>NC_135704.1:7416386-7736358 GCF_964276395.1 Gasterosteus aculeatus | reverse complement strand
CTAACCGGTTGGTTACTGATTAACCTTAGCTAAACATCCAACATTCCGTGGCCCTAGAAATTGGTGGTGTGGGTAGAAGCTCCTTAGAGACCAGATAGGACAGATAGACCATGCTAAGACAGGTGGGCCTCATTTGTGTATGCACAGTGTGACACAAGCTTGTTTGTAAAGTACAAACAAATTTAGGCAAAAAAAATGGGATGAGCACACGCTTTAAGACCAGGTTTGTGCGTTCGCACTGCTGAGGATTGCCTTTCTGTACGGAAGGAAACGCATGAACTCACTCTTTCTCCAGACCAGCAACCACGCTGTGAACGTAGTCCACGTCAGTCTGCGGAGACAAAACAAGGAAAACTCGTCAGACCTTTTCCCAGCAGTTCTTACGTCCTTGTGCAGAAGCATCGTGCGGTCTCACCTCCCCAACGTAGACTATAATGACGCAGTCAAGTTTCTCCTCTGGTGACAGCTTGTCTATGAGCGAACGCAGCGTCTCTGACAGATAAGACTTCACTTTCCGCCTCACTGTGGGGATCCCCATCACCATGGTAACTGAGGAGGAAGTCTGAGGTTAGAACAGAAAATACAAAGGCTGCAAAAGGTGCCGATTTAAAAACCAAATAATTGTTGCTCGTTATAAGTCTGACAAAATCCATAAGAGCAGAAATCCATGCCTATCGGTCATCTTTCCCACTGACAGATAGTGATATGAATATGCACAAACATGGGGCGTGTTATTAAAGAAGTGTCTTTAAGCTACAATAATACACCATCTATGTGAAAAAAAAGAGTCAATGGATCATTACAAAAAGCCAATAATATTTGGACTTCAGATCTATAGATCTGCAACACATTGCTAAATTACTTCATGAGCTTGTTCTACCAGCAGAGCAAACAGCACAAGCGCAAGGAGAAACTAGAGGACAGAATTGATCTCTAATCAAGATTATATTGTTACTCTGTGAGACGCAAAACCAACTCATTTCATACATGGAGCCTAGGAGACAACAATAGGACTTGGAAAGAGTGACTATTGTCATCCCTGGTAGAGGACAAACAGACAGCCTCTTCTTTGGGGTAGAGAGAGTCACAGACTGTTGCAGACACAAAAGGACTTCCTTTTATTCACTAGGATACAAGGATCACTTTCACCAGGGAAAGTGAGGGGATGAGCGAGCCGAGCAACTACAATGCAATGAGTGTGGGGTTTCTTCAACGGTATAAAGATTGTTCAGATTGTTTGACTACGAGCCTGTGTGCTTTCTCTTCCTCGGTATGTGTGTGTGTGTGTGTTTTACTTTGCCCAGTTCTGCTTTCAAAACAGGTGGTGATTCTGAATCTAATTTTGCATGAATGTGCAATGGCGTTCACAGACATCTTGCTTTATAGGAATAGTTATAGTTGTAAAGTTTATGGATCCAGGTCAATGCGTTCATATGTGTGTGTTTCAGAGTTTACAAAGTGGGAACATGCTGACTGAGCTGATGTGGGGGCACAAACCCGAGGTGCAGAATGGGTGAGCAGCGCAGTGGACTCGAGCAAGGGGGCAGAGTGATCGGTGCGGCGTGGAGAATCTGTCCCAGTTTTGCTTTGTGTTTCTAGCGCTAAGCTCCGTGTCGTATAGCGAGCAAAAAAGTAGGTCGGGGATGAAAGGGCCGTGTGGGAGGAAGGAAGAGAGACGGAGAGCGACAGAATAAGGGAAGATGGCAGACAGTGAAAGAGCGGTAATGCGTGAAAATGCAGAGAAGGGAAGGGCCGACTCAAACACGGCCCCTTCCCGTGTCCCTCGATCGGCCTTGTCGCTGCACTCAGACGACCTTTTTATGTCCTTCAGAGGAAACAAAACAGCAATCTGCATTTCTGTTGAGTCTCCATCTTATCAGCAAAAACATTTAAGGTGCTTGATTGTTTGCTTAAACTAGCATGTGATGGTTTTCCTGATATTTAGGGCTCCAGTTTGTATCAAAGGAAGAAGCCACTGACGATACAAGGTCATTGCTCTGAAGTGGGAAGGATGCCATCAAATAACACCCACAATTAACCTATAAAAGTATTTTAAAAAAATTATATTCATTTCATTTATTGAATTTAATGTAACAGGTTTGCTTTTGAGATTAAATGAATCCGCTTAAGCTGAAGCGTTCTCTTTTGAACTATCGGTTAAAAGGTTTTCTCGCAAACAGTGTGTATATAGTCATATAAAAAGAATCCCTCTAAATCATCACCCAAAGGAAGCATCTGTGTTTACAGAGACCCAACCCTACCTGTATTTATTTTTACTGTCATTGGGATGTTTGTGTGTTTTCTCTGCCTCTCCTCTAGCTGACACTAAGCGCTGGCCTCGGAGCCAGAAGCTCTGCTAAATTCTCCTACCTGGTCCGTTAGTCAGACTTACGATCACTGAAACTTTCTGGCCGCTTCCAGAATACTTTGGGTGCTGTATTTTAAGATAGATGGTTTTTACTGTCGTGCTCTTACAAAGCCCGACGCACACTGTGTGCGTGTAAACATGATCCCAGAGTGGGTCAAAATCAAATAAAAATCCTTTCCTTTTTGCGAAAATTGTTAGTACATGCTAAATTTATAGTCTCTTATCTATCGAACAAAGAAAGAGGTTTGTTTGATAAAGGGAATCTCAAACACCCGGGGCGTGGTAGAAGTGCGCTCTCACTTCCCCTTATATAGGTTGTACAAAAAGATGCAAGATTTTTCAGACACAGGAAACATTGATTTGTAAAGTTGAAAGTAAGCCACAAAGACGTTGTGTAGGCAAAAGGCCGGTCCAACTTTTCACTAGCAAGTTGTACCTAATAAAGTGGCCCGTGAGTGTATATGAAATGTCAGATCTGTGACATTTTAATGTAAATGGAGATCATACTTAACTTCAATGGGTATCATAATGTAACGTATAGGCAACATTAACATGGCAAAATTACTAACCAGACACTTTATAAACAGCATATCCACTAATGTGGTTGCTCAACCCTGGTCTTCATTTTGCTTAAGGCACCACACAAGAACCAGCAGCACGACGGATTCCAAATAAAAAGAGAGATCTTCAACTGTAGCTTGTGACATGTTAAATAACTGGCTTGTGTAAAAAACAAAATGCTGCAGCTGCTTGGCAACAGCATAAGTACCCCCTGTGTGCAAAATGGCCTGTGTTAGCAAGCTGGCGGCTTGCTGAAGGCCGTACGTATGTTTGGAACAAGCAAGACTGCATTTGCAATAGTGGTCTTTTGTGGGTTTCCGTCTAAAAGGGGCTTCAGTCAGGCCCCCCTCCAACCGCCCGTTCCCATGGGTTATCCAAACCGTTACTCACGTAATCCTTGTTCAATCTAAAAGAGATTGGATGTTCTAATTTGCACAGCTATAAATAACCCAATGTCAGATATGCTTAGACCGGTTGTGAAACAAGGGTGTGGGGGACGTATAGAAACACAAGATACATAGGTAGACAACAATGAAAACATGAGTAACAGGATAAAAAAGGGAAGCTAAACCACGGCGGATATCCAGTCAGCACCTGCTTGATTGTGCATTCAAGTGAACCCAACTGACAGTTTTTGTGTCAGGAAGCTGGTGGGAAAAAAAAGCAACAAATTCCGCATTCCCAGTGCTGGACTCTCTAGAGAAGGAAAAATAGTCTTAAAGGCAACAAGTGGCTGCCCACGTGTTATTCAACAAGACGGACTTGCAATGGCTAAGAGCTGCTAATGACAGGCCCTGCATTTCCTTTTGTGTTGGCTTTGGGAACAATAGCGCGCACTCGCTTCGGGCCAGGGACAAGGAACTCCTGTTTGCTCCTGACCGGCCTCGCCTTCCTTTCATTCATTGAATTTACCTGGGCCGCCTCCGTTCTTCCCACAGATCATTGTCATTAGGAATGTGGAAACGCCACTTGAGCGGGTTAGACCCTAAACCCTTGGCGCAAATTCACTCCTCCTATCACAATTCCAAGGCCAGATAAGTAATCCTCTTAGAGAGAACTTGATATGGCAGAGGTCAAAGGAATGGAAGACGCCTATAACAGCAAACCCTTAAACAACAAATTTGTATAAAAAGAGCTAAATATTTATTTCAAAGACTTCAGCTTTCAGTGTCTCCTAACGTAAACCTTTGTACGGCGCTTCTTCTAAAAAGGTCATTGTGCCTCGGATACAATAAAACTACAGAAAAGCATTTGAACGCTAAGTGCTAGCACACGTCCTGAATACAAAGTAAGATGGAGCTGTGACAGAAGGAGGAAAGCCTCTGTGTGATCCAGCAAGGAGACAGGATGTATAGCTCACTAAAGAAAAAGGAAATTACACCCTACAAAATCTTCTACAATGACCCTATTGCGACGCTCCGACCACAGGGGATACGTGTTGTGAACAAGTCACCAGTGGAAAACTTGTTGAGACATGACTCTCTCCCCCGGTGCAGTAACTCTCTCTAGAGCAGTGTTTTTCAACCTGTTTTGCGTCAAGGCACACTTAAGACACAGAAAAAAATCTCACGGCACACCAACAACCGGAAATGATATGAAAATCTCCTTGCGTCTTTGCGTGCGTCGAGCCATTTTCTAGGCTTGCGTCAAAAGCAACGCAAGCCTCCCGCAGCCTGCGATTGGTCCGCTAACTTTACAGAGTCTCACATTTCCGCTCTCATAGCCCGATACCGGCATTATTAAAACGAAGAATGTTTACAAGAGAACGGAGCAGATTTAAGAAATTTTGTCGGAAGAAATGTGTAAATATGACCGCTTATACACGCCGCCATTGGCGGGTTGTAGAAGCGGGTTGGATTCACGGAGGGAGATCACCGCAAACGCCGGTCGAGAGGTGCACAAAGTTGTGGAGGAAAATACGGGACAAATGTGTCCGCAATAAAAAGCAGCAGTGGCGATGCACGGGGTAATAAATAAATAAACAAATAAATAAAAAACGTGACTCTCTAGGTCGTCTTCAACAAAAACCATGATTTGATAAAATACCACCAACAGCGCGACGACACACACACACTAACACACAAGTTGGCTCTTTTTTTTTTTTCACCAATGAAGTGACAGTATGTAAAAAAAAATTGTTTTTCACGGCACACCTGACAGCCTCTCGCGGCACACTGGTTGAAAAACACTGCTCTAGAGGAGTCACTCTGTTGTATAGGTTGCATATTCGGAAGAAATAGACTCATTAATCATGGAGGTTACTGTTGTACGGAATCTGCTGCCTGCGTGTGTGCGTGTTTGTACACCCGTCTCACCTCCTGTGCGGCCGAGTCCAACCTGCACCGCGGGATGCAGGCTGCCCTCATTGTTAAGAAGGTGGGGCAGGTGGTGGTAGATATTGGGCACCTGGAGAGGCTTCCTTCTCGCGAGCTCCTTCAGAAGTTTCTGTGTCTCATCTGAAAACAGACACGCGGTAAGAACAAAAGGGGTTTTCTCCTCTTCTCTGTTTTATTAAATGATGACAGGAATGATCACCCCTCGCAGGCTGCAGTCTATGCGTGGGACTTATGCTGCACTGGATGGATTACAGGTTCTTACTGGATTCCCCCATGCAGGGCCAAATTCATATAATCCATTTAAATTTAATTTTACCTTTGTGTTTGCATTATATGTGAGAAAGGTATCATCTGAACGTTTTTGTAAAGCTGCCTTCAAAAACAATTTCGGAATCTAAATCAAAATCTGAGGGTTGACTGAGACAACCCTCAGATTCTGGGAAGAAAAAGAAGCTCTATCATTTTGATTTGAACCAATGCCAGAGGTGATGGAAAGGCAGCAGAAGAAGGAGCGCTAATAGCAGAGACACGTCCCTGTGACAGTGTGAAAGTTTGGTTGGATTTAATAAAAATCAAAGGTTTTATTACCGTTACCTGAGAAGTTCACGAGCGCATCTTTGCTGCTGTTGGTCTCGGCGATGGCCCGTTTGAACTGATCAAGGATGTTGTTGAGCTCCGACGAGCGCTGCAGCGTCCTGTGCTCGGCCACGCGGAGGCGCTCTTTCAAGCCATGGAACTCCCGCTGGTATGCAGTCAGCTTCTCTGTGAGGAAAACAAAAAGCAGGATGCGTCAGCAGGATCTACAAAAAGTTTTAGAAAATTAAAGTAAAATAAAAAACGGTTCGATTTTAGTTTAAGCTACACGGTGCAAAATTCAGCCACTCGGGAAAAACCACAGAGACGGACCAAGCCGATCGGACGCTCGGAGGATTACTACACGGGGAGTCTAAGGGGGCGCGCTCCCTTCTGCCAGGGCTCCACAAAACACAGGTGAGAGGTATTTTAATGACAGAAATTGTCAAATTAATTATATCAATAGCACGGATGTGGTTGTACTGTATATCTAAACACTGGTAGCGACAGACAATCCTGTATATCAGCTTGTTGTTATTAAAGCAACTCTAGGAAATTCACAATCTTTTTTTACACTTCCTGATTGTGGACCCACACCAGCAACAGACCCATTTAACTTGGATGCATGTTTAGTTTTTTTGCAACTACATTTTTCAGAGGTTGCACCCTAAAATGACTTTTTTGGGTCAGGTTACCAGTTCAAGCAGCGGTGCATTGGATCTGAAGAGTACTTTGAGACAAGCTGCTGAGGGAAGGGACACAGCTCCTTTTTCAATTTCCTGATCAGAATTTGGTATCAGGTTTTTTCCACAGAGGATGAGATCATCGACAATGAAGCATTCAGGAGCAGCTACTTTCTAGTCAGTCAGTTTTATTGCCTACAGTGTTTCCCCTAACATCTTATGAGATTGTTGGTCCGTTGTCCTCTATTGCCTTCTCTGTGTAGATGATTGGGAAGCCAAATGTTCAATTTAACCTGCTTAGTGATTGGATGTTACTATTGCAGATATGAATTTTTTTAAAGTCCGGAAATAAAAATAAATACATTTTAAAAAAAGCATTGTATTGCTTTGCAAGTTTTTATTCATTATTTTGGTAGACAATGAGAAATGGTTTAAAGCAAACAAAGCACAGGTGTGGTGTTGACAAACCTGCCTCACTGTCAGTATTTGTAGTACAGCCTTTCAAAATACATAAAAGGTAAGACGGTGTGCGTGTGAGGCAGGAGGTGAAGCAGGTTCGGGCACTCTGATCTTCCTTCGAGGGTAGATTTATTGTGCACTTTTAAGAAAAAAACCCACAGGGCAAAAGAACCCAGACTCCCTTTATCTTCCTCTGTCCATCACTCGCTCTCTGACTGAGTGATTGTCCCGGCCCCTCCCTCACACAGAACCACCTTGTTCCTCCTAAATGTTCACTTCTAAGACACACAGACAGATGTTGTCATTTGGACCGAAGCTCGTATAAAAAAGGCAGCTTCAGAATAAAAACAAGACTTTCATCTTTCCATCAGGCCTTTGATTGTGGGACTCCAGCCTGCTGATGTGTAACCGCACCTGCGGATCCACTCGGCTAAAAACAGACAACATGCAGAGCGCCACAGGAAGAGAAACAAGACGCAAATGTGGTTTCTTCTAAATCTAAATTGTGCTACACAACACAAGGAGTGTTGTGTACCGTTATGGCAACAAGACACTTCTGTGAGGGTCGTAAAGTGTACCACACGTAGACATTTTTCCAGCTAAGCCGAAAGAGAAGCCGATCCCAGAGCCGAATTAATTCTGTTATATATATATATATATAAAATATAGATATATCTCTACTGGCTGCCCCATGTTCCATGTCGAAGTGTCCCTGAGCAAGACACCTAACCCCTAATTGCTCCCCGGGCAAAAATGTGAAAAAGCCATGGGTTTAAAGTGTAATGTAAGTCGCTTTGGATAAAAGCGTCTGCTAAATGACATGTAATATATATATATATATATATATATATATATATATAAATAATTTCAAATTAGAGAAAGAGGTATGGCAGAAATGACGCCTGCACGCACACGTTAGATAGCGCCACGCTACACATCATCAGTCAGGTCCAACGAGGTTTGAAGTACCTGTACCTTCCTACAAGCCGGGTTCAGAGCTCTGTCCTTACGTACTTGGACATGAAAGCAGGGGTTTGGTTTTTACCCAATTAAAGTCCTAACAACAGCAAATTGATTTTGTATGAACTAATAGTTTGAGGAACCTCCTCTACTGGTTTACAGCCACTGGGCTACTAAATGGGAACAAAGTATGCATTAAACAATTACTTGAGATCTGGAGTACATTTATACAATCTTATTATTCTCCTTTGAAGAAGCATACCCTGTGGGGGGGAAGGGCCGAGTGGCTGTGCTTCTTCTCTGAGGCAGGCTTAAAAACATCTTTTCCTAAAATCACGTCTCAGCCACTCAATTTAATGCTTAGCACATTTCAATGTTTGACTTTCTAGCCACACACACCCTTTTAATTCTGCGAAAAATAAAAAAAGGCCTTAAAAATAGAGCAAATGATGAAACACCACTCATGTAGAGAGCAGTCACGGCATTATGAATTGCATCACCTCACAAAATGGATGGAGAGATCAAATATGAAACTAAAATGAAAAACAAAAAACAAAACACACAGGGTTTCTTTCTCAGAAAAAAGGGGCGTAGGTGTCGAGCACAACGACATAGATCAATCCACAGGCCACGTCTTAACTTCCCAGAAGAGAACAATGAATGAGAAGAAATACCCAAGAATGTAGATACTTCCCGCCCTGATGGGTTGGATTCAAAGTTTACAGGAATCCAACCCGTCAGGGTGCAAAGAGTCAACGCATTAGCTCATCAAAAGTGCTGATGAAGGACTTGTTTAGCGTGAGTGCGTGTCTAAAGAGCGAAATGCGTGACACTTGAGAGCCCTGGACTCGCAGCATACTGTTTTTTTTATGGTTGTTGCAACAGCAAGTTTTCCCTCCAAAAATAGGACTGCCCGAATTACTACAGCAAAGACTATATGAACAAAAAAATAAATAATAGAGTGTGTGCTGGCCAATGAGCAGAGATGAAGAAAAAAAACGTAATCTAATCATTTGCTGACTCCTGATCTTTTGCATTCACAACATTTAGTTTCTATTGGTAGTTTAGTTTGTTTGGTATTTAACCTTGCAACTTTTCTTTTGTTGCAAATTTTCGTCTGAAATATGTAATAAAAAACATTGTGGCTATAGTATGTAGAACATTTTACACAAAAAATGAAACAACAACTAACTCCATTCTAGCCGTGAATTCCATTCATCCCGAGCCTCTGCTTGTTTGCCGGATAAAGAAACTTAAACTAGTGCAGGATTCCACCTGCCAGACAAACTATGAAGAAGACGCCCGTATGCAAAACATGTCCCCATGTATTATGCATGTATGAGCACCATGAAGTGGTGCACCTGCTCGCCGTGTGCTTCTTCCCTGCAGCTGCTGTGAGCAACACAAGGCATTTAACCAGGCCGTTATCGCTCAAATAGGGCAGATGGTGCCGAACACAAATTTGAGGTTCATTGAATAAAAAACAGGAATAGTTCTAACAAGTTGGTTTTGCTCCTATTTACAGATTTGGCTGGATTGTTAAACCATTATGACTTCCAACAGACACAAGCACACCACAGAGGTTTTGATCTCTGGCCACAGTCAAATTTAAGTCAAAAAATACTGCAGTCTTATCCAAGAGTAAACAAATATCTTATCCATGTGCTAAAAGTTATGCTCACTGGGTTCAAGTCATGCAATATTTTCCTTCACACAGAGCAAAACACACAGAGTAGCAGTATGGATTTTTGGTGGTACTTTCCAAAGGAGAGGTGCAAGTCGATCCACGAGTTGGCGAGTGATACTCCCTGAACACTTTTGTGTAGTTTGCAGAAAGAGAAACTTCACACCTCTGTCTCAACCTGTCACTTTTCTTTTCTTAGCAATACACCACGAGCATTTCACCTTTAACAATAAAAAGCCAAAGGGTTATGATGTATACAGTATCAGAAGAAGTTAACTTTCCAAACCAGAGTCTTAATTCTGCCACCTAATATTGGGCTCATTGTTCCCTCTGACCTACACCCACTCTTCTTCCTCCGCTTGCTGTGATTACAATAAGCTCCCCGCTGCTTTTTGACGGCGCCAAATTCGGTCCAGAAAGAAGAAAGGAACATGCATGAATAGATCCAGGAAGAGAGCAGAAGCACGTGGAGGGAAACAACGATGATTGATAACTCACTATCGGCAGAAGACGCCTGTTCCTGTTTGGACACAGTATGGGCTGTCTGAGGTAAAGAGAGGTGTGCGTGTGTGTCTACGGAACAAAATACTGAAAAGAATAACATACTGCCATCCTTTCTCTCCCATACATCCCATCTAGGGCTCTTCTCGTCCTCTCTATCTTAAGACGGCCTCTCTACTCTCTTCGGCCCTCCAGGCCACTCAGGAGTTACCGTACCTCACAGTGCGCACACACTGAATGCACATACACATATGGGATACATACTTAAATATTATTCTCTACATATATCGGTCTGTACTATTTCATATTTCTGTATATTTCATTTCAGTAATGTTTTTTTGTTTTTGTATTACGATAACGGTTTTGATCTAGTCTCTGTGTGCACTTTGCTGATGTGATCCTGTACGGATTATCTTATTCTATATACATTATATACAATCATATACCATAGAATGAGAAACCCCAATGTGCCAACCAGATTCTCTTTCATTCTAACTAATTAAGCATGTATCTGACCCAGTGCCTCACGTTATCTGCTAGCTTACTCGGCCCCTTGTGCCTGCCATCACTTGTGCTATTTTAGGCCCATTGTATGAAAAGGCACGCCTTGTACCACAGTGGAGGAGGAGTGCAGGGGCCCAAGCTATGGAGAAATAGAAAGTCATTTTTTCAAAAAGTGGAGGCACTAAGGATTCCCAAAGTGTGGTGCGGGTCCCTCTGGGGTGCACGAGAGTAAAAATCTAATGCAATAAGGAGAAAGAAAATACATGGAAACAGAAACAATCCTGAAAAGCAACTTGAGGTATTGACAGAATGTTGAGGCTAGCAGAGAAACATTTTCTTCACATGAGGTTGGCGACAAACCAGGAGGCTATAAATGCATGTTTGCTGTGTCACCAACCTCATCATCAGGAGGCCCATCTCGTAGATGTCCTGGTCCTAAAACAACATGTCATGAAAAGGAATTATTGCACTGTCGTCCTATATACCAACATCCTGAACCCCTGCGTTATTATTCACTTCTATCCTGCGTTAAAACCAATATTGTTAAAGTCTGTTTGAGATGTAGCGCCGGCAGATAGCAGAGAGCGGCCTCTCACAGAGAAGTACGCATCCTGCAGAGTGTTTGTACAGCTGACTGGCAGAGCTCCCCTCGCAGACCACAGGCCAGGAACAAGACGCAAGCAGAAGGGATAGGCAAAAGGAAAATGTACTTAAGAAACCGGAAACAGCGGTTGTATCGGTGACAGGAAGTGAATGGTGCGATACAGCCAAGAGCACAGATCGGTGTTCTGTGGAAGACGGAAGCAGGTTGTGAAATGCCTCATCTTCATAACACCCACAGCGAGCGTCAAGAGGAGAAGCCACTTATGGCCGCAGGTAGAAAAGATATGGAACGCAAAAAGAGCCTTGTATGTGGAAACAGAAAGAGACACGCCGTTTTCAAACATCTCGTAATAAGATAACAACAAACAACACAGATTGGCGAGGAGCCTGTGCAATTAAAAAAAGGGCAAAGAAAAATCCCACGCACTAATTCAAGTTCTGTGTACTCTGATGTAAGTACAGAAATCGGTCAAAAAAGGTACAGAGTCATTTCCTGCAAACGTGTAAGTAAACAGAAAAGGCAGCTCAGCGTTGTGCAAACAGAATGCAACTTTACAGTAAAGGAGACATTTGTGTCAGTGGCCTGTACAAAAACGGTTGTCCACAGAGTATAGGGTGTAAAATAATACTCCAGGCCCAAAAGAGATAGTCATTGCCAGTGTTGGGCAAGTTACTGAAAATGAGTATTTAGTTACAGTTACTAGTTACTTCTTTTAAAAGGTAATTGAATTACTTCCCAGTTACTGTGTATCAAAATTAATTAGTTACGCTGGAAAGTGACTTAAGTTACTTTTATGTCTGCTTTTTAAATGTAATGAATATTATAGTTCAGTTATAGTATAGTTTATCAGCTGCACTGCAGTCCGTGTAAAGTGGAGCCGTGGTTGTTTGCGTGGAGCGGCGCCTGCAGCATCCGCGGGCATGCGGTCTTTCGTCATGAGCGACGCGATGCTGTTTACGTGCACGTACGGCGACTATTCTTGACACACAACGTTTGGGGGCCACAACTATTTAGTGCTGACAGGCAGCTATTTACTTACTATTTGCCGGCCCTCCGCTTCGCGTCACAAAAGAGAGTAACGCGAGTAACGAACTCATTTCAATCTCAGTAATTGTAACTGCGTTAATTTATTTAAAAAAAGACTTCGTCACATGCTCGTTACCGCTAAAAGTAGTGGAATTACAGTAATGCGTTACTCCCAACATTGGTCATTGCTGCTCAACCACACCCCGTACGTTTGCCCTTTCCAAAAAGGGAGCTTCTATTGTGTTGAATGTCATGTTGTGTTTGTGTATGACTTTTTGCAGCACGTTTCTTTATGCCGTTCCTGTTTGAATGAGAAAATATGTTGTTTAAACTAAACACACAGAGGCAGCCCACACGCAAATACAGAGGTGTTCTTAAGGGTTGTGTGTTCTCCATCTGTTAATAACTGGTTGAATCCCCTACTGGGACGTCCAGTGACATTCACCTGCTTGCGTGACAGGTGCAGTGGGTTGAGCTCACTATGCCACGAATACAGACCAGTACTTTTTCCACTGAAGACATTTCAACACGTCGCAGTAGAAAAAGCACAGGTGTAAATAACATCCAGGTGTACTGGTTTTGTGAATGCGGTCTCATTGTCACACGGTTATGGCTTTCAGCAAAACATCAATACAACAGCTCAAAATATGTACACCCTTTGTCCCACTAGAAGACCACATTTCTGCAATAAAAATCACCCTGTCACCATCTTTGACGATTCAATGACACGCATGTCCGAACAGCATAAAGTGGTACATTTCACCATATGCCAATATTATCGACTAACTGACCACTGAGAGTTCAAAAAAACAAAGTGGACGAACCGGCAAAATGCATTAAATATCGCTGCTCTGACAACAGATTTGGAACAGATCACAACAGGTGAAGCACAAAGAGGTCATCGTCACTTGGCCTTGGCTTAGTGCAAGTCATTTCATCGGCGCGCTCGAGTGGGGATCACTGGGCTCCATTTAAAAAAAAAAATAAAAAAAAATATTTCATCAAGCTGATGAGCTCTAGAGCGATAAAGCCTCACTTGCCTTGGAATTTATCTAAAGACTGCAATTATTTACACTCTGCTGATAACAAACAACTAGAGCCAATAGCCTCTCCCACTAGGATTGGGTCGACCCGGGCGAGCCGGCACTCTGCCCGTTGTGTGCCACAGGAACCGGTGTAATGGAGCCTCAATGTTTGATAAGCTACATAAACACATTTATCAGATTACAGATGTGGAATTGAATGGCTTTCTCGGGGAGTGTTGCACACTGTGCCGCCTCCCTTACTGATGGAGGTAGGAAGGGAACAGAACCGTGTGGGATAAAATATGCACTTAGAAAATACATGCATGTGAAGATAGGACACCAGGGAGGGTGATCGTAAATAGGCACCCATTGTGCAATGTATGAATGCGGTGAAGTGGTTGACGATTGTGGGTGAGGCAGACAAGTGACGTCACTTGACGCCTCACAAGACACACAAGACAAACTAGTAAATCAACATTGCTGCGGTTTCCCCTGTCACATCGTTAAAAGGACTAATCGAAATTAACACTGTAAAAAAAATAATCTGTCATCATAACGGTATTCCACACAGTGAGGCTCGTTGGTCCGGATTAGGCACGACTCTTCTCTCGTTTTGATGTGATTGTGACGGACATACGTGATGTGATGCCACACGGGTAAATGGCTCTTTGGGAAAGCAAATCGCCACAAACATCAGCATCAATCTCCATTACGAAAATACCATTGGTACATCATATCACAAGAAAAATAAGAGTGTAGCGTCAAGAATCGTGTGAACATCGAACAGTTTATTATATCCAACCTTTGACCTGTACCGTAGGTACCTGCTGAACTACCTGCGAGTGACGTAGGGAGGCCAGATCTATTAACAACATCCACAGTAGTTAATCGATCCCTTCTCATCTTCATCAACTGTCTCCTAATTGAGGCAACAAGGAAAACGCAGCGAGGGCTTGTCGAATATATTGTAGCTATATCAATGTATTGCAAGGTGACCATAGAATATAACCCAACTTGGTGAAGTTGAGGACCGATTTGAGGGAAGTGTTGACTCCCTCGAGGCCCCTCCGGATGTCGCTTCTTCTTCTAAATAACAAAACAAACAACGTGTGACGACAAGACGTGTCGGACCTCACCTTTGCCATTCTGCCACGCTGTGTACCACGACAGGCTGAGGAAGGACGTGAAGAAAATAATCGCAGTGGCCACAGTTCCATTTCTGAGCCTCATCTCATTTCAGCGAAGCCTCTCCTCGGCTGCCTCTACTCGGGGGACCCCGGAGCGGCGCTGCCTCCCTCCTTCTCGCTCCGTCTTCAGTGGGGTTGAGACTGGCTCGGGAGACGGGGGGAGGCGTGAAACGGTAAAATACTAAGAATAAGGATAAAAGCCTGTAGTTAGCCGGATGGATCGGGGACTTCTGCTGGGAAACACCCCTCGCTCTCGGCGGGTCTCGTCGTTGGACTGGCTCCTCTCGTGCCGCTCCTCAAACGGTCACAAGTCAACCGCCTTCCGCGACAACATGGTCGTTGGAGGGGAAACTAGCTAGCTAGCTGCCGACGCGACCCATGGCAATTGTTTCGTACGGGCAGTAGTCAGTCGTCGCGAGTGGAGGGCATTTCCAGTGTGTAACGGTGGATGCTCGCGGATAGGCTGGCGGCTCTCTGACGGCGTCCGAAGGGCAACGCCTCGAATCGCGTCTGACGGCGCTTCTTCGGGGGTTCGACTGGCAACAGATGACTTTATTTAAATGAGCGAGCAGCGCGCGCGGTCGGGTCCGGTCCCCCGAGGGTCCCGCGTCAACGCAGCAACCGCGAGGCGTTCAGTCCTGGCTTCTTCTCCGTTAAGGGCATCCCCGCTTTCTTTGTCTGCGGTGGCTTTTGCGGTAACGGGGCACGCGGCTTCATTCCGTTCACACGGCGGCGGCACGTTTAACGGAATGAGCCGCGTAGTCGCGCGATATTTGGCAACGGGCGCGCGAGCGTTCTGCACAGAAATCTGACGAATAGTGTTACGTCCTTAAATATAAAGTTAACCTCAGCAACGGATCTTCATTATTAGGAAAGCGCTTCATCTAGTGGCCGGGTCCGCAAACTGCGTCAATGTCGATGGAATATGCATCTTTGTTTCATCCAACACGAATTTCAAAACCATCAGGGGCAATAAACTGCCCTAACTATTTAATACTATTTTCATATTCATTACCAATGCATCTTCCTTTCACATGCGAGATGATTGCAAATCAGAATGTGTTCCTTTAAGTTATTAATGTTAGCATACATGCTACCAATGTCACATCCAGTGAGTTGGTAAAACAAAAAACTTTATCAAACTTACTCATTGACACGGTCGAATAATACATCCTTATAGATTAGATTGTTTTTTCCTACGGAAGAAAACGCTGAAAACCATTTTATGACTGGGACAACACTATCAGCAGGCAAACATAATATTATTACTAATAATAATGTCAAAGTATGTCGCTTATCAGGGTACAAAGTTAATCAGTGATTTTCAAAATAACTGAATAATCTCACTTTAAGGTACATTTATTGTTTGAAAGCTCCATGACAGCTACTAAACAGATCTACCCGTGAAGAATATACAACCGTGAAGAATGTACACCTTTTTTTAAAATAGCAACAGTATGCAAATAATTTGCAATTGCAAAAGGCTGTTTTGGCTAATTCTTTTCCATCAGAGTCTGTGGTGTAGACAGCTGAAGAGATGTGTGCAGGCGCGTTGCAGAGGGAGGGGTGTTCTCAGAAAGGCGTTGCTTTGAAGTAGTCCTCCAGCGGAATGAGCGATACTCCACCGATCCAGTCCTGCAGCCAAACCTGGATCAACTCCATCTTCATGAAGAACCACTTGTGCCCCACTGGCCACTTTGCCATCACAGGATGTCTACAGAAATAAAAAATAGTCGCACATGGACATTTTGTTGTTACCTTATCATCAGGGTTGAAGGAGCATGACATGTATTTATACACTGCAAAAATCTTCCCTTAGCCAAGCTACCTTGAGAACATGGCCTGTTTTGCAAACCCAAGCTCCTCCGATGCCACCTCCACCATCTTGCCCGTTAGTGTGAGTCGAGCACATCTTGGATCTTCCGGGTCGTACACCATTTGCCTTGAAACGCAGAAGACTGTTATCTAACGGAAACACACATATGCACCCGCAACCACACACCGTGTCTAGTCATAGAATTCAGAGAATTTTGGATCACAAGCTGCCAATGATGGGCCCAAAAAGATGTGTCAACTGGTTTTTACTTATTTGATTGATAAGTTGTTCGAACATGTTAAAGCTGCCAACTGACAAGCTGAAGTTCTTCAGGTTGGGTTCTGTTTTACTATCGGTCTTGAAAAGGGCTCCGCTTTTAAGTTAGTTTGAATACCCTCATTGGTTACACTTTTTTGCTTTGTTACATAGTCCCCAAATTATTTTTGTTTAGCACACAGAACTTTGGCACCAGGTGGTATTTAAGTACGGAAAACTATTACAAAGCTGGGCTTACCTGCAGAATTCACCTTCAGCCTCAGAGAAGGTGAGTGAAGCATAGGGGTTACTTTTCAGGTCAGACACAGTGTAGTCCATCGGAGTCACATAGAAATAGATGACTCCTGTGCCGTTATCCTGCGGCCCATCACTGACTGAGAAGATATTGCCAAAAGGGAGACCTTTGATCTGTTGATATTAATAAACAGCCTGTGGTAAGAGACATATGCATAATCCATATCAGTTAAATTCTAGATAAACCACAATGTGTGTGAAATCTAAGGTTACAAGTAGGCCTACTCGTTTAACCCTAGTGAATATTTCGCTCCTTTAGTTAGAATACAAGGACAATGTCTGTTACGACTAAAAGTTTACCCTTCAAAATTCAGACTAAAAGCGTAACCAGCTAAATGATCTAAAGCTGAAGCACTCATTATGCAGAATGGGACATTTTAGAGAGTTAAATTATTGGGGCCTCAGGACCCTGAAAGATGATTGTTTTCATCTTACTTGCAAAACAATTTGTGAAGAGCACACAAGTTATTGGTACTTCAGGGACTTTCTTGTACAGTTTAAAGTGTCATTGTAATTAGTACCAATCCCCTTGTGTAAATTATCCTCCTCTGCTTTGCACAATTCCAAATAACTGAAAACCAATGAGCAGGTTCGCAGGGCTTCAAATCTTTAATAATGACTCACAGATTATGAATTGGTGACTTGAAAGTTGTTTGGTAAAATCAGTGCAGAAGTGAAAATACTTAAGTAAACATCAAAATTGTACTAAATGTAAAAGCGGGTCCTCGGCATTTCCAAGATCTTTCTTTCTTTTTAGTTCCGTCTTGCCTTTAGTAGAGTAGTTTACGCGTGTTGCTTAGCTAATAGTTGTAGTCTAAATACAGGAATGCATATAGCTCGTGCTCACACGTTAATGCGTCTCACGCGGTGTCTCACCTTGTCTTGGGTGGAGATGGTGGCCAGGTGGCCCCAGTCGCTGCTGTGGGCGATGTATCTGGCCGTCCTGGCGGTCTCCTGGTGCGGGGGAGGGCCGGACTTCTCGGCCTTTTCCAGCCGATACGAGAACAAGCGCGACGAAAGCTGCGCCACGCTGCCGTCCTCCGGCTCCGCCCGCCCCGCGGGGCTCACGGCGCCGTCCCCGGGGACGTCGGAGGACGGATGCGCCTGCTTCCACAGCCCGCCGGCGTTGTCCACCAGCAGCGCCGGGGCCGCCTCCTCGGACAGGTCGGCGTCCTCCGCCGCGTCGTTGGAGGAGACGACCCAGGACACCGAGGTCCTCAGGGTGTAGCCCCGACACGAACACAGCGCGCCGGCGAGCAGCGCCAGCGGGAAGAAGCGGGCCTCCATGTCCGCGTTTGTTTACAAGCTCACGTGCGTCGGCTCGCGGGAGACGGGGAGCGGCTTCACAGCGACATCTGCCGACGAGCCATTTTACGGTTAAAAAAAACAGTAGTTTTATAACCGGGTTTTTTTCAGTTGTTGAAAGAATTCCTGATATTTGGAAGCGTGTAGTTTAAATATTGGTGTGCGCCACTCAAATCCGACTTTGAAGTAGAAGAAAAGCTACTCACATATTTTCTTTTGCCTTTTCTGCTGGATGTTGGAGAGAAATGGTTTAGTCTGAACGAACCCCACTGCGTGCATTTCTCATACTTGAATTAGTTTTTTAGGTAGCGTTACTAAACCCCAAGACTGGTTTCTCCTCACCTGAGCGTCTGCACCCTTCGTGGTTGAAATAAGGACGTTACGGCACAAAGCGACAGGAACGGGCATGTTACCTAATTTGCTGTGACGTACTTATTTAGGCGCCCGCTAGTCTGTCCCTGTTTACACGACCTGTCGCACATTCTGCTACACAACAATCCAATAAGTAGTACATTATTTAGAACCAGGTCAATCATTGAAGACCTCAAACTTTTGCTTATGACCTTTACTTTAATAGGCTAATTTATATATCCACTAATCGTTTTGAGGCAGTTTTTTGACTGGGTGATGTTGTAGTTGACTGAAATGGATATTGTGTCCATTTGAATTATATGCCGGAGAAGACAATGATTATTGTTGTTGCACAACATTCTTACAATATACTTATATCAATAACAACAATTCAGTCTCCAATAATGAATTAAGGCCTAATCCCTTTGACACATAATCCAATTCAGGCTTTAGCAATTTACACAACTGAATGGATTCATAATGTTTGCTTCTATTTTACTGGATTTTAAAATCCCCCATTCTAATATAAACGTATGCGGAAGAATTAGAAAAGCTAATGCGCTGCATGTAGTTGCAACATTGGAACAATTGTCTTCAATATTTTTGTATGCACCAAAGAACGCAGTATTGGCAGCATGAGTTCAATGCATGCTCAGGATTACAAACAAACAAACACACATTTTAATAGTATAAGATAAGATGCAATAAGACAACCCTTTATTAGTCCTCTAGCGTGGAAATTCATAGGATTACAGCAGCAACGGCATTATAAAGTACCTTTTAAAACCCAATCATTTCAGGCAAGCGATGGTCCCTTTTCACAGCTATGGCCTGCCAGGATGATCTACAGGCTATGATAGTGAGTGAGTGGACATCCCATAATGACAGGTTGATGCTCAGGGAAAAGCTCAGTTAATATGTTGCTGCATTTATTTAAATCTTGACTCACACTCTCCACACAAAGTCTTAAAGAGATGCTACAATTATATTAGGGGTTGCACTGTATTCCCTCTGGGTTGCCTCAACGCAACAAGTTAAAATGTTTTTGAATATTTTAATTTTGTTATTCAATATTTTCCCCAAAAAACAAAAAACACGCATTTGACAATCAACACATTATTTAACAAACTATCATCAGCAGTGACATGCTGAATCACATAAAACATTACTCAGAAATACCATTTATTTGGAAGTGCTTGCGGTGGAAAAGGATGATAATAAACTTGGATGTTGTCAATAGATACTCTCTGACTGTCTCTCGATACAACTAATATTTAACAGCTGAATGAAAGTCATCACACAATCACAACAGCCTCAATAGAGTTTCCACTGCATCTTTGTGAAAGACTCAACAACACAATTTGTCTGCCGATCCCCTCATACTGTTGCATCCACAGAACCGTCTCTGTGTCTGTTTTCCCCTCAGTCCATGGACTTATCGCTCCAGGCCATTGACTTCCTTTTTGCCAGCTCCATCCAGGACGGCTGTCCGCCGTCAGTCGCGGACTGCAACACTGATGGCCTTGTGGGTGACAATGAGGGCGATGAAGATGGCGCCACGTTTTTCCGCAGCCATTTGTCCTCACGGGGTCTTTCTGGAACTTTGGTGGGACTTGACTCTAAGAGAAAACATTGTTGTCATGTTGGTGGACATGCAGATACTGAATACTAAATGAAGAAGTTCACAGTTTTAATGAATGTGTGTCAGCGAACCTGCAAGTTTTACTCCTTGTCGCCCCACTGGTTTTATGTCTTTATTTAGGGGCTTGGTCTTTTCCACGGCTGGGGATTCACCTGATACCTGCTCCTCTGTTTGAGCTTTTTTCAAGTCCACCTGAAGAAATTCACGAGTTAGATCTTCTGCTCTGGATAACTACAACAATATTAGTTAAAGAAGAAATCTACATTTCTCTTTAACACCATACAATTCCATTTGTGTCCAAGAACACAAGTGTGAGTTGGGACACATTGTGTAGGACTACACTGTGTCACAAGTGGACATTTTCGAAAACTAATAAGACAATAAAAAGTGAAATCCTCGTCAATGCTCAAAGCTCCAACCTGAATCAACTAATAGCCTTCATAAAACATTATTCTTACAGTTTGGATGTCAGAGAGTGTTGAAAGACAAGAGTATTCCTCTTCTTTTTTCACTTGGAATGGAATTTGTAGACAATAAGAAGAATATAGAATATTCCCAGCCTTATCCTTGAATTGATATACAGTGAAGTGCGGTACTAAAGACAGTTACAAAGAAGTACCACAAACCCCCTTGATTCCAGGTGGAGTGGTCCACTCTGCCCGTTTCTCCAAAAAAGAAGCCTTCTCGCCTGCGGACCCGGCCCAAACTGCCCGCCTTCCTGACAGTGACGCGTCGTCTTTTTCCTGCGTGGGGGCGTCTTTCTCCCCGCTTCCCGAGGCAGAAACGGATGGCTGAGATGAAGCGGATGATGTGGTAGAACACAAGTTTGTCGAATGAAGCTGGTTGGCGGTGTGAACACCTCGACTGCCCCGGGGGGGTTGCTGCTGGCCCGAGGAAAGGTATAACTGTGCAAGAGACTGTGTCCCGGCCTCTTGTGGGGCCCGAGATGCGGTCTCTGGTGGCGTAGAAGAGTGCAATGGAAACTGGGTTGTCCATGGATTGTTGTGTACAGACTGTGCGGGAAACAGAGGTTCACCGGTTGGTTTTACCGCTTGCGGCTCCCTGGAAGCGCTCGACTGAAGAGGAGGCGTCTTCTGCTGCACTGCCAACGCCGGAGACGGTTTGGCGGCCTCAGTTTGACTTCCACTCTGCACCTTTTCTGCTTTGACGGCATCAGTCCGGGATTGATTTGCGCCCTCTATTGTTGTTGTGCTTTGTTGCAGTTTTACAGGTTGCGTCTGTTCTTGCGCTCCTGTAGGCGTCTCCGTCTGCGCTTGTGGCCGAGCTGCTGTCTGCACACCTGTAAAATCTCTGGGTAATCTATTAGTGAAAAGCTGCTGCAGACTTCTGGTCTTTTCCATTGCCATGCTTATCCAGGACACCTCAGAGGAGGTCGTTTGGGGGGCAGGCTGCAACTCCTGGACGGAGGTTTCAACTTCTCTGAGGTTTGAGGAGGATGTTTGGACTTCGGTTGCCATGGTGTGAGGATTGTCGGTAGGCAGCGTGTTGTGCTTGACTGGAAGGGAGACGCCAGATGGGATTGGATCTAAGGAGTGACACAGTTCAGTTAGACACACTTCACAGGGCTGTTAGCGTTAACCTAAGTGGTATTTTAAAGGACAAAGGTCCCCTGTGATCAGTACAAATGTTAGCACTCCAGAGTGTACAATGTTTAACTCTAAAAGTAATGGAAAAATAATGTTTTGAATAAAACAATGAACTTGACATAAAGCGTAATCAATGAAGACTCACTTTTTGACTCAATGTCTCTTATTTCCTGTCTTTTCAGTTGGTCACATTGCTCCTCACACACTGGCAGCTTGGCGCGATGGTTCGGAGAGGAATCCGATCGAAATCTCATCGACAGAGATGTGGAGCGCAGTTTGACGCCAAACGCTGACTTTCCTTCGTTCTCCTCGACCTCCTGAGCTTCTACCGCCACCTCCACCACCTCCTGGTTGCTCTCCAGCTGCTCCACCCTCGCCGCGCTGGTATCTGTGGTGACATTTTGAGATGGTGTAACTGGTTCCACGTGTTTGAGGCTGTCCTTCCTGTCCCATATTTTATGTGGAGCTCCCCCTTGCCTGAGTCTTCCCACAGCAAAGGGGCCCCCTCTTAACTCTTCCCTTTCCCTCGTGCTTGATGATTGTTGATCCTCGGCCTTTTGTCTGGCTTCAACGTGTTCCAGGACTCCAACAAAACTGCCTGATCGGGGTCTTTCTGCATCCCGGTTTTTGGCAGAGGTCATTGAAATATGGAAGGACCCGGATCCTGGGGTGGGTCTCGTTATTCCCCTTGTGCTTTCCTTCTCACTTTGAACATGCTGGTGAACAGAGGACGACCTGAAGTTAGAGGAGAGCTGGTCGCAGGGGGTGACAGCCATTCCGGCTTTGTTTGGGGTTTTTCTCTTGTCAAGGGACATTGCTCGTATCTCCGAATCCCTGTCTTTACTGTCTTTTAGTTCTGGCTGTATAAAGGAGGAGTGGGGCCGCTCACTTGGCCTTACATCTGCTGGTCTGTGGTGCTTGACTCTAAGTATCTGGGAGGCTGCAGAGGACACTCTATCAAGAAGAGCTTGGTCCTGTTGGGAAACAGTCTGGATGGATAATTTGCATGCTGCCTCTGAGGCGATTGGTGCCACCTCTGGAGGTTTTGATGGAAGATGCTGAGATGTAACAATAACAGCCTCTCCTTGTTCTTTTTCCAATATCAGCTCCTCTTCAGTCCAAGCAGGCTGTTCTTCTTCTCTCACAGATACAGGGCGGTTGATGTTGTTTAGAATGTGTATGTCAGACTTTTGCTCATTGGAGTAATTCTGCAAAAAAAAGAGGTATAAACAACGTAAGGGAAGTGCATTAAGCGTTTGTCTTTTCAAACAATGTACAAGGTGAAGAAATGTTCATTCACTGCAGTGGGTGTTTTCTTGGTGCTGGCTCTCTGTTTCTTGGGCCTGACAGACATCCGATGGCGTGCAGCAGAAGTGTCCAGGCAGCGGGTGACTTGGACTGGAGAGTTGAAGTCCAACGGCAGCTCAACAGCAGAGGAAGAGGAATTTGAGGAGACAGAAAGGGGCAAAGGGAGGGATGGAGACAGGGGCCCAGATTTGATGGGTGCAGGGTTGGGGAGGGGCGATAGTGGACGAGACAACGGCCTCGACGTGGCCTGAAAAGAAAGGAAAATCACAATGTAGAGCCTCAAATACCGTAAAGAAGACCATGAGAAAAAGGCGGTCACAAAATGCATATTTTTTTATTAGAGTCTTTGTGAGACTTTGAGGACCTATGATTCACTTTTCAGGTTCATGCATTTATTTTCTACTAGAACATGTTAATATTGAAATCCTCCAATTCAAATAGAATGAAAACATTATTTTTCTCATGCCACACTTATCCCGTAGGGCTCACTATACTCTATTTGGCTTTTGAAAAAGATACGGTGCACCTTTGAGAAGATATAGTCATTAAACCGTGGGTGGACATGCTGTTACCTCACTAATCATTCATTGTGGTCGATCCCACATTGCTCCTGCAAACACTCACTTTAATCCCTTTCCTTTCCCAGCCAAAATGAGCCATTTACTATTAAGCAGTGTTTGCTAAAACACAGTGTACAGCTGTGTCAGGATTACTTTGACTTAAACACATTAAACTGGTGAATTGGTCACCTATTTTCTGAACTATGAACTCGGTTGTGAGAGTATCTCAGACAAACAAGGGAAGTATTGATGAAGCATTGTTGGTTTTGGCATTTTCTTGGGATATGGCAGTGAACTACTGACTAGCCAAAGCCAAATCAAGTCTTGGCTCACACTTAGACCAATAAGGATTGTCAAAATGTCTCCCATCTAGAGGAATTCCCTACTGGCATGTGTGCATTACTAAAAACAAAGAACAACGTAACCAAACGTCCACCAAAGGGAGGCAGGCATAGGCAAGAGACAGACATATTTCCTTTAAACCTGCTGGTGATTGTGTGACATTTAGATGAAGTTAAGTCAAAAGGGTTGGTGAAAGTAAAGAGGAGAGTCTGAAAGGTAAATCCACTCAGAAGCAACTCTCTAAATTGTTACGCTAACCTTACGCTAACAGTCCTAATCAGTGCACTGATCAGATAAGCAGATAGCCGAGCCCCGGAAACTAATCACCTTGCTGAGGGCTTCCGGGATCTCGGGGGGGCCGAGGGCAGGACCGTCATCCTCAGAGCGGCTTCCCAGATCCTCGGCGCGTCTGACTGGCAGGACCAGAGGCGGTGGCCCCAGGTGCATCTTCTGCTGCTGAAGCTTCATCTGTGACACCAGAGGCACAGCTGATTATAAAACCTCACTTCCCAACAATATGTCGAGAATAGAATGCTATACCTGCAGAGCTTTTATTTTGCCATGGACGTTTTCCTGAGATAAGACCTTAGCTGGTTTGGCGTCTGTCAGGACCTGATCAGCCAGAAAGATGCTGTCGGCGGACAATGCCCTTGATCCCATCATCCCCTGGGAGCATCTTTGGCAGTAGGAGTGTAGGAACAGAAGACTGGGTGAAGGCATTGGACTAGAAATCAGAAAACTGAAATGCAACTGTAAAGCTATCATGAAAACACTCACGCCGAATCTTCTTCCAAATCAGATCCGGGTCCTTCTTCTGCAGTGATATCACCGGCTGACTGGCTGAGTTTGGCATCTCCCTCTCCACGGTCTCTCTTACTCCTCCCGAAGAGACGGTTTTTCAGAGATTTCAGTTTGAACTTTTTACGTCCTGATAGAGATGGAGATGGAGACAGATCCAGGTCACAGCAGCTCTCTCTCTCTTTCTCTCTCTCTCACACACACACACACACACACACACACACATTCCTTCATTCTGATCGCTCCTTTCTGTCAAAGACTTGTTTTCTCTGGACACTAAATCTACATGACCGATAACCTCACCTGGAATGTCATCGGTGCTTCCTTCCGTATCCCCAGAGAAAGACTCCATCGCTATGGAAACAGAAAGAAGTGCAGAACAGCCGAGGTCACAGTGCGTAAAGAGAGCCACCAAAAATGAGACGCCTCTCTGACTACAGACACCTCGGCCACACTTTTAAGAGGCTGTTGTCACATGCTCGAGAGCGTCCAGCGTGGCGCAAGTACAGCTGCGGTTTGTCCTCTGTTCTCTACACACATGCACTTAACACACTTGTGCGATAGCCTGAAGATGTGACTCAGGCCCTGAGGTTCAAAGGTTTATTGGTATTATCAGGGGCAGTGCAAACCTGTACTGAAGCAAGGCAGGGCACTCAGAGGAAACTCTGCCAACAATATATAATCACGGCGGCTTTCACGAGAGGAAACGCAGTGTCATCAAGAAAGCACACACCACGAAGGTAAAAGTGGCGGTGTTGGTATTTCAAAGAGGACATGGGCTCTAATAGATACTACTTATCATGCTGAAAACAAGCAGTACGGATCATACGTCTTGAACAAAGCAGAAGCCGAACACTTTACTTATGCAACACTGTTTGTGACAAAGACCCAAGTCGGGTTGATGTGTTACCGGCTGCAAGATTCAGTGCGAGGTGCTTGTTTCCCTTGTTCGACAGACTTGGTGTACTATCCGCGGTATACGGTGTTCTGTGAAACCTACTGCTCTCAGCTGCGTTGCTGAGGAGCCCTGAAAGAGAGTAGCATCCTATATGGCATGTGTGCTGATAAGACAAGATGTGGCTGGTCATGGATAAACATGCAAAGTCCACACTGCACCTCTGCTATCGCCCAGCCTGCTGTCAAAATATCAGCACACCCTGTTTAAAAGTACCAAAGCGCATGAATACGCTGGGACACTCCAAAGAGGTTGCTTGTGACTTACACGGCCGTAACATTTGAACGCCTTGGCTGCAGGTTTTCCACCAAAGCGAAACTTGAGTGTTCATGAATCAGTTTTTTACAGACAAATGATAATCCAGTGGATTATTAACATTGCAGAGAGATCCTTGTCAGATTCCACAGCACAATAATCCACAACAACAGCTTAACCACAACCATCCATGCAATATGAATACACACACACACACACACACACACACACACACATTCTAACACCTTTTTGATCAAAAATAAGACACTTTACCCGACGTGTAATAGCAGCACCACTGCTCCTCGTCCCCTTTCTCGTCCTCCTCTCGGGGCAGAGTTGTCCGCTCACAGCTGTGTCACTCTCCTAATGTTTAAACCACAGGCTTTCATCGTCCACATTGGAACAACGGAGGGAGATGCAGAGGGAGAGTGACAGAGGACACTCCATGACAGGGTAAGCAAATGTGGAAAAAGAAAAAGGGACACAAGTGAGAGAGAGAGAGAGAGAGAGAGAGAGAGAGAGAGAGAGAGAGAGAGAGAGAGAGAGAGAGAGAGAGAGAGAGAGTGGGGGGGGGGGAGTTACTCTATTACATTAGTGGCACACTGTGGCCCTCTGCGCTAAGCTGCTTATAAAACGCTAACCTGATTTTAGGCCCAGAAATGAGAGTAGAGGGAGAAAAAATAAAATAAAGCTCCTGTTGGAAAGAGGACAGCCACACAGGAACTGAGGCTAGTGGAACTGTTTATGCTTTACGTCGGGTCACAACCCAGGTAGACCATAAAGGAGCAGCCTATGTATATGTGTGTGAGGGTGTCTGTGTGACAGTTAACAATGAAAATGGGGGGGAAAAACAGCCAGGAATTATCCATTTACCAGAGATAATCCAAATGTACCAGACTTTGGAGCTAAAACAATCTTTGATAGCATCATTTGCTGATGAATGTCCACCCGTCACTAATGGAAGTAACTTTGCATACATAAAATAGACCTTTGTAGTGTTTTTCAACTATATCTACACCCGGAAACTGTCTGATTAAGTTAAAAAAAAAAAGCTATTCAGAGCACCATGTAGGCCACGAGGCTACAATCAGTAGGAGGGGAGGAAGCAGGAAGAGCAAAGCAAACCTTTGTGTGCAGCCAAGCAGCTTCTCTGATGAGGATCCTCATCACACAAATCCTTATCTCTTTCACCAGCAAATAAACCCAGCCGGTGACATCTGGATCACAGGCAACCAACCGCCTGTTAATAGACCACAGCGACATTAGAGTCTGATTGGGAATTAGGTTTTGTTCAGTTTGTGATCTACACATAAGGGACCATATGCCATTTGACTTTATTTAATTACTGCTGATGGGCTGACCTATATCTGCACATGCTGACAGTTTCAACTGCTTTGTGCACTGCAGCCTTTTGTCCTCTCCGCTCCTAACACAAAGGTAGTGATGTTCGTTGCATTAATGGTCATCTCTGCTTCGTGTGGTTCCCTGATGGATTATAATTTCTTACCCTCTGGGCCTGTGCATATCCAGATTAAGGCCGATGGATAATCCGATGATGGCGCTATTTGAACTCATGTGGGTTTCCAATCATTCAAACCGGCGACAGTTTGCAATAAGAGATTTTGTTTTTTAGTTTTGGAAATATTTGTCAAACTGAATCAAATTTGATCCATATTGGACTAAATATGAGTGCTGACCACTATTCAAACCCCAAACAAGCCGCATAAATCAAATTACTTTTCTCATACAAGTAAACAAAGCTTGATAATATTACAAAAAGATGCAATGAAGCCTAGCAAGAGATGTTCCATGTCAAAATAAAAACTCCAGCACAACAGCAGCCTAATGTTGTGTGAGGGGGAGTGAAAAATATTGTGTGAGAGAGGATGTGTGTAGATGAAACACTGGTAGCCACTATGCAAAAGATGATTTAATGATATACCAACATTTTTGTCTAAACCAGTGTTTTTCAACCAGTGTGCCTCGAGAGGCTGTCAGGTGTACCGTGAAAAAAAAACATTTTTTACATACTGTCACTTCATTGGTGAAAAAAAAGAGCCAACTTGTGTGTGTGTGTGTGTGTGTGTGTGTGTGTGTGTGTGTGTGTGTGTGGGTGTGTGTGTGTGTGTGTGTGTCGCGCGCTGTTGGTGGTATGAAGGCTCTATACTCCCCTCTGCCTGTGGGTGGCGGTACGCAGCGTAATTAATAGGCAGATTTGCTGAGGCGACAATTTAAAGAAGTGAGATTTAAGAGATACCTGGGCATAAAGCCTGTGCCATCTTGGCATTAGGATGATGTTAAGTTTAATAAAACACAACAAATAGAACACGTGTTTCCCTGATTTCCTAGAGTATATTATGCTAATGATGAAACTATGTTTGGGATTGATTTTCATATCATTTCCGGTTGTTGGTGTGCCGTGATATTTTTTCTGTGTCTTAAGTGTGCCTTGACGCAAAAAAGGTTGAAAAACACTGGGCTAAACAAAGCTCATCATGATTAAAATAAAAAATAATAAAACAAAGACATTTTATGATATTATTAAAGCACCTAATTTATTTTCCACCAGATTGCAGTATGACACCCTAAAAGCATACAGCATAAGAACAGTTATCATTGAAAATTTAAAATAAAAAAATGATTATAGCTCTTGGATAAGAAAGGACAAAAAAAGACCAATGTGAAAAAAAGCATTTTGTAAAACCTGATAAAAATTGCTCTGTTACACAGTAGTTACAAGGTTGATCACATGCATGTGTATGTAAAGGCACATCCAAAAACATAGCAAATGTGTGCGTTGAAAAATTAATTCAAGCTTTATGAATCTCATAGTGTTTTAGTGTGTTTGGTGTGAAAAATGTCTATGCTGGTTTCGTGGCACTGCCTGAGGTCATAGTCACAATATCCAACAGAGAACCGACCCTGGAAGATAAGAAATGACACGCAGACATTCATTACATTTCATTACATTACAGGTCATTTAGCAGACGCTTTTATCCAAAGCAACTTACATTACACTTTTAAACCCATGGCTTTTACACATTTTTGCCCGGGGAGCAATTAGGGGTTAGGTGTCTTGCTCAGGGACACTTCGACATGGAACATGGGGCAGCCTGGAATCAAACCACCAACCTGGTGCTTCCCAGCACACCTTCTCTAACCCCTGCGCCACAACGACCCTCATTCAGCACTGTAGTCGTAAGAATGGCAGCCATAGAAAGAGATTACTACCAAGTCTCACCTTAGGTCTCTTGAAGTAATCCAGCCCTCTTCCTATCTTTATGATCCAACCATTGTCAAACCTGAAAAATAAAAACGTTCTGCTATAAAATAAAGCTGCAAAAATTGAGAGTGGAATGTTCATTTGAAAATGAAAACAAAAACGGCTCAAAATAAGATGCCACCTTTTAAAAAGCGTTGATCTATGGCCCACAAGTGGCTCCTTCATATATCAGTTAGCTATACCTGATCTCCCTGTCATGTATAGTGGAGGAGTACTGCAGATCCAAAGTCACTCCCTGAGCACTCAGACTTTCTTTCAGCTCGCCCAGAGCGCTGCTCTGCTGACTGCTGTTTGCCTGCAGGATGGGATGTATTGCAGTAAAACAACAGCACCGAACTGAGAAGAAGATACCGTTATGACGGCTGTGCAATCTACACAAAGTGTGACCTTGTTATTTGAACAACATACTTCATCCTGGGAAGTGAGCAGATGGATCTTTTTCACCTTGCAGGACGGTGTCAGCAGCAACTCACAGAACCGCAGGAAGTTGTACAACTGTAGTGGAGGGAATGAGGAATCAGTACAGAACAATTTCATTTTGAAACATTCCTTGCACATGAATAAAAAGATACAGTGCTTTGTGTATAGCAAAATGTTTTAAATCCAACATTAAGGATTCAATCCTTTAAATAACATTCAATTAAAACTGTACTGTATTACCCATTTGTACAGTGGCAACGGTACTTTAAATAAAAAGATTATTGCGTGACTGATTGATAATGAATTAATCAGTAGATAGAAAAGCATTTCTATAAAACAATGTGGAACACTAAGATTTCTTACCTGGTGCGTGTGCCGTATGTAAGGGTCTTGTACCCAAACTTCTGTGAGCAAACTGCTCATGTATGGCTTGAACAGAACCTGGTAGCTGTAACCGGTGGCATCCTCTTCTATTCGAATCTGCTCGTGATACTTCCCATCTGACCAGTGAGGGAGCACAGAGAGATGGAGGAAATAGAAGTTAGAGGAGGCACAGACACAAACCCCTTTGCTTGTCTTACATTCATACATATACAATTAGAAATATCTGTTTAAGGCGGTGAATGCCAGTTTCCCACTTTCTACGGTATTCAGCCTTCAGCTAGTTGTATCCATCACCTTCTTTCATCTGGTTCACGTGGACTTTGATTTGCTCTGCTCTGTCCATGTAGCCCTTGATCTTCTCCCTGTAGTGGCCTCTCTTGGACTCATCGTTCACAGTGGCTGCCGGGAGACGGGAACAACCACACGTTACGCTTCGTGTCTTCCCGCTCGTGTTGCCTCTTACCCCTGTACGCGTGCGTAACCCTCCTCACCTTTCAACACGTCCATCAGCAGCTGGATGCCCTCCTGGTAGCAGACCAGAGACTCCTGGACGCGGCCGCCGTGATCCAGCTCCACTGCGCGCTTCAGGACGGAGATGGCGGACGTCTCCATCCCCGCCACGTGGTTTTGAGTCATTATTCTGTCTATGCTCCTCGACAGCTTCTAGAAAACCGACTGAGACGTCATGGTTGTTGTTGTTGCTGTTGTTGTACCACCAGCTTCCTACTTGGCAGCCACACGGGTGGTGCGCCACAAAAATAATTCCGGCGGAAACAGAAGGGTAGAACCCATTATGGAGTAATCGTCCACGATGAGGGTTGTTTTGACAGAAACCATTAGAAATAATGCAAATATATTTGAAATACATATCTGATTATATAAATAGCACATTCAACCCATAATAGAATCTGAAACATCGTGCAAAAAAATGTTGGAACTATTACTATGGGGATATTTGCCGTATCGGTGCCATTTAAATGTTACTCCCTGCCGCTTCCGGTGTAGCGACACGGAGGAGACGACGCGGTCGTGATTCCAGTGCTTCTCTGTTTCCAGTCACTTTTCAGCTCTTAAATTAACGTTATTCTTTATTAAATTGGCAGAATATGATGCTGGTGCACGTATGTGCTTGTTTGTGTTCATAGCGCCTGTTATCGGGCAGCAGCGGGGCTGTACGTCACTTTAACCTTGGCGACGTTACGTGTTCCTCTGCATACAGAATAAACAATACAACATGTCAGCCGTCTGTCGCCGGTTGAGCTCTCTGCCAGTCCAGGTAAGCGCAACTCACGCTGTTTTAAAGTCCGAACCCCTTTAAAGCCAATAATATGGAGGTGTGATGTATAAGTGATTCATCTAATCGTTTCTCTGTCTTGGATTGTGTGATTGTGTGAGTCTTGGATTGTGTGATTGTGTGACGAGACATATTTTTTAATGCGTTTTTCCATCGGCAGCCTCTTAAACCTTTTTGCTGTCTTTAAAGTTGCACATTTACTTATTCAATGATTAATTGAGCACTTCCCAAAGATCATTGGACTGAAAATACAGGTACATATGCTAAGACCTTTTGGGAACTTAATCTAGCTGATTGTTTCAGGAGAAACTACCCTTAGATTGCAGGGTCAGTCCCTTTAACCCTGTGGGACACTTTATCTGTGGCTCCTACACGGGACAGAAGTCAGCGGATGCTGCTCTACGTCTCATCGCTTACGGTTTGGTCTCGTCACTGTTTGTCTGTTTTACAGCTCTTGTCAGCCGGCCCGCGGTTTGTTCCGGCGCGCAGCCGATTCACCAAAGCAAGAATCCCAAAGGAGGTAAGCATCCGATCCCAAACCCCGGGGTCACCGCATCCAAGAAGCTCCACCAAATTTAGAAAATTGCTGATTCGTTTAGGACATTTGCACCACTTAACTTTTGGTCCTGTCGTGTAGAGGTGCTTCAAGTAATTCGAGTTAGTTAGTACATTGTGCTCACGTGGTTCATATTGGAGAATTAGCAGAGGTAGAATTTGATGGGGGGGCATCTTAAAACAGTGCTCGGGGGCGCAAAGGCCCCTAACAAACTAATCCAACCCTGGTGGTGATAATGCCGCTGCTTTATTAAGCACTTCTGAATGATTAAAGCACCACTTCATCAGTTGGCAATGCTCAAAGGTCCCGTGTCCTTCTTCACAGCTGTTTGAGGAGCGATCAAAAGAACATGAGAAATATGGGGGGGATCCAGAGCAACCTCATAAACTGCACATCGTGACCAGAGTCAAAAGTGTGATGCGAAGACCGTATTGGGAGAAAGAAATGGTGAAACACCTTGGGCTCGGAAAGGTAAGACTTTGGCTTCGAAAGCTCTTTTTAGATGAATCCGAAGGGATGAAGGGATGATCTCTAAAAAGATCAGCCGTGATCTTACCCCTTCGTGCAGATACAGCATCTACTATAACTGCATAAAGAGCATTATTTATATTATGAAAAATGTTTTGAGGAAAAAAAAATCTTTCTTATGTGTAACACCCAGATGTTCTTGTTGTCTTTGTCATGTATTCAGGCACACACACCTGTAATTCACAAAAATACACCTGCAGTCAATAGCCAACTGAAGTTTGTCAAGCACCTCGTGAGGTAAGATTAATGTGACACGTCTGCCTAAAAGTATGAACCTCAATTTTCTGCTAATTAAAAAACACATCCAAAGAAAACCGTATGATGGAACAGATGCAGAGGTTTTTGTTAGAACATTTTATAAATACTTAGCTACTTGTGTGGACATTTATAGAGACTATATAATTGTGTGTCCCTCTTATCGTCCCATTAATTCAGGATCGAGCCGCTGAAGACGCCCTCTGGACTCCCTGCTGAGCAGGACATGGGTGACACCTACATCAACAGCAAAGGAGAGTTGATAGTCCGTCGCCTCCTCCATCCTGTAGAGCCCAAGGCCATCGAATCTTAGCTCCACATTCAATAATTATTAATTACAATTTAAGTTGCTCATACATACCATTAAAATTGTTCTGCTCCATAATTCCCTGTTTTGGTTTAAATACACAGAACTAAAGTTATTTGTCTTGAATGGGTTCTGAAAACAAATTAAGACTCCTAAAACTTAGTCCTCCATAAGAATTTAGATGTGACTGTAGAGACCCGTCTACACAGCAGCTTATTGTATAGACTCCAAAAAGAAACCCTCTGAAGTAGAGGGTTCTTTTGGGAGGAGTACCTGCATGTCATTGGGACAGTGGGAGGAAACCAGAGGATCTGGAGGACCATTTGGTGCTGTGAGTTGCCGTATATGGGCTGTCTGTGATTTGAAATATGCCTCATTGACCGTTTACACCAGTTAACAGTGAATTCATATTTATCCCCAGCCATCGATGTGCTGGGCTCTACTCAGAATAATTGTTTTCCAAAGGGATCCGAACAAGAAATGGAGTTGGGTTGCATTATGGAAATATATGGTACACTGCTTTCATCCACACCACCAACTACAATATGCTGCTACATCCATTTGATTAAGGACAACGTTTTAGAAATTTGTTTTATCGAGTCAAACTCGCATAAACGTTGTGTAAATTGGATAATGTTGTTGGGAGAAATCAAAAGTATCTCAAGCTTGTTTGTAATTCGGTATTAACAAACATAAGCACAGACAGGAAGTCATGGCTAAATTAAGCTGAAAGAGGAGTGTCCTAATCTTTGAGGAGCAAGAAGGTCTGACACAGCTTCTTGGTGTAAAGAGAAGCTTTAATTAACATCAGGTCCCTGTTGTCCAATTAGGACGAGCGTGCACAAAGGAACGCACGCTTTGACCCCCCCCCCCCCAGTGTGCCCGTAGACTATTGATCTATTTGTTTCTGTCAAACAGTGATAGAGTACAAATGTGTTCCAGCTGTAAAAACAGCTGTTCAGTATGGTTCATGGTGTCGGGATATCCGATCCCCCCCGAGTTGGTTGATGAGAAGGATCGCAACACGTTTATCAATTAAAGTCAACATGAGCAATTCTCCGCAGATATCTGGCTCTAACTACTGCTTGCAAGCAGGAGGTCAAACACACAAGCACGTATCTCAGCGTTCGGTGTAATTGCGTCTCCGAGCAGTAAAACCGCTGAGTTTTTATACACATGAAGACCAGTGCCGTGCACAAATCAAATCAGGTTGAGCTAAGAACCCAGGTGAAGCTGAGGGTCACACACACGCACGCACGCACGCACGCACGCACGCACGCACGCACGCACGCACGCACGCACGCACCTCAAGATCATCCTCAGTTGCCGCAGGCCATGAACAGAACTCCTTTGTTTTGAAGCGTCTATGAGATCGAGTCGACCGCCCTCCCTTCTCAGGGCATAGCTGCAAACAAACATTTTGTATCATGCTGCTCTTTGCACATCAGGGTCAAATACAAGACACTTGAGACACGGCTTTAGCACAAAACAATGTTATAATATATTTTACCATTTGCCACACGGCAGACAAATCATCAAACAAGTCTGAATCCAAAAAAAACTATAAATAGGGACAGTGTAGTTGGGATTCTATCGATACAGCTCACCGGTTCTTTTGTTATGCTATTTCAATGCCAACAACAAATGTCAATTTGAGAAGATTCCAACAGGGAAGAGGATTTTGAGTTGAGAAAGTGGGCTTACTGAAGTCTAGTATTTGTTGTTAAAGTGGGAGCCCGAGAGAGAAAAATCACACAAACATAGCTGCATTTCAGTCATCTCCAGAATCAGAATCTGAGTCGTAAGTTCCCCCTCTGATGGTTTTCTTCTCCACCTTTGTGAACTTGGTGCCGGATCTCTGTCCCATTGTAGGAGGTTCCATCAGGTTACCACTAGAACAGGAAAGAAACGATGGAAGAAATGAGAGCCTGTTTTCATCGCTTCACTGTGCCTAAAACGTGCCGGCGGGAGTCCAGTGCAAGTCTCACCTGTAGTTGATCACATCTGCACAGCCAAGTCTCCATTCAAGCATCTCTGTAGGAAACTCGTCAGTGTTTCCCAGGTCAGAGAATCCAACCACGTAGTCCTTCGTCTTTCCGTCTAAAAGCAAAGCCAGCGTGGGAATAACCTTGATCCGCAGCCTATCCGTCAGAAAGGGGGCCTTCTCCACATCCAGTTTGATGAATTTGGTCTCAACGTGCTTCTTTGCCAAGATGGCCAAGTGTTTGTCGAGGATCTTACATCTGCATGTAGGGGACAGAACGATGAGTTCAGCGATAAAATGACATGGTTCTCTGGTTTCACTGAACTTGAAGCAGAGTTTTCTGGAGGTACGTCGCTGACTCCTGGGTGTCAAATGCTGATGTATTCCTAAAAGTGGCCAAATTGGGTGCTTCAACTAAACATGTACATTGCAGATTTCCCCAGCTCATTTAGAACTATGAATAGAATGGTTTGTGTATCAGCACAATATCACAGATTTGCCTCATGGAGCTTTTGTCAAACTTCACCCTCCTACGTCTGTGGCTGTCACTACCATAAATAAACACAATGTAATTACCTGAAGGTGGAATTTTTGTAGAAGTGGCAGACGACATTCTTGCTTTCCTTGACCTCGCTGAAAAAGTCTTTCTCACTTGCGATTTCCCTGTACTCGCCGTGGCCTTTAGTCAACCACTCCTAAAGAGAAGAGAACTCTGGTGAGTAGCAGAACAATGAGGCTGGCTTCTATATTCAAGCACAATGAAACCAGCCGTGACTTTTGTTGGCTGATGGGTGGATCAACTATTTTCCCATTCAGGTCCCACTTTTACTCCTGATGTACAGACAAGAGTTAAGACCTTCAATCCACCCGCAGCTTCTGACAATGGTTTTTATATGAAATTAAAATACTTCTACTAAACTCTTCACTACAGAAATTGTTTTGATTTATAACTGCTGTCATTTTGACTCAAATTATTTCTAAAAAGGGCCGCTGAGGTGCCATTGTCTGATAATATGGCAGATGAAAAAAAACATATTGAGTTATACAGAATTATAAGCAGTTACAAGCGACGTTGTGATGTAAATGTTGCCCTCGATGTAATTGCTGACAATTAACAGACTAAAAACATGTCAAAGAAAACATCCCACATACCTGCTTCTGTTTCTGGGCTTTTTTAAGTGCCTCTAATCGCTTCTCCTTCAGTCTGTCCAAATCATCCTCATCCATTTCATTCAGTTTGCTCAAATGTGCATCCACCTTCTCCTCCACCAGCTTGGCCGATTGCTCCAAAACCTTTGATAAGATGTCCATGGTTTGGTTGGCCATGGTTACCTGCTCCCAGTGAAACCTTCTCTGGATCGGAGAGAGTAGAGAACACAAAATGCAAAACAAAAAAAGACCACATTAAGATTCAAATGTCCCTGTAAAATGGTCTAGTTGGAGGCAGTAGTTTGCGAGGATGTGAATTGTATTGTGTCGCACTAATCAGCTTTTCTAATAGGCTATCGATTATAGACGGGTTGGACAAAATATCCATCATGCACGGAGTGTCCATTTCAGGGTTAGTGCATTAATTTAAGATGTTAACGAAGTGCAGTGGGAATGCATGGTCGGCTACTACGCTGACCATACGAATCTATCCGAGGCGGTTGTGAACTGCTGTGAATTGATGTCAATTGACTTTACGTGTTTTTGAGTAAAGCCTGATTTATGCTTCTGCGTTTTCAGAGCGACGCTTGTCTAAGCGGGTTGGATTCACGGAGGGAGATCGCCGCAAACGCCTGTCGAGAGGTGCACAAAGTTGTGGAGGAAAATACGGGACAAATGTGTCCGCGATAAAAGCAGCAGTGGCGATGCACGGGGTAATACAGTCTATGATAAATAAATAAACAAATAAATAGACGTGACTCTCTAGGTCGCCTTCAACAAAACACGTTACTCCGCCTGTTGTTCTGGCGGTGAATTGCTCTGTAACACACGCACGACTTTTAGAAGCATGAGTTGAAACGAGTGCATCGACGCAACGACGCAGACGCAGAAGCATGCGCCGGCCTTAACGGTTTTGTCACCCGAAAGCGGTCTGACTGAGCAGCGCAGTGACGTTGGACACAAAGCCCGGGTGACATTATGGCACACCTTTTAGCCGGTTGTTAGCCAGCATTAGCTTAGCTGCGTACTTGGCTATGGTCTAATTCTCTGTTCGACACTTACTATGAAGATTTATTTTCATTTAGTAACAAAAACGCCAGTCAATTGGGCAATGCAACTAGTTTACGTGGTAATTTTCGCCACCAAAGAAGACAAGTGTGTCTGTGCAACGTTACGTTAGCCTGCTAAGCTAGCTGACGTTCACTAGTTATGTGAGCGCGATGGACGTCACGTAAATGTTGCACGTTTACAAAGACAAGCACGTGACTGGCGTGTGAGATGATAAACTTCAATAAAGTGTTGTGTTAAAGTACAATAAGCTAATTCAGAAACACAAAGCATTGTTACCCGATGGAGCTCGCAGACGCTGCAGTTGTTGCGCGAAATGCAAACAGTTACAACGGACGCTACGTCACCACAGGCCTATTCTGACGTCGAACCACATCCGGGCACTTCTTAAATTAACGAAGCATTTTTTGAGACTTTTATCTGCAAAAATAAATCTTTAAAAGGTATACTGTCTGCTATGGCTTCACTTTTTATTATACGACTCGAATCTAAATATACGTAAGCCTCATTAAAATTAGAAACTCATAATTACATCAGATTATGAGATACTATGACATAGCATCTTATAATAAATAGAGTAGAGTTATCGTTGATAAATATGAACAACCTTAATCTTCCAAGCGTAGACATTCATCACTATTTCCAATTTGTAAACTACAGTAGGTTCAATGTAATTTTTTCCCCTTCATTATTTTCAAAACCAGCTTGACATTGATTGGAAATCCCTCTCTTACACTCGTAACTTTAAAACAAAAACAAAGACACATGAAATAATACATAGTTTAGGGTTTATTACCAAGATTTAGAAAACTTACAAACAAGTTCACAGCTTCGGGTCTTCAGGCACAAGCCAGTTTATAGAAGACAAGACTGGCTAATTTTAACGTCTAGAGCGATCGAACAGGTGAAGAGAAGCAAACATCTTCGAAGTGAGTGTAGACTTGCCCATTTTGAATTACATTCATTTCAACAATAATGACCATAATGATTGATTTTGGTTTGCATATAGGGGAAACTGCTTTAAACAAACTTTTCCACCGCACACACAATGTCTTGGTTGGTGGGATCACAAGCCAGCCAGCCAGCCGCATCTGCGGAGTACTACTGATCACCAATCATGAGAGTTAACTTGACAGAAATACAATGATGAGCCAGAAGACGTAAAAATGTCTCCATTGTTTGAAGTACACAAGTACATACGTTGAGTTATAAAATACGGTCACCTAGTCGGCTACAAATCCAGAATTATTGAAATATTCAGGTCTGTAAAATGGGTAAGTAGGCTGGAAACACACTAGAAAAAGATTTACTCCAGGTACAAAGGCTGTATGAAATGTTACATTATCTTGAAGAGACTTCTCACTTGCTTGTGAAAAAAACAACTGCATAGGCTACTCATTGATTGCCATAACCCCTGTCCACATCAAAGTCAGAGTGCTACTGAGAATCAAAAGTGAACCTCACATGAAGAGCTTCACATGTCCGTGTTGGAACACCTACAAACAATTACAGCGCGAGAAGATCTTACAATTTAAGACAGTTACTAAGAATTCACTACGTGTAAACAATACAAGAGGTTCATCCTCCACTTATATCTTTTCTTTTCAAATTTGTCTTTTAAAAACATTATTAACACACTATGATAACACTGTTTGGCACTTTTTTTGCGAGAGACCAGAAAAATAAAGATACTGCTGTACGCAGCAGAGCATATTTAAGATGGTTAGTGGCATGGAGCTCCAAAGAAAAGTTAATGAAAAATTATATATTCTGTTCCTAAAATTTCTGGTATGATAAAGTGTAATGTCTTCGAAGTGCTACAGCACTAGCTAATTGTAATACTTCTAAAAAGGTGCTTTAAACATGATGATTGTTTGTCAGACAGTGATTCTTTGAAACCTAGACTGATTCAACTGTATACATGAAAACAAATAACTCTGCATGTGCCACTGTAACATTATTTAAACCGTAGGTCAACATAGGACTCAACTGCTATAACAGAGGGAAAACACCCATCAGCACAGGGATTTGAAATCTTGTAAAAGGTATGTCTTGTCTAAGAAGCTCAGCACTGCCTGTAAAAATCTTATATAAAATTTCACATTTATTTTGAAAAGAATTACAATTATGATTTTGCGAAAAGCTACGATTATCCCGAGTTTTGGTGAGTCGATTCCAAGTACATTTAATGCCTTTTTTTTTTACTTGTCCCTTTACAAGAGCAAGTAAACTGTACAAATTCAAATACTGTCGTGGGTCGTTTAACACTTTCTCATATTGTTCGTGAGGTCGTCAATGTGCGTCTCATTCTCAGGAGGAGAATCATCATTTAGAGGTCATACTTTGTACTGCAGGTGACCTTGTGAAAGTGGCAAAACAGGGGTGGTGGTGTGATGGTATCACTCAGCGCAGGCAGTACTCCGTCCGCCCTCACGCTACCTTCAGAGTGCTGCCGTAAGCCTGCTGCACAACCACCTGCACGTTGTCGAGGATGAAGTCGAAGGCCATACTCCAAACCGACTCGACCGCCTTCTGCATGAGCCTGCAGAGAGAGGACAACATAAGGAGTCAAAGAAGTAGGCGGGGCGGGACGCAGAAGATTGGAGGGGGTTTAACTGTTCAGTACCTTTTCATATATTTTATAATTAAATCCAACTTCTCCAGATCTTTATCCTCAATGAGATCGGTGCAGTATTTCACCACCTGCAGGATGTCCTCCTCCATTGGTTCTAACAAAACAGAAGAAGTGATTAAATATTCACAACAACTAAAGAACTGCACGGGGCGGCCGTACGGAGCACGGAGCGGTTCTTCGCTGTGCACCTGTTATGGTGGTGACCCATTCCCGAAGGAGTGTTTTAATGTCCGTCAGGTCGTAGGCTCCGGCCAACACTGGAGCGGGGCGAGGGATGAATTTGGACAGGGCCTCCGGGACTTCTGGTTTTGAGGTCGATGTGCAGGGACCGTGATCAGCCTGAGAAGGGAAAACAACCGTGAATTCTCCATTGTCACATTCTGCCTCCCCGTATTCATGTGTGAATCTGTTCATTGGCTCACCTGTAACGTGTTCATAGGCTCTCGTGACTTCATAGGAGGTTGTAGCGCTTTGCCCGGGCTGTTGTTCGTGTGATGCGTCTTCACGGGGGAAGGGCCTTTCTTAACAGGGCTCACTGCATTTTTCCTCTTGTAGCGTCGCTTCGCTCGACTAATACCGACTCCGAGTCCCGGCTGTTTCAGCTGCAACAGCGGATTCGTCTGCTCCACTGCTGAGAAATCAAGGGGAAAAACATAAGATGAAGAGAGGATGAATGCTGACAATAGCAGGAAGAAAAGGCAAAACCTATTCCTAATAAAACCAGGCTTACATATTTTCCCCTGAGGCTGGACGCGGTTGTAGGCAGACTTCAGTTCGGCCTGAAGCTCTTTGGGAAGGGCAGCAAATACGTCCGGATCAACCTGCGGACAGAAAGACGAGGGACAAAAGGGGAAAAGAATAGCTTGTCACAATCAATGGAATCTGCTTAAGACAAATGGGTAAAATGCACATTTAAAGAACAGCTTTTGACATTCCAATGAGTAGGTGCCTCCCTACCTGCGAGAAGTTTGGAAGCTCCAGTACAATTCCCAGACTGTCTGGCTGGTTTGGGATCTGTAGAAAGAGCGTTCCCGCAGGGGCAGCGTGTAGTGCACCACCTGGCGCAGGAGTAGAAAGAGGGGAGGTGGGACGAGACTTCAGAGTGGGAGGGTGAGGAAGAGGAGCAGAGGGCCGCGCACCGGGCAACTGATGGTTACTCGTTCTCCCGTCACGATCGGTCCACGACCGCTCCACTTGTTCCCTCAGCTCGGCGGGCAACGCCTCCAACACAGAGCGATCCACCTTTTACATCACAGAGAAACACGAGATGTTGGAAACAACCCAGACTTTTCAGCACTCGCTCAAAATCGATCAGAGGTTTCCTTTCGAGCCTTTACCTGTGAGGGGGAGGGGACCTCGATGCTGAAGTTGAGACGCGCTCGAGAATGTTTTGGAGTCTGCCCGCATGGCTGCAGGTCTCTGCTCGTACCCGGGACCGGCTCGGGGGAGGACAGAGGACGTGCCGGGGGGACAGATGAAGGGCCTGTGGTTGAGGAAACATTGTCCCGACGTGCGTTATTGTCAGCGGCTTCCCGTAACACGGATCTGGAATCACTACTGAAAACAAAGACTTTGCACAAACCGCCTTCGCTGGATCTCGCACTTGCTCCCCGGCCGAGCAGCATCTCTTTCACGGAGCGCGTCCCGGGGCCCGCGGAGTTCTGGGGGACAGACGGATGTCCGTCGAGGAGCTGTACCTGGATGCCGACTCCTCTCACGTCCTCGACCTGCAACTTCATGGCGTGGAACAGCCTGATGACAGCAGCGGCAATCAGCTGACCGCTGTCGGTGGACTGGGCGAGCATCACAGTCCTGACGGAGACGGAGAGACGATGAGTCTACAGAGAGGCCGGGACATGGATAGGCGAAGCGAGGACGACATTATCAACAGTCCGTAGCTCCCACCGATGAAGATCCCTGACTCACTTGGCGAGGTTGTCACATATGCCATGACCCCCGTATTTGGCCGATTCCAGTGGCGCTCCGACCTTGCGAACCATGACCTTGAGGGTAACTCTGCGACCCCGCAGCCCTGCTTCTTGTAAACGCTTTTGCACTTCCATGGACAGGTTAGTCAGGAAAGACTCAGCCTCATCAACCTAGTCAACATATGTAGAGAGGGGGGGTGGTTAGCAAGAGATGGGCTGCAAAATGCAAAGGAGAAGGACCCGATGGAATAGGAAATAGATCGAACCTCAGTGAAGCGAATGTTGTAGTTCATCTCAGCTGAGACGGACTTCCTTTCCTTTTCGTAGCGGACGGGACGGTCGTCCAGACCTCGGCAGAAGCGGAACAGGGTCTGTCCGGTCCGGGGGCCAAACTTCTTTTGCAGCTGAGACAGAGACACCTGTTGGAGGTCACCGCATGACCTCACACCCATAGCAGCAAGTTTTCTGCCCATAACAGGCCCGACGCCTCCAAAAAAGGAATTGACAAGCAATCAATTATTTACCACGAGACAGCTGAAAGACTGAAGGACATGAACAACAGGTGGCGCTGTGGCTACCTGGTAGGCTGGTCACTGGCAGGTCCCTGATAAAATCATCCACCTCTTCAGACTTTAGGAGGTACTGCCCGTCCGGCTTGGCCTTACGGGTGGCAAGGCGAGCCAACAGGATGTTGGACCCTGAGCAGATGTTGATTGATTAAAACATTAAATCACTCTCTTGATGGATTTTACATGAGACAAACATCAACATCAACTCACCCATGCCCACTGAAGCACAGCATCCCGTTTTCTCCTTGATCTCTGCTCTGATCGCATTGGCCAGATCTTCTGGCTTGACGCTCAGCTCAGCAAGCAGAGCCGAACCGTCGATCAACACTTCGTCGCAGCTCAGAGCTTCGATGTCGTGGGTGTAACTGCAAAGAACCAAACGAAGAAGACGGTGAGGTCGCTTGGTGTGCAAGCGACAGGGAAGGGAGTGAGACATTGACCAGGTACCTCCTCTTACCCTGCCAGAGTCTCGTACATGGTGATGGCCACCTCTTTGTAAGCCTCAAAATCATACGGGACGGACTGCAGAGAGGGACACAGCTGTTTAGCTTTGCCGAAAAACATCCCGTTCTTCACACCTGCCTTCCTGCGAGGGACGACCGAGGAGGTTAGAATTAGAAACAGATATTTGGGCTGTTTATTAGAAATTTCCAAATGCATGCACGTTTTTATCTCACCTGGCTTCATAACTGCACGATGCAATCTCCGCCATTGAGAGAGTAGCGGCGTCCTGCTCCGCATGGCAGTCAGGACTGCGAAGCTCCTCATCTGAAAGGCAGGACGGGCGTACACTTAGCCAGGCATGTACCATAAAGTAAGACAAGTAAAGGGTAGTCTGCTGCTCCATGGCAGAGAGGTGAGGCAGGAAGAGCTCACCAGGGTGAGTGCGTTTCCTCTGGTAGTACTGCAGCTCCAGCTGAGGTCGGGCGCCGGGCCTCAGCGGCACTCGCTCGTGTCCACGGTTACTGGTCACAGCCACAGGCTTCCCTGCAAGACGACCGTGAACTAGATGTGAGGGGCTGTTCTGTGTAGCAGGTCCCCGTGTTAAAAGGTCACAGGCGGCACAATGTTTCAAAGAGGAAAAAAAAAAAAGCAGCTCACCTTTGAGCTCGGGTCTGTATCGGATCCCAACGGACACAAAGAAACAGTCCATGTCCACGTGGAGAACACACGATTTGACACTGACAGGCGCCGACGTGCCTGACCACACAAATGAGCACTTCATGGTAAGGGGAAAAGTTTTCCATATCACAAAAAGACGTGAACACAACCTCAGACGATGCCACCTGCATCCCCAGAAAGCAACACAGGTACTGTGGGTATCTCTTAATAAGCAGGGGTACAAACATTGTAATATCTGAGATCACAACACAGATGTCTAACCTTTATAATAACATTTTATCATTTGAAGTAGTATCGTTTAACTATTTAGGTTAGTTTGTATGACATATTACAACTTTCTGGCCAGTTTAGTTAATTTGTGTTGTTATTTAAGACATAGTTTGGGTTTGTTTGCTTATTAGTTAACACTGTGGTCAAATACTCCTTCTTTATAGTAGTGAGAAGGTACAGGACCAGAATACACCGTTGGCTAGGCAGCAAAAGGAGGTTTTTGCCTCTATAATCCCCAAACACACAGCAACCCTTTGATTTATGTTGGTTTGCTGGATCTATTGGGAAAACACCATGACATTGACTCCGGTACACGCTAATGGTACCCGCTATTTCAAAAGAGTTTTAAGCATTTAGCAATGACTGACTGTTGACAGTGGAGACACAATGATGAAAATAAGTGGAATAAGTGACGCAGTTGGTGTCTGAATTCAAACTGGTAGAAGAGTAGTTGTGTGGTTTGCTTATCGGACCACTGGGCCGCCGCGATAACCAATTACAACCTCCTTTAATAATAATTATGGTTTAGACAACAGTGACCCTTCCTTACCTTGACTGTCTGCGGAATGGGGGGCCACAGATTTCCTCAGCCTGTCTTTCCCAGGAAAGGAGCCCACCCCCACCGCTTTGCGCTTGCCGTGCAGCTCATTGACGTACTCCGAGAAGCAGGACCTCCACGTGGAGATCTGATGCAAACGCGAGTGAGAGTAGTACTCGGAGATCAGACTGCCGGTCTGAGCCAGCAGATGTGCCGATGACTTCGATGACTTCGATGCCGACGGCACCGTTTCTGCGGGGGCGTCGGGTTCGGCTGTCTCGTCGGTCGCATCAAAGGAAGCGGGTTCGGGGGAAAAGGCATTGCGGTGACTTCCGTTCAGTCGGATGGGACTGTGTGAAAGGGCGCGGGGTGCGGGTGAAAGGGGAGTCTGGTCGGGATCCGAACCGGCTGGACGGGGTTGACGGGGCGGCGTTGGGAGGTGCTGGCTTTCTGTACCAGCGGCCTCGTGGTAGGTGGGCGGGGAAGGTTTGGGTCTCTGCTCGCTGGCTACATGTGCGTTGGGCGGCTTCGGAAAGACGGAGGACGGGTCTGATTGCTTCGGGGGACTGTGGGGAAACTCGTACGGGTCCGGTTTGGTCTGAAACTGTACCGGGGGACTCTGAGGTTTATCGTCGGGACTCCGTTCCTTCTCGACAGAAGGTCCGTCAGTTACAGGGGGCCAGACCTCTGGCTTTAAGGCACCATTAACAAGGTGAGTGTGTCCATTTGTCAGATGGGCTTCCTTCACCACCGGCGGGAAGGGATCTCCTCTGCCACACTTTTGCATTCCATTCACTTCTGAATGGCTGATCAATTCCAATGAGGTCTGAAGTGATCCGTTTCTGTGAGATTAAGAGATGAAAAGTTATTCAGCAAGAATTTAAGCAACAAGATCCAACCCTCACTCTAGAAAAAAAAAAGTTTTCATCCTCACATTTTGAAATCAACTTCCTTGGGGCCACTGCGGGCCGCGTTGCAGAAAGAGTTGCTCTGAGGTTGTGGTTGGCTGGCTCTCTGGTGCTGGAGATCAGCGGGAGGTGTTTGAAGAGCCGGCTGGTGGGGCTTTGTGGGGCTTGGGTCAGAGTGCAGGCTCCTGTGTCTGGGATCTGCATTGAGGAGAGCTGACCATGTGGGACTTGGCCGGGGGTTAATGAAGCCAACAGCAGAACTTTGCTGGACGGACTGAGGTTGGTCGTTGTCTTGGTGAAGAGGACTGTTGTTGGAGTTCGGGATGGAGTTATTCTGGCAGCTGGACATGGACTCCTTGCGGTTGAGCGGCGAGTGCTGAGCGCTGTGCTGGGGCAGATTAAGCCTTTGATGGACGCTGGGCTGAAGCGGCCCGTGGCTCGGTCCGGCAGTGTCGGACGTCTGGCGCAGACTCGCGCCAGGGAAGATTGGGCCTTTATGTTTAGTGTAGAGCTGGTACTGCAGGTGAGGCAGGAGATGTCCAGCCTTGACACTGTTTTCAACAAATTACAAAGCAAACAAGACATTTTTCCACTAATATTTTACGATGTATAGTCAGATGTGCAAAGCCTACTTAACTCCATCTGAACACACCTGTCAGTGATCCACTGTGGCCTGATGATCTTCTCCCCTTTGAGCTCCTGAATTTTGCAATTGGGCAAGTTATTGGCGATGATGTGGGTGGTCTTGGAGCGAGAGTAGTACACATGGAAGTGGCCACCATGCAGCATCATCAATCTGCGCAGCTCATCTGCACTCGGCTCTAAATACCAAGAGATAAACAATTGAGCAGTGACCCGAAATGACTCAAATAAATTGTAATGTCAGTGACCTGGGAATCTACACAACACAAAGGTCCTGCTTCTGCATCTGCACAAAACATCACAAGCACAGGAAACATACACATCAGTAAAAAAATAGTGCCAGTCAGCACCATGACTTAACAGGAAGGGAAAGAAAGACATCAACATTGGGTTTATGCTCTTTATACAATTCTGATTTTTTAATTTATGGAAATACTATAATTATGAAGTGGTCTTTCTTACCTAACAATGAACATTATTACACATTAACATATGCCTAAAAGCACCAAAGCAATCATACTTTTAAGTGAGGGGAAAGAAACAAAGGTCAAATCACAAAGTTATTCCTCTGCAGGAACATCTGCATGACACCTCTGCTCTTGCAACTGGTAAGGACGATGAAATTGCCTGGGAGAGTTGAAATGTAGAGGCACCGTTGCATAACGTTACCTGTGTATCCATTGACATAGATGGACACGCCACTAAAAATGTCAGAGTAGGACCCGTCCTTCTGTTTCTCTCTGGGGGCATCACGTTTAAACTGCTCCTCCAGCTTAGACACTTTGGCAGCCATGTAGCCTCCCTAGAAACGAGAGGAGCAGGGACACGACTCACAAGATCGTTCAGAGCAACTGGCCATGCAGACTCACAGAAAACCTGCAACGGCATGTTGAAGGGGGAGGTTTTTTGGTTTACATTACAACCCCACTACAAATGTATGCATGGTCACAGAACGCCAGTAAAAACCATAGATATATATAATGTCTTCATATGCTGGAGAGAATAGGCCTTCTTCTGTATTAGTGTACAGGTACTGTTTCCATACAATGCACCCCGTCACCAAGCAAGCTGTATTTTAACAGATGAGTACTGTGATCATTTTATAAACATTATATGTGGCACTTCCAAGTTGCTTTGTGCAAAGGAATTAATACTTATTTTAGAAGCTAATGTTTGTCTGCGGATATTAAATGATTGTAGTGAGTACTTACTGCCTTACCTGTATGGCAATACTACTGCAGATTTAGTATGTTTTATGCATGTACATATATACGTATCTGGCTCTATGCAGCTCTCCCAGTCTTGTTAAATCTCTGCCCGGCAGTATGGCTTCGACCTAATTAGACACCGACTTGTGATCTGCTTCAGGCTCTGAGCTGTTATAATGAAACTGCAGGGTGTGAAAAAGAACACGGCTGTTCAATATTAGTTCCACAGTAATATCGTGACGCCTCGTGTGCACGAACCACGGCGCCTTTTATCCCACTGCATATCATTTTTATTTTTAGGCAGTCCTCAGGAATCCACATTCGGGTGCCTATTTACCCACCTCAAGGCTGCGTCCTCTACGGATGTTATTCCTGCCTCAAGTGGGATCACGAGGACGTGGCTGGGGGGGGCAAAGCACTCACCTTTTCAGCCCAACCATTGTCACTGCTGGCATTGGCTCTCTTCTTTTCCCACCCATGTCGACTCATACTGAGCTCCCTGGAAGCAGCAACAAGAGGAGTTATTCATCAATGCGACCGCGTCACACTGTGTTCAGACATTAATCAGGTTAGCGTTGGTACAATTGATCGAGCTATTTATAAAAAATAAAAAATAAAAAGGCAGCCTGATTTAGAGGAGACATGGACACACATTGCACACAGCTGGGTGTCCACGCCGATCAGAAAAAGGCGAGTCAGTCATTTCTGAAAACACCAACTTATTGGACACAGCGGACGCGTGTTTGAGAAGTGAGCGCGTCCTGTTGTGTTACTAGTTTACAAAAGCGTGCAAATAAAAGAACAAAGCGGCGACAAGTGACGTTTATGCTGCTGCCAATTCACCGCCGTGGTGGAACGTCGATTCGGCACAAATGTTGTTGTTGTTGTTGTTGTTGCTGCTGCTGAGCTTTGCGTCCAAGGGCACGGCCGCGAGGGAGCAGGGGGGGGCGCGCGCGCACGTCTTTTCTGGCGTTGACAGGTAAACGTTGTGTTGCTGCAGAGCCCCACGTGCACCCCGGTCACACTCCTCACGCGAGCGGCTAACAGGCGGTTAGCTTAGCCACGTTTGCACGCGCCGCCGCTGCGCCACGACCCGGAACATCGCGTCGATCCCGAGCGGCGCTAAAAGACGCGAGTAGAAGTGTGTGCGCGCGCGTGTGTGTGTGTGTGTGAGAACCGAACAATGGGAATGGCTGCGTAACTTCGTGCGTTAAACGCGGGGTGTAAACAAACAGCCGCACGGAGCGATAGTTCTGTTAATAGACGTCTGTCGTTTTTATTTTTTAATGACTTACCTTTTTATTTTATTTTTTCTTCTGCCGTCAGGACACCGGGCGGCTCGCCGCTGACTTCTCTCCCGCAGATAGTGACCAACCGCGAGCGTTGAGCGCGTTCCTGGTTACGAGGTGAGACCAAAGCAACGCGAAACGAGGATCCTCCGGACGGTCACCGATGGCTCGACGCCTCGACCGGGACTTTGTTCCTCAGAGGGCTCCGGTTGGTGGGCTGAGATCCCCCTATTTGGTCTCGGTGCCACGCCATGTCTCCACAACATGTTTGTTCTTCCTCCCGGTCCGTTTGCTCTCCATTTCTGCCGCCTGGTAGTCTTCGCTTTACCGTTTCCTCACTGGGAGTCAATGGAGGAAAGGGAGGTAAAGTAGTTCCGGAGAGTATTTTCAAAATAAAACGTTCGACGGCGAGTCGGCGTTTGGGCGTGGAACAAACTGAACCCTTTAATGTGTTATTTTGCCACCCCGAACATGAATAGCTAACTGGCTTTTTCCCGGTGGGTGATAGGCCAAAGTACACGTATATACATGTATGCACACATGTGCTATTAGCTTCTCATCTATCTAGTCAGTCAACAAGGACTGCACTCGTCAAACTGGCACACAGCTCGCATACAGATAACCAATAATAAAAATAGTTACTCAACTTTCATTCGTTGTAGTCATTTAAATGTTCTTTGGCAAATTAGGTCAAAAATGTAAAACTGAATTTTACTTTCAAAATCTAAATACGCTCAAGTTCCGGTGTTCTTGTAACCTTTCTCAGTTGCATTGCAATGCTGCCTCTCTGCGGGTACCCGAGTGCATGTCGCCTCAATTGACTGTGAAATAGCTTTGTACAGTCTTTAAACCTGCATATCTGATATATCGCACACAGATTAACCCTCCTCCGCGCTCGACATGATCCCAAGAGCCGCTGGTAGTTGAATATTGATGACGCATAAGTTCAACTTTTTTTTTTAAAGGTGTCTATGGATCACATTTAGGAGGGTTTGTGTTCACTAAGTGTCCACGCCGCCTGCTTCCACTGCGGCAGACAGTCTGGGTTTTATTCCTTTATTCGCCCCGGCGTTGGTACTGTCTGGCTCTGAGGTTGTCCTCAGACGGCCCGGGCATTCGTGCACAACCGGCCCGTGACGCAGAGGCACGTGCAGACTGAGCGAGTGGAGTGGCGTCACGGCGGGCGGTGGACACGGTGGACACGGCGGGCGGTGGACACGGTGGACACGGTGGCCCCCTCCGACCAGCTCGCATTGATCCGTTAGTCCACAGCTCCGTGGGTGGAGGCAAGTAAGCGCAGAAAGACACTCGGACGGAGCAGAAAGGGCTAACGCATTGAGCAAAGTGGTCTTTTGTCTCCGTCATTTTTATTTTAAATCAGTGCCTGATTTGATTTAGATGATGAGACACGTGATCTATCGGCTTTTATTCATGTAAAGCAACCATGGCAGGTTTTAAAAAAATGTATAACCGACACACGTAGATGTGCATCACAGTCCCATTCAAGTGGTGGAATACGATCATAATCTATAGGGGAAAGAGGAGCGGGCTATGGCTTACAATAAATCCCATTTCACAGAATCGAGAAACGGCAGGATGCTCTGACTCAAGGCTCGCTGTGTCCCGCTGAGCTGCCTTATTGGTTGTTCTCTGTTGCTATGGCACCAGACATCGGATGCTGAAATTACATGCGCGACGGTGCAGCAGGAAGTGGTTGCGGTGATGGAGAGTCAGAGAATGATTGATGGTTGTGTGAGTGCGAGGCGTGGGAGATCGACCCAACAAGTCGGACTCACACACTATGCCTGTGGTGTGTGCGCGTGTCGGGGATATGAACGCGAACCATCAAATTAAGAGCAACTTAAACTCTTAAACGAATACGATTTGGAACGCATCAAACAAATACGCAGACTGAGCTGTTACTTAATTTATCCCAAATGAAGTTACCCAAAACCTCACTTACTGGGTATCAGACTGAATTATGATAATCAGGAATATGTCTAAACATCTGGAACTTTAGGGATACATGTTCGCACAATGTTATGAATATAACATTATGAAAACATTAGAAATATAACTTTCTGATGACGGTTTGGAGTAAAACATTGTGAGAGCGTTGGGAGGACGTTAAGAAAGCAAAACCTATGAACATTCCTCATATGCTTGAAAACAACTCAATGTCTTGATTTTTCCAACTGATTAAAAATAATACTCAGCCTGTCTTTATGTATATTTTTTGTTGATGTGTTGGCGCCCTGAACCATCAGGGTTAAGCTCTGCTTGCTGTCGTTATCTCGTTTCACTGAGGTTGGCTCCGGTTCAGAGCTGTGAGACCAGCGATGTGACGAGAGTATTTATGGAATATATCAGAAGAAAAGAGAAGGGAGAAGAAAGATGCCACCCAAAACGATTAACCGCTGTTTACATCCTGTGTGGCCTAAAAGGCACAAAAAATAACAATTCTCCTTAACAATAATTCCAGACATATTTACAGAATGCAAAACTCATTCAAATATGCGACAATTAGGATGAGTGTAGAAGATGGATTAGTGGCATTAGAATGCTGTAAGAAGCTGGACATTTTAAATGCAAACTCCGTAACCAAACCCAAACCAAGACATTTACCAATAAGTTAATGATATCTTCAACTTCATTAATTACAAAATGACATATTTCCACATTCAGAACAGGCACAAAAATATATTTTTTCAAAATAGGAACCTTGAATGTCAGCAGACTCTTTTTCTATAAACAGAAAACCCAACAAATATTGCACAGTAAAAACATGTAAACGTGAAAACAAAGATATTTCTTGTAAAATAATTAATTAAAAGCTTCATTAGAAAAATGCAGACACTTTTCTTTGTAGAAAGTGGGATATGATTGACTGCTCTTTTTCTTTGCATCTTCTCCTGCTTTGGCCCGAGATCAACAGGCTGCTGGATAATGATTTATTCCAGTATAAAAAAGGCTTCACGTATGCACATACTGCTGCAATTGTACGAGACCCCCGTTTCTGTTTGGCAAACAATTAGAAATTTCAAATCCATAGCGCACACAACTCTTCAATTTAATCCAATGAAAAGCTGCCAGTGACAAGTTGAAAGACGGCTCCCTCAGAAGACTTTGCACTCGGTAAACTCCCCAAACTCCCACGAGGATCGTCAGACTCCATTTTGGGGATTCCAACCAACCAACAAGCTCAGAAAATATTGGTGCTGTCCTATCAGCTGCATAGAGATCCAGAGTTGTGTCTCTTCCAAGTGAGACAGATAATTGTAAATCCTCTCCTTGTTAGTTAAGCTTGGCACTGATGCGTATCCACTGAAGAGCCTGTCTGGTGTATTGGACGGCGTGAGCGATGCTACTGTGAAGAGTCAAAGGCCCAGACAAAGTATTCAAGTAGTTGAAGAACTCTGCAATGAAAAAACAAACAAAGACAGTGCTCTCAAAACCTCGCGCTATCAGCAGTGTTCAGAAACATCCATTTTTACGTGTGTGGCTTATTTCCATCTGAATCTGTGTCGCTCGGGGCAACTTCTATACCTTTATTCTCCATTGTGAGGTTGTCAGCCACCTCCCAGTACTCGTAGCTGTACAGGACACTGTTGGTAATGTTCAGATGGTTTGCTGCCATCTGGTGGATACGTTGGGGAATGCTTATAAGGGAGGAGAAGGCGCTGCCCCCGTGCGACCCCCGTCCGAGGTGTTTGGCAGTGGGGGAGAGTGAGGAAGGGGGTGCTCCTGTGCCCCTGGTGGAGAAAATGCATGTGCAGTATGTTAGTGACCGATGAGCAGCTGGTTAGTGGAACGAAAGCAAATCAAACCAATGGACATCATGTAATATAGTTATTATCCACCTACTTCCCAGAGTCACTCCAACAGGGTGGTGTAGAAGGCACTTTAGGAGAAGTCTGTAATGACACCATGAACCAGTCATCCAAACCCAGATGTTTAAATTGTACCAAAGAGAAATGTCTATGTATGAATGCCTTTATGTACCTGGAACGTCAAGCCTGTTTTTGGATGTACCTTAAAGTAGTCCAGCAGAACTTTGGAATACTTAAACGCATGGTCCTTCTTTAAACGAAACATTTGCCAGTAAAGGAGGGCAAGGCATCGGAAGCTGTGGACAACACAAGCCGCAGAGACTCAGACGGAGCCACAGATCACCGTGGAAATGCGGGTCCTTTCAATATGATGATGGATGTGGCGTAAACAGAGCAAATGACATGCGCACCACAGAACGGCCAGCTGTTTGTCTTCCTGTCTCGCCCCGGGGCCAGAGTGGCTCTTCAGCCTCATTGCGTACCTTAAGACACAAGACTGTTACCAATGGCGCTGTGGCTGATATAAGTGTGCACATGTCTGACAGTGTGTACCTCAATGTTTGTTCTCCGTTTGTGCATGAATGAGCAGCTCACCTGATTAGCTCCACCGTCTCGGAGTACATAGTATAAGGAGACTTGGCCTCCAGTGGCCCTTCCTCCATTGCTTTCCCACATTCCATGAAGGAGAGGGCAGCGTCCACGTAATTCACAGCCTTCCCCAGCTTATCCACCTGGATATAAGAAATCCAACACAACCGGTAAGGAGAAAGTATTAAAAGGAAGGTTGTCATTGTCGGTGCCTAGAAAGAGCCGGCATTAGCTGAGAATGTCTTTGGATCTTTGTAGGAGAAACATTGGTTCAAGAGGTGTTTAGCACAGAAACTCTAACCTAGCTCTATCGAAGGCTACTAAAACAACTGTGAGGCTCCGCTCTTCACCACCAGCTTGCGTCATTCTCCCTTCAGAAATAAATGTACAATTTCCATTGTTTTCTGAAGAAGAGCAAACTAATTCTATAAGTGAATGTATCTTAGACTAATGCAGCATCCTGATGGTCCTGCTGGTTTACCTAAAAAGACAGTAGGCCAAAGCGCAACTTTTTTTTACGTTTCCATTTTAAAACCACATTTGGCCGTGTTGAAGGGCTTATCAAATGTATGAAACATATTTAAAAGTTGTTTGACGAAGCATACTCCGTACATAGTTATTCAAACAGTACCTTCTTGTGTCTCTGTGAGGCACATTGTATATTCCCTGAAAAGAAATGTGCCGTGTACACCAAGTGCTTTGTGTACTTAATGAACAAGTAACTTGAGTTAAGTCACAGAGCAAATGCTTGTATTTCCCTCAATGTCGCAGTATTTCCAATAATGTTCGCTTCACTTCATTTGATCACTAATAGGTGAAGCCAGAGCTACCAGGTTGTTAACAATCATTGCACTTCCTCTCACTGTCTGTGGCGATTTTTATTCAGACTCACCATCGCGTCTGCCCGGTGCTTCATCCTTTTAGCTTCATGTAAGTAGTACTCCGCATGGTGCGCACTAAGATGCACAGAAATACAGAAAGATAACTGCAGTGCATTTGTAGTGTGTTTATCACAAGTACATCATAAAGCCCATGCTAGAAGTCTAGATAGTCTCTATCAGACAAACATTACGTGAATTGGGGCTCACGTTTCGCTGTTTGGCACGGCCCCTCTGTGTCCTGCAGCGCCCCAGGACTCAGATGGTGGTTGGGGCTGTCTTGACACTTTCACACATTCCCCCTCCATCTTGGGCTGTGAACAGGCACATAAAAAAAATAGATGAGATGAACCAAAAGGCTGCGAGGAACGGAGTCGGGGCGATCAAAACAAGTACTTCTCTGTTTCACCTTTATAGCAGAATCTCTATTCCTGTCTCTGTTTTTGTGGACATGGGCGTGAAGCTGCTCTGAGGTCTTTGTTTTTAGGGGGGGCTTGGTGGACTGAGGGCTGTCGGACAGTGGAGACAGAGGAGACAACGGCCTCTTGTTGTCCAAGTACTCCTCCAAGTACCTGCAAGTACACACACACACACACACACATGTACAATGCACTTCTTGTATGTATTAGAACGGCATCGTTACACATTTGTCTGTGAAACGCAGTGGCTGTTATTTTACCCGTTGTGAACGGTTTCTGTCACAAAGTTGCGCTCCACTGCGTGAGGTGCGGGCTCCTTCTGGCTCGAGAGGTCCTTCGCAGGGGGAATGCTCCTCTTGCTTTCTCTGTGTGACACGCCGTTCTCCGACTGGTCACACACAAACACACGCGCTTTGAAGAACAGGCCTGTATCAACGCTCAGATATGAATATGAATGAAAGCGTGCGCCGCAACACGTCAAGGCAAATGTACGCGTCCTTTACCTTGCGTTTCCTTTTGCTGTCCTTCGACACGGTCTCAGGGACGTACAGGTGTTTCATGGCCTCTCTTTGCTTGTCCTTCGTGGATGACAGGGAGGAAGAGGAGGAGGGCTTTTTAAGGGTGGAACTGGTAGTGCTGTCCGGGACCCTTTTGAGAAGACAGAGGTCTATCTGCACCACGAGATTTCGAAGCCCTCGCTGGGAAGGTGCTGTAGTTTGTTCACCTCGCCCGAATGGGACCAGGGTGTAGAGTTTTTGCTGCCCCTCACTTGGATGAGCCGAGGTGGGTCCTCTGGGGAGCACGACTTTTGGCCTGTCGGCACCGGACCTGCCGAGGCTTTGCCGCCCCCTCTTGGGGAGTGCCTTGTAAGAGGTGGAGTCTGCTGGAACTTTGGTGATCGGAGCCTGATATTCAGATTCCGAATCAGAGTTTGGAGCGGAGGAGAGGGAGGGCGAGGTAGGTGGTCTGTGAGGAGTTGGCGAACGTGACGGAGGCGGTGACGGGTCTTGCTGTAACTCTCTCTCTTCCTCACTTCTCCCTGCTCTTTTTGCCCTGCCCTGATCAGTGTTGGTCAGCAGTCTCTCTTTGGCCAGGACTGTCTGCCATTCACACTGAAGTTGCTGTCCCCTTCCTCGACGGTTTTCCCCTCTTGCTGCCTCCTCTCTCCTCCTCTGCCTCTCTATCAATCCCTCCTCCTCCTCCTCTTCTTCTGCCGAACTGTGGATCCAGGGACGTCTCAGTAGCTGCTCCTCCGCCAGCCTCCTGTCTTCCTTTCTCTCCGGTTTCCCTTGTTGTTTTTTATGTTGTCTGTCCTCTTTTCTCTGGTTTTCTCTCCCCCTTTGGGAAAGATGATCTCCTCTGAGGTCTACCTCCTGCTCCTTGGACTGAGGTTTCTTCCGTGTTGTTACAGTATGATTAACACGCACAGCAGTTGGGGCTGTACCCTCCGAAGACTTGGCCCTAGGTTTAAGGCTGGGGTTAGATCTACAGCTCAACCCAGTGTTATGATTAGCTGCAGATTTTGATTGAGAAATATGATCAGATTTGGTTTCACAACTAGTGGGAATTAAGTGTCTTGATGTTTTGGAGCTACGATGTGAGCTTGATTGAAACGAAGGCCTGGGCTTGTGGTTAGAGCTGTGGTTCGATCTGCTGTTCTGGATTTGCTCAAGATGTGATGTGTGTTTGGGAGCCTCAGAGAGCTGTTTAGAACTAGGATGAAAGTTCAACTTGGGTCTAGATTTCTGTCCGTGACTCTGGTTAGAGTTTAAAACAGCAGACGTCTTCGGTTTGGTTTGGTCTTGGTTCTGTGTGGGTCGAGTCTTGGGCCGGTGTTGGTGAGTTGGTTGAAGAGGAATGCTGCTTGTGGCTTTGCTCTTTGCATCAGTATCAGGCAATGGGGTAATCCATGACCTGTTTTTCGTCCTGTGGGGATTGGCTGTCAGGTTAGGTTGTGTTCTCTGAACAACTGGGAAGTGCCGAACCCCGGAAGGAGTTGGTAGGCCGGGACTGGGGCTTCTTGGAGGGTCTCTATGGATAGGACTAGGGCTACGGGCTAGGCTCCCACACGGACTGGGGCAAACACTTGGAACTGGACTGGGTATCGGGCTGGGTCCGGGGCTTGGGCCGGGACTTGGGCATGTGCTGGGGAACGGGCTGGGGCTAGGGCAGTAGCTATAACCAGGGCTAGGTAGGTGGCTGGTGTTGTGGCTGAAATTGAACTGTGGGCTGGGGATAGGGCTTTGGCTGGGGCTGTATTCCTGATTGCTGTCCCAGAACCTGGCTGGAGACGGCGCTCTTTGGGTGTGGGGAGAGGGAGGACGTCCCGAAACGCTGTGCACTTGGTCACCGCTGGAAGATTTTCTCCGGGATTTCTTCAGCCATTCGTCCAACTGCCACTGGGGGTGATCAGTCTTAAGAAATCAAAGAAGAATAGAGAAACAAATATTAATCAAAGTAATGGACCTCAAAGTAATCTTTGCTTATAGTGAAGCTTAATGCACACCTTCAATTTCAAAGCCTGGAGTTTATAAAACTACAATTCTGACTACATGTGGTTCCTATTGTATAAGTGTGAGTCTATTTTCATATTTCAAAGTAAAATATATTTGAAGTGACTAGTGATAAGAAAGACATTTCATGTATGCAGGAAACATACAGTATGTTTCATGATTCAAAAGGTGATCATTTCAAAGTTGAAACATCTCAATAAGAAGAGTAACGTAAGCACTTAAATATGAATACAAACATAGTAAAGTAGCAGAAAAATGAAATACTCCAACTATGGTACAAGTATGTCAAAATTGTACTTACGTACAGGACATAAGTGTATGAACTTTGGTACCTTCCTGTACTGTCTTTAGATAAACCAGTTCATAGGTAACATGGTTAGGCATAACAAAAATATACCACGATATTCTTCCTTTACAAGGAGCCGTTTAAAGTGCTCGTAACAAATCTCTGACCCAGCTGCTGTTAAAACAATCCAAACTCCAAAAAGTGCAGCTCTAGATGATGACTCACGTCTAAAAAGTGTGGGTTCACTAAAAATTCCAACTGACATTTTACACTTCTTACAATAGCCGACTTTCTACATGGTCTCACGGTCCACATATGTGCTTACAGTAGTCAACCCACATCCAATCATGCCAAATGAGTCACCTAATGTTTGCTTAACAACTGGCTTGGCAACCAAAAATAGTTTTTCTACGTAAAAAACACACCAAAAACAACAAATACAAAGAGGATACTCACAGCTGGAGAGCAAAGTTCTTTCACTCTCTCTCGCGTTCCCGTTTCTCTCTCGCCGCTGACCAGGAACTAAATTCAACCTCTACTCCTCAAGTCAAACAGTGACCCCCCTCCTCCTCCTCACGTCCCTCGCCCTCTTTCCAGAGAAGACACTGCATCTCTTGTACCGTCTCGACTGCTCTCCCTCCTTCCTTTCTAGCCCTCCCTCTTTCTCTCACTACCTGGAACTCTGGATTCGCTGCTTCCATAACTCCAACCCCCATCTCTTCCTCGGGAGACATTTGAACAGTCCACGTAAATGAAAAACACATGGTGTGCCGCCCCCCCCTTACCCTCCTCCCGCTCCCCCATCCCCCACCCCAAACACTCCACTCCCTCCCTTTCTATAGGGGCCCAATGTAGTGCATGTCTGATAATACAGACTGTGTTGTACAGGGCTTTCCATTCATAAAAGACCTGCAGGTTTACACTTCATGACCCACGTCTCAACCCCCATAATGCATCACACCTCCAAAACTCCATCCTAGCTATCAGTGACGAGTCACCGATTCAATTCTTATCTAAGAAAATGACCTGCAAGTAGTTCACATCCTCTGCGTTTTTTTGAAAGCAAAGGTAACTCTGGTTGTAGACGTCAATGTGATATCAAGCCTTGATGACTTCCACCTCCTGAGGGTTTTCCTCTTTAAGACCGGGCTTGTTGACATGACACCCAGGCACTAATTCCCAAAGCTAGCTCGGCCTCTCAACACCCTCCTCCTCCTCTTCCTCCTCTCCTACTCCACAGTCATTCCTCATTCCTCTGTCCCTCTCCGTACCTGCCGTGAAATGCCTCGAGGCCACCACTCCCTGTAGAGAATTCACCCGAGGGCGCAACACCAGAGGAGGAGACACACAGGCGAGGCATGGTCAGAGAAGATTGAGAGCAGAAGAAGAGGAGGCCGTAGCTCAGCACTGGTACCTCCTTGCTGTTGCCCGGTGGCTGCGCGTTGGCGGGCGACGCGGGATCCGGGTGGACGTCTGGGCTGTGGCCGGGGCTCCGGGAGCAAAGACTGCTGCTGCTGCTGCTGCTGCTGCTGCCGCTGCACGACTCAACGCTGGAGCTCGAGCACGAAGAGTCGGAGCTGGAATGTCTCACTCGCCTGCCATGTGTGTGCGCTCGCTGTGCTGACAGGCTGTCAGTCAACACACACACACACACACACATCAGAGGGGTCAGCGTATGCACACAGTGAACCGCACACACACACACACAGGGTCTGACAGATACGGCTGTTAATCATGCAATTCGACTTAAGTTTACACACAAAGCTCATATCAACAATATGCACATGATATTTGTAATCAAGTACCTGTGTCCCTCCAAGGAAGCCGACTCACGAGTTGCCTTCAAAAAACAAAGAAAAGGAACTTATCACAGAAATATCGACATCTACACTCTGCACTGTTGCTCTTTCTCCTCTTCAAGTCTCATCACCCTTAGTAGCGAGTAGTGAAGCTATTCTTAGGTGAATGGTAGTTGACCAAAACTGCGTGTGGGTGTGTGTGAATACTATTAAACATGTCCTGAAAAAATGTAGGTCAAACTACATAGTTACTGAAGTTATAGTCATTATATCTGTCATGTCAAACATTTGGCCCACCCCACTTGGGATTAAAATACACTGCTATCTTTTAGCATTTTTCAGTCACATAATAGGTGCTTCTAGGTGTGTTGAAAAATATATTTATTAAACTGTATCTCTCTGTATCTCTCAGGCTGAGAGACTGAATTCAGTCTTGGTGCATGATTCACATGGATATTAACAACAAAGAAATGTTAGTATAGATGTGTTATCTTCAAAGCACTTTGCGAGTCACTTACCCTTTGAGTGTCGTCATCATCACTGCTCAGCTTCAGGTCATCAGCGAGCATGCTGTCAGCAAAGAAAGACACACAAAAGATGCAATAATTGTACATTGAATCACTAGTACTTTGAACAGAGATTCACTGATTTGACCTTTTCTCCCCCAGAACCAATTCTGAGTTTACCTCAACTCAGCCCACAGCGATTATTGATATATTACCCGCGCTCTCTTTTTCAGATATTTAAAAGTCAACATAAATCACTGAGGGAGTCACTCGGAGAGCATTGATATCTACAATAACACATTACCTGGGAATGTTGCATATCGTATAGTTGCAGTATATTTACGATTTGACTGTAATCAGTGACATTGTGGCCTGGTGCCATATATCATTAATTAAAGGACAGTTCTGGCACTGATACAACTTTATCATGTCAGATTGGAACATATGTAATTTTCAACAATTTCAAAGTCTGGTAATGACACACCTTCCCGAAAACACCAGAGGAGGTTGCCCGTCTCCCATTTTACTATAGGCTCTGTTAACTCAACATTAACAATACCACTGTTTCAGTTTATTTGATCAATTGCGTTTGATTAATTCATGGGCTTGTTGTCCACTCTGTGGCGGATCAGCTGCTCTGCAATGCAGCGAAGGAGAGTGTTTGCTCTTCTACATTTGGGTTGCTCATTGGTTTTAATGGTATCAGCAACATAGGGACCTTGTTTAAATGGCATTCTTTAGTACATGATCTGGATGCCTACTCTGTTTGGCTCACCCTGTGCTCCCCTGGCTGGTGGAAGGTTCTAGTTCGGTGAGGCTGAGGAAGTGAAAGTTGAATTCTTTGGAGCAGGGGGAGAGAGGAGTTGGCAGCTTGCTGCAGCTTTTGTTGTGTTTTCTTCTTCTTCTGCTGCTGAACTTGGCTTCATAGAAATGGCCGGGTTTTATTTCTCTCATTTGTTTCAGTAAACTATTTGCTTAAGTGAGTTTAAGTGAGAAAAACGTGTGTGTTCTTTGCGAGTCTATTTGGCCTAAAAATAAATTGTTGTATTGCTGTGAGCTTGGATCGAGCCATTAAACGTGCACACCGGGTCCTCGTCGTGTGTCTGCTGTGGCCCCAAACAGGCCAAATACGTTTTCATTTTAACGTCAGCCACCGCAATTTCCTACACGCTTGGCACACTGAAACATTTTCACTGTGCTTACAACTCTGAACATGTGTTTCACAGTAAAACAGAGAGCATGTAAAGAGAAAACAACCAGGAGCACATCAGTCTCAACTGAGAGCTTTCAGGAATGTTGTCTGACCTTTGACCTGACCTTTGTGTTGTAGCCTGAAACACTGAGCTGACTGAGTTTGTACGTCTATTTCCCTTCACTCATGTTTATGCTTTTCTCTGTAGCCACACTGACAATAATGTTCATGATTTCTACCTTTCAACAGCTGTTGAGAAGAAGACATAAATCATGTGTGTGATGAATTATGTTGTTTGATGACCTGTGGATCATGTTTCCTCATTAGCCACTTACGATTTGTGAGGTGCCACACGAGGGTGACGGGTCATTCGCAGCTGAACATCCCCCCGACCTTAGAAAGAGGGAGAGACAGAAAACATATTTGAAACCAGGCAACAAACCATAAATCAACCAATTGTAAGAGGGAACGCAAACACCAGACAAGCGGACAGTGAGTGAACACATACTTTGTCTTAGTTGTGCAGCCGGTTGTTTTGCTTCCTTGGAAAGAAAGAAAGAAAATGCTATGATGATGGTATGGAAAATTCTCTATTTACAACAGCATATTATTATTGGCCAATAATATATATTGATAGAAGCAGAAACCAGAGATACCGTCTCAATCCTGGGGCCGATATACAATACACGTACATACCTTAGAGATGTAGAGGCTTCGCTGGGCCTGGTCACCCCCTGAGGCTCGCTGGGTCATGTCCTGAGTCACAGAGGGGGCGGGGGACGGTGTGAAAGGTGAATTTATGAGTATTGTTCTTCGCGTGCGGAAACTCAGACAACCTAAATCTGTCATTCACACGTTCTTTATTTTCTTTAATTTAGGAGCAACTCATCTCTCCCATTTGGATTAACACACATACAGCTCAGATGAGCCAATTTTGCAGCTGACACTCGTTATCAGCAGGGTTCCCTCCCAACCAGGGGGAGTGTGACAAGATATAAATAAGCGTTAGTCCATTTGTTCCATTCCATTTTCTATACCCCCTCTATCATAGAGGGTCGTGGGAAGGGTCAGTCTCAGTGTGTAATGTTGTTTGTAGACCAGGAGATGCATGTTGGTAAGTGTGCACTTTGCCACTTTGTCAAGATGTCTGAGCAATCATTTAGTTCATTTTTTTATTGATCACCTGATGTGTCTATTTTCAGGTATTTCAAGAATTTGCTATATTTACATTGTTATATTAATTTCACATTTCACAGCTCTTTTCTCTGAATTTTTCTGTGTTCGCTAAAGTGACCAAATAAAACCTCCTTGCCCCATTTGTTGGTGAGCCAATTAAATGGTAAAGGCTAAAAATGTAATCCAAACTTTTTTTAAAAGACATAATTTAGCATCCCAAGAGAACCGGCCTGAGTACCATTTGCCTGTTGAGTTTCTTATGCAGAAATCTAACAAAAATGCACAATCAGCGAGCCAGAACACAAGCTAGTTCATCAAAACCCTTGATGCGTGAAGCGTGACAGCAATACAGTATCTGAACCGTCACCTTGCAGCCTCCAGCTCCTCTGTTGGTCACCGCCGTGACAAACATGTCAGCTTTTATAAAGGCCAAAATAATTGTTTGAACTGAAAGGAGACTCATGTAGTGCTGAAATAGCCAGTGGTAGATTATAGTTAGATTAGAGTTGATTATTCAGGTAGGTGATTATTTGTTTTTCCACCCTTACAAACTTCCTTACACTATTATTATCAAAGTTAATTGGATATACATTTTATTCAATCAATTCATGCTGATTAAACTTGTGATATGTGTTGCGTATGTTACATTTGTATATCTATATACATATGTAATTCATATATGTAGTATACATATGTAGTTTTGACACTTCATTGATAAAAAAAACATTTTTTTCATATGAAAATGATTGTTATCCGTAACCGTATTCAACTCTTGAAGACTGTACAATTACTGGTACATTTAGTTAAATATGAACGCGTCGACTACCCATCCTGCAAGGTGTTTGGTGTCACACCCACAGTGCGCGTGGCGAAGCCTCACAGTTCAGCCACAGGAATGCGTCGCTGCCCCCCCTGAGGGAAGACTTAAGTGATTACATATGATTGTACACCTGGCCTATTATGAAAATTGATCCCCTTGTTCGTCGTTCTCTCCGCACGCTACTCGAGAGGGAAGCCCGCCTCGTGAAGAGAGCTCTGAAACCTCCGTGCCCTGTCGCTGCTTCAGCTCTGATTATAATCTCTGTTGATTAGATTGCCCGCAGTCACACTCAGACAAACCAGACCTCATGGATTCCGACGAAATGGCCTGATTTTGTAAAATGTTAGCGTGACCTTGGTCTTCAGCTGTGCCGTGATGTGGAATCAATGGGGTTCAGTGTGCAATGGACATGTGTGTGACACTCACTGGCTGCGGGAGACGACGGCTGCAGAAAGGTCACGTTTTATCGGCTGGGATGTCATGGGATGTGTGTGTGTGTGTGTGTGTGTGTGGAATGAAATAATTAAACATTTTGGAGAATACACCACCACTCACGTCTGTGAGCCCCCACTGCCATTTTTACACTTTATTGTTCGTGCGCATTTTTTAGTTTTGCCTCATTGACAGATGAGGGAGCCCAGCTGGCTGTTAGCCGTGTTTCAAGTTGTTATACTAAGTTAAGCTCATCTAAGTCTCAGCAAGAAAGCAAATAAGCACACGTCGCAAAATAGCAAATCATTTCTTCATCTCGAGTCTACTAAAGGGAATGTTCCCACTCTATCAGATCTAAAGGTACTGATTAGATGACACATCCTTTATGAACCCGGCAGGTGAATGTGCTTAGCGTCCTCCTCTTCACTCCTGTCATCCTCTAAACGCAGTAAGCCCTGGAGGGAAAGCGTTTCCTCTCTCCGCTCATCCTTTCACTTCGCTTATCCCTCCTGCAGTCGCCAAGGACACAGCGCCAGCCCTCACCCCCTTCCTCCTTCAACAACAAACAAGGTCTCCCAGGTGGAGCATTATGGGTTTCCATCTTCCTTTTGCACCGCATGTTCTGCATCTCTGATCTCCTCCTGCGCTCCCCCCTGTGTGCCCCACACTGGTGACAGACACATTGCACGTGACACATCCGCTGCTTTGGCAAAAAAAACAACCAACATGAGAGGAGAAACAGGTAGAAACCTCAAAGCAACCTCGTTACCTCAAACCTTGTTTAATGGATTAATTGATCATTTGTTTATGTGATTATTTCTCAAGTGCTGTGCTGGACTGCATTTCTCTGCTTTGTAGCCTTGTTTAATAATTCCAGCATCTAACTTTCAAGCTATTCTGTTTTCATTTCATTTTAAATAGAAGATCCAGGCATTATTCTCTGTGTTCCGAAATGTTGTCAACTACCAGTTTAATGGATCAAACTCCGCCTAAGATTCAATCATGTGCAAATTCCATCAATTGTCCCCCGGAATACAACTCAAAACATTTAGTGTGAGACAAATGTGAATGGTTGTTCACAGTCGATTACTGATACTGTTACAACAGTATCGGTACAGAAAAAGTAAGTATTTACCTCGAGGATTTCTTTGGCACAGCTGTTGTGTTGGCTTCTTGTTACCTGCGTAGACAGAAGAAAGACGTTATGGTCAACGAGGACAAAGTCACAGGACGTTAAGGCTGCACTTAAGGAAAAACAGCACAAGTTCAGTGTCAACTAGAGAAAGAATAGAAACCATATGTAACATCTACGTTACATCACGGTGCAAAGTGTCTCATCTCAAATCCACCGGCAGATACTGTGCACATGTGCACATACATGTGCATGTACACACGGCTCATAGACTCATTTGTTTCTTTCACATGTCGCTGCTCAAGACTTTTCCCTCTCACAAAGATGACACGCACAAACACACACAAAAAACACACACATACACATAAAAAAACACTTTCCATGCTCTGCTTCCCGCCTTTTTGCTGCAAGATTCACAACTCTGTGTCAAACTTTACTGCAAACTGCCCCCCCCCCCCACACACACACACACACACACACACACACACGCAGTCAGTAATTGTGAGAGTTAAGACGAGCTTGTTGATGACTCATATCTTAGAAATCACAGCTGCAGATGATCAGACGGATGCGGATTGTGTTTCTGTTTCCATCCGCGTTAGGCAATCCCGCTCCCCCTCCGCCACGTTTCTCCCCTTTGAACAGTTCAGCTCAGAATTCAGATTCCCCTCGCTGGCCCGAAGGCAGCGAAGCATTTAGGATAACTCACCGGTCCTCTACATTTCTTCATGGAACTGTGTAGGTGCTTTCCATTTTATTTGCGTGTTTCATTCTGACTGGGAGTTTTGCATAAAAACAGATCTTTTATTTTGGACCAAATAACAATTTTTTCCTTGAGTTACTCATTCAAAATACTAATCACACTCGTTACATGTGTTTGGTTTCTGGTTGACTTTTCCACGGTTCTGAATTTCTCTACAAACCTCATCTGCTGAACACTTACACTGCCTGTGTTCAGGGTTATGGAGACTCATTAACCTCTGACATTCCGTCAACATGTTAAACCCTATTTGCTTCTTTCTCACACGCCTCACTCTGTCTTTTGTGCCATCTGTGCAGCATAAGTATGCGCAGCAGAAAAACGTGTGCGCATGCATGTGTGAGTGTGCGGGAGCCATCTCTTCTTGCATGCGTGACTCACTAAGGTCAATGTCTCAGTGGCTGGACTCTTACGCCTGCACATGGAAAACAGTGTGTGCGAAACCCGTCTGATTTCTACATCCACTAAATGAAAAACCTAAACACAGCCAGACCGTATTTCACCCCCCCGGGTGGCACGTTGCGCAAGCAAAAGCCGCGCCTGCTTCCTCACGTTAACTTTACGCGTCCATTGGAGGAGATATGATCATGAGCAATCTGTTTCCCATTTCCATGTACCCACCAGCACCCCGGGCTACAGCTCTGGTGCAATACCCCGATGAGCTCACTCCCCCAGGGCCAAACAGACCACGAGCCATCATAACAAGCATCAATGAGAGCCAGCTAGAGAAGCCTGCGCCACCTGTTACATTCTGAAAACACCAGCAATTACTGAAGTTATTCCCAGTTATTTACATCTGTGCCTTTAAGTAAAATGGGAAATAGTTTTAATCTGTAAACTCAGTCGTTGAGGGTGAGATGCACGACTCTGAAGCAGCGCTCCTCTCATGTCATGTCGGTATTCGCAACAATTTTGTGACTTATAAATACATAAATATGCGATCATCCTGACCAAGGACCGTTTATCCACGACCCCCTTCGCGCAGTTTGATAAGTGCGATCCGTGCATGTCTCTCACCTGAGAATGCGCGCATCTGAGTAGAAAACGCACGATGGAAAGTTTCCCTTTGCCCGCGAGCACAGTAGGCATGGTTCCGGTCGGTTCAGCGCTGTCCTCCGGTGTCCATGCCACTGACGACTCGCTGCTGCGGATGCGGTGCCCTGCGCGTGACGCTCGCACACCGGCTCGCACACTGCCGGAGAGAGTCCGTGTGTGTCACCAGGGTGGCGGGGGGGGGGGGGGGGGGCGATGTGGGCGGTCCGGTGACGTCACGGATGACACACGGGCGGCTCACGCGAAAAGGGACATCGGGACACGGAGCGGCACCGTTTCATGGGCCCGACGAGGACGTCAGAGTCGCTGATGTGATGTGACGTCCGTACGTTTTACTCAAAGGGCGGATGAACGGTGCGAGTCATTGAGAAAGCTATCTATTTTTAACCATTTTTGGGGTGCCATTAACTTCCCATGTGATTAATTAGCCTGAAAGTCAGGAAATGAAATGTCAGATTGACCATTGAAATCAATTTATTTTTATGTAATGTTGAACCGAGGTTTTCAAATTCATTTTTGGGTCATACACAAGGGAGGCCTTTTCCACATGGATATGATACAGAAAGTGGGCAACTATAAAAATGGACCGTTAATCACACCACATCATATATCTGCTTTGTTTTATTTTATTTATTTTATCAGCAGTTTGGAACAATGTCAACATTTTAAGAGCCATTCGTGTTCGAAATGATCAAAATCCTGCACCTTCGACAGGTTTGAACACCTTGTATTTGTGCCTCGTTAGCAAATATCTTGCAGGTTAACAACTAGATGAAGTCCATCTCAGTTAGATGTCACATCACACTAACCCAACCGGATGGTGCATATTGAACGGGTTTCGTCATCCAGGTCAGTGGTTCAGATCTGTAAATAGTTTAAAGTGCTCATTTAGATTTGTTTAGAACCAGTAGAGTAAGTGGACCGTGGGTTGATTTTGTTTATTCAACTGTTGTTTTCCATAATATGAATGAATTATTAAGTCTCCACGCCTGCAGATCCATAAAAAGTACATAACTGAGTCAGCTCAACCTGCTAAGGAGGACGGCAAGATGTGTTGTTGTTGTTGTTGTTGACTGCAGGATGTGTTGTCGTTGACTCTTGAGTTGAGTTTGTTAAGTTTACCAAAAAATAATTCATACAATGCTGGAAGCATGTTCTTGCGTGAGTGTTTTGTTTGTGGGTTCATTGTTTGTATCGTTTCGCTCTCCTCTCAAAGAGTATTCGGTGTGTTTTTCTCCTTGTAATACTATGATAATTTAAACTATAAAACCGTATCGCAGGCCGATGACTAAATATTATCACGTCCCCTTTCTGCTTCTTGGCCTTGTACGCTTGTCTAGTCCATCCATTATTCTGCGTATTACGCTTTGACCTGTGAAGTGGTTTTGGTTTGCAAGGATTTTGCCTTGCCAGGATAAAATATGAGCTGTCTGGCCTCTACGGCTCTGGGGAGAGAGGAGGCTGAGAGAAGACGAATAAAAGGAGCATCATATATTAGAGCACTGACTGCATTGATTTGAGGGACTAAGGGACATTGTGTTTTTCTCAAACAGAAACGGATCATTTAGAGAAACAGAGGGGAGGGACGAGTATTGTGTTTGATCACACCTGGAATTTGTTCCTCGCACCAGTGAAACCACAGTGTCCCCCGTTCGTTCATGGCACCTGTCAAAGGGCCGTCCCGAGGGACAGCGGGTAGTCCGGATGTTGAAACATATTCAATCTGCAGAGCACCGAAGAGACAAAGACTACTCCAGGAGACAGAATTAAGACTCTGTGTTTGCGTTTATGACCCTTTTTTCATGGGTTTGAGATCCGTCCTTCAAAAGGCATAAGAGGAATGTGTTGTACTCACATACATAACTGAGAGTGTGTGACCGTATTATCTTTTGTTTCTCCTTAATTTAACCTGACTTTCCTGTATCAACTCAGTGTTCTTAGTTCAGTCGATCAACAAGTGTTTGTGTGCACATTTCTGTCTGTGTTAGCTCAAAGGAAGTGTTTAGCCGCTACGGCTAAACACTCACAAGAACAGCTAAAACTCATACGACATATTGTGTGCTATTGTTATAATCGATGGATAATGTTTCTAGTTCAGTGATTCTCAACTGGTGGGTCGCGACCCACTAGATAAATAAGAATTAGAATTAACAGCTGGCTGTTTTGTTTTTTCATTAAACTTGTTTTTGTGTTGGCATATGTATTCTGTCTCCATACTATCTCGGGTTCAAACTGCACCATATTTTTATTAAATCAATTTGAGAATGTTCCTCGATTTGGGTCGCGGCTTGTTAGTAAGGGGTGATGGTGGGTCCTGGAGCCAGACCAGTTGAGAACCACTGTTCTAGTTGATTTAGATGGTTTGTTAGTTAATTAGGTATCCATGCCCACATCAAATGACACAAGGCTTTAAATGTAATTTATTATTATGTAACACCGCATCAACAACCGGTTGTGGCATTACATCCTCATTAGCAGTTAATTCAATAGTGATGAAAGAAAACAGTACAGGTTGTTCTAGGAACCTGCTCTTGAGTCATTGTAGGCCGATGTTTCAGTACAATTTGAATGTTTCCGTCGTCATGCACCAATGGCGATGTGAGACACTTCTTTACTTACTTTATAACACCTGCGCACATTGACGAAGTCCTTCCTTTTTCCAATGCTCTGCGAGGCGTGCAGGCTCGTGTCTGCACTGCTTTATTCATTGATTCACCCACTGCTTAAGCAAAAATGCTAAATGTTTGCTGGTTCCATGTCAAATGTAATGGTTCCATGTCCATGTTCTTTGTTAGACACAATTGTAACAGAAGTTTGTTTTACTTATGGGGGGAGCGGAATATTGGAAACGCCTCTGAATATAATACCGTCCTGTTCAACACCACCAAGAGAGGGGGGGGGACATAAGCAGGCCCGATGTGGCTGTGTGACTCAATGCCGCCCTTGAACTGGAGTGACTCACAGCATGTCATCCTGATATTACAGCAACGGTCATTCTGTCTGTGAATCTTGGTTTTCTTCAGCTTGCTGTGGGAATGGAGGTGTAAGAAAGGCCCGGGGCTCCACAGCCGCAACCAGCACCCTTGGTTACAGACCCATGGCGACAGGACCTCAAAGGCACAGCGGCATCCCTTGGCGCCGGCTGTTTAGATCACAGGCGGCCTCGAGAGTCAGCTTTCTTGACAACAGTCCCCCCCCCCCCGTCCCCCGTCTCCCCCTCTCTCTCTCTCTCTCTCACACGTGCACTCCGCCTAAACGAGGAAGATGGAGATGAGCAGACATCTGGAGAGAACGAGTGGGCTCGAGCTACGTTTTCTTTCCCCAAAGCATTCTTTGGTTACGTTCCAGATTCCTGCAGGTAAAGAGGGAAAGGCAGACTACCGCTTTCTAATTTGGCACCCCTTTGAGCAGGCCTTGGATAAACCCTTGTTTTGGGCTTTTTTAATGAATAAAACATTTACTCACGCTTGATAGGAAGACAGATAACCACAACACAGCTCAGAACGTGTTCTAGTTAATGGCTTGAACCTGATTTGTAAAGCATTAGTAAACAGCGCTCTATTAGAACCTTCACATTATCAAGACATTTTTTATTAACAGGCAGCGTTTACAAATGCAAATCTGCCTTATCATTATCAGGCAGTCCTAATAACTCAACTCTACTAAATCGACATGGTGCCCTGTGACCCCGGCAGCGTTCATGCAACCCTGGAAGATATTGGGAGGGTTTGAGGTGAGCAGAGAGGCCCATCTTGTGGTCACAGTGCGAAGGGACGGGTTGGTTCTCCATTCTGCCAGTTCCTGCATTACTGTGAAACGTATCACCGTTTGTTAGGTTTCTCCTGACCTCAGTACAAATACAATAAGAAGTCTGGATTATGTATTCTTGTTTAATGGAACCTCCTCAACGTGCACTTAGTGGTGAGTAGGCCGTGTGGATGATATATCTTGTAAAGATACAGATAGCAATTATCATTTCATTCATTTAGAATAAAATAATGCTGCCAGTTCAAGCTGATACATACATATTGCTTGTTGTTTTCTAATCATGAGTCCAAAACCCAGTTTTATACAAAGTATTTAATACTTGAAATGAAAAATGTACAAAAAGGGGAATACGATGAGATACTCTTTGAAAATAATTCTGTAGATTTTCCACTGTTATTTTTGGGGGTTTATGATCTTCTGAATCTGAAGAGTTATCGAGTTGTAAAAGCTCTACAAATATTATAAAATATAACGCATAACAGTGATGTTTATAGAGCATCACGTCTTTAAAGGTATCATCAATGTCCAGTGTTCAAATGCATCCGCCCTTCCTATTTTATGTTACCTTTAGTTAAACTTAATTTAACAAAAGATTAAAGAAACCTACACCATTAGTGCTCAAATGTAAATACCGTGTCAACATTAAGCTCCTTGCTCGATGCATTTACATCGAGGCCTGTCCAAAGCACCGCAGTTTACAGCTGATAGCAGCAGATATGCTGGTTGTAATAAACGGATTCAAAACAGCAGGGTATGCAAAGCTGCGCGGGAGAGAAAAAAAAGAAAAAGAAGCATAATCATGTGACGCTGAAGTGCACTAACAACTGCTCGGGCTGGCTTGTCCCTTACGTGTGATGTCATCGTATGGATGAGGGTGCTGCCGGCTGCGATGCGCATGTATGCAGTCCGCCGCCTCAGCGCATCACAGACAACCGCACCTGACAGCCTGCCAGGTTACGGGGGGGAAAACACACGCCATCCAAGGAGAAACCAGACCTGCTGAATATCCACCAGCCAGCCGTCATCCGCATCCACCAGAGGTAGAGGGTTTCCCGCAGTCTCTCTCTCTCTCTCTCTCTCTCTCTCTCTCTCTCTCTCTCTCTCTCATCGACGTCTCGTGTTTTTTCTTTTTGTGGGATTGATAATGTTCCGTTTGTAACACACAGATGACAGCGTAAGCGGGGCTGTTCAGATAACCCCCCACCCCCCCACTCCCCCTGCTCCTCCTTCTCCTCCCCGGCCCCCACTCCCACCCCAACACACACGGCCGCTTTTGTTGGAACGGGATCTGTTGGGGACTGGACATGAATTCGGCGGAACAGACGGTTACGTGGTTGATTACGCTCGGGGTGCTGGAGTCGCCAAAGAAGACCATCTCGGACCCCGAAGCGTTCCTGCAGACCTCCCTGAGAGATGGGGTGGTGCTGTGCAGGCTGCTGGAGCGGCTCAGCCCGGGCTCCACGGAGAAAGTAAGGGCAATAACCCCCCCCCCCCCCCCCCCGACCCCATTCACCCCCCCCCACCCTCCTCCTCCTCGTGCGTCTGTGTGCCGCTCGGACCCGTAAAACCGACGCGCGTCTGTTGTCTGGCTGCTCTCCCTCCCTCTCCCTCTCTGCTCAGTGGTCCGTGAGGCGATTTCTATTGTAGGTCACGGCAGCCCGCGTTGTTGTCTGCGAAAAAACAGCGCCGGTGCTGATGCGGCGCTGCACACACAGCGTATGTCGGCGTGTGCGCGCACACGGGCCACTGTTTGCGCCGCGCGTGTGTCGGATCCGCTGGAGCAGAACAGAGCATTTGCACAGGTGACATGTCCAGGACAACCACCGCGGGTGTTGATAAGGAAGGCCTCGATAAGGTGTGACTTTCTAACGCAATTGGTTTGAAAACGCTCAACGCCATCTGCGCTGTCGTGTGACGCGCCTGTTTTAAATTCCCCTTTTTAAGTGTGTTGCGTGTCGGCGGGTTTTGGATGGATGACCAGCTGTCTGTGCACAGATCACAGGCAATAACGCGAGTGGGCCGCCATTGAATGCAACGGCGCACCGACAAGAGATGGACCAGCTCCCTATTTAAAGAAACAGCGCAGTGTTTGCGTCCGTCGGCTGAGAAGCGTTTCCTCCTAAAGACGCTGCCTGCGCCTCCGCGTTAGCAGAGGAGAGATGATTGCCTGTTCAATGGCAAAACACGCTCCTTCCATTTTCTCCCGCTGGCACCGACGATGTTTAAAATTCGAGAGGAAAAGCCAATTCAGATTCGTTATTGTGCACACAGGAGAGAATTTGATGGAGACTGCAGGGCGGCATCACATCTCTGTGATTGAAACAATCTCTGCTTGAAAACAAATGAAATAGGCACCCGGAGCTGATGATTAAATCAAAGTGTGTGTGGCAGAATCAGCCAATGCATCAATAATCTAAATTGTGTCATCTCGTTTGGGTAGCTTCCAAAAAAATCAACAACAACAACAACAACAACGTATTGAGACACAACTGCTAAAATGTCAAAACCGTTACGGATTAAACGCCTTTGTCCCGCGCAACAATAACAAGTTGGTATTGTCAAACGACCTATTGTTGTGAGAAATTCCTTCAAATGGTTAAAAAATTGCAAAATAGAACAAAAATCCAGCTTTCTGTAACACGTTAACTCTTAACTCTCTCTCTCTAAGTGTTGAAAAACAAACAAATAGGTCCTATTAATTTGCTTATAAAATGATATTGACTAATACATGTACTGAGAGGAGAATTTATAGAGGACGTATCAAGTTCTCACTGCCCTCTAGTGGACAAACTGCATTGGTGACACCTCTTAAATTACCCGTAAACATATATTTGGCATACGTGCCCTTACTGTACATTTCTTGTTACTTAAAAGCCAATGCAAGCAACGGTATGAGACATATGTGAAAGGCTGATTTATTTGTTGCGCTCTAAATAAATACTATTGGCGGTTGAATGTGGGCAACAGCTCAGATGTTAGTTGCTATCATATACAGTCAGATTGGAACTGAAGCCGTCCCTATTTGGTTGAAGTATAGCTTTAATTCAGTGGATAGAACAAAAACACCAGTAACAGTCTCAGAATTTCAGCCATTTCTACACAGGCATCCCCATTTTCTGAGGCTTGGAAGTAACCAGTTGTGAATATAAGGCTTATCTTGAATAATTTAAGGAAAATCGTTTGCAGTAAACGGTTGTCTTATGTCCTTCCCCCATGGACATCACTAAACACAGAGTTTCCTCCCATACGATGCTTTGCCACATTTTGAAAAATTTATCTCACACTCGACTTACGGCCCTGACTACTGGTGGCGTGTAGATTGGAGTTGGTATTATGGTTCTTTACAATTAACTGTGACTGGCCACTTCCCTTTCCTTTTTGGATGCATCTGCAGTTCAATTCTGACATGGACCTCTAGGTCATGTGAGGGTAGTGGACCTGCGGCAACATGTTTTGCCTCAATTCCTCTGGTATTCTTCATTTTTCTCACCAAAGGATGCCACTTTGTTTGTAAAAGAAACATTCCATTGATTGCTCAAGTCGATAGTAATCACTAAACGTTACATGTACGCTTCCTACACTAATCTCTTCTCTGGAATTTCAGTTAACAAGTACTGATTTCAGCAAACAAGAGGTAAACGTATTGATAAATATGAACAAAACTGAAATGAGCAACATGTGAAACATGTAGGCTAGATAACTTAATTCATTTCTGATACTTTAATGTGCACCTCACTTCAATATTTAAGCCAATAAAGGTGGAACTCATTTCAAGCCCTATGCTTTATTAGCTTGATGGCTGATGAATTTCTCCAAAGGATAAATCAAGTTTTATCTATATTCTTTATAACATTTTGTATTATGAGTTAGGTTAATATTAATCTGTAAAGTAATTTAAGTTATTAGATCAATGTAGTGGAATAAAAAGTACTACATTTGCATCTGAATTGAAGAGTAGTTGAAGTTTGAAGTAGCAGTAAATGGAAATAATTATATTTAAGTACAGTACTTGACTAATGTTTTCTTTTCCCTATTGCCCATGTACTCAGTTTACAAAGTACAGTAGCTCAAACCTCTAATGTTGCTGTGAATTCCATTTGAAAGAAGGTTGTAATGTTCTAGTAGATTCTCAATCACATCACCTACAAATGAAAGGCGTTTCTGTGCGTCCAACCCCCGAGGCTTGTTTTATTATTATTATTATTATTATTATTATTATTATTATTATTATTTTTAAATGTTGTCTAAACTTCTTCTTCATAAAGTAGGTTCTGATAACAATGGGGGAAAAAAGAAGAAGAAAAAAAGGCCACACCAACATCGGAGGGGAGCCCTCTTTGCTGACGTCATTTCCCTCGACGCCGACCCCACAACCTCCTCCGCCTCCCCGCTGCGGGATCCACCTCCCGGAGCGTCCGGCCCGCACGTACACGGTGCAATGCGCGTCGAGACACAACATACAGGGTTTTATTGCGGATAAACTCGCAGGCGAACCCCGCGGTGCGGAAGAAAAGAAAAGAAAAAGCCAAGAAGCGCGCGCGGCGTGAACGAGCCGCTTTGCCTCTAACCGGCGTCTCCGTCTTTCCAGATTTACCAAGAACCGAAGAACGACGGCGAGAGCCTGAGCAACATAAAGGAGTTCCTCAAGGGCTGCGCGTCGTTCCGCGTCGAGGTGAGTAACCGCTGCACGTCCGGGCTTATTCTCGAAGGCGCACGTTATGGGAGGAGGAGGAGGAGGAGGAGGAGGAGGACCAACAATGGAGCGGGGGCTCGGAGCCCTGATGGAGGGAGGAGGAGTGGACTGCAAGCCGGGGAACAATCGCCCATCGGCCCGGCCGAGAGCGAGCGAGCGAGCGAGACGTGGTCGGCCCTCCGGCGGCGATACGTCTGTAACGTTGTGGCAACTTTTCAGCAGCTGTACGGGATTAAAGTGGTCACATTGTAGCCTGCGCATATTCCCTGCACAGGTTTTTCTCTTTTTTTTTTAAACCAGCTGTGCGTGTTGTTTACGCTTTTTCGAATGAATGCAGAGCTTTTGTCCTCGAACTCGTGCGTGGCTTTGTTGTCACAGATGACACCGGCCCTTGTTATGCAGATCGCTGTTGTCGTTGTGAAGGAGCAGCAGCCACCCAGCTGAGAACAATGCGCGGGCCGTGCGTGTCTCTCTCTCTCTCTCTCTCTCTCTCTCTCGGTGATTACAGCGTGATTATAAGGAGGTGTACAGTTTAAACACGTCCCCGGATCACGTTCCCCTCCCTTCGAGCTTCAGTGCACGTGAAGCACTCTGGGTCGGTTGGAGTTGTGGCTGGTGGGGCAAATGGAGGACAGCTTGCTGTGTGTTGGGCCGGTCAGTAGAAGGGGGTCATTGAACCAGCCCTAGTTACACAATACGAGGCAGTGTTCTTCAGCGAGGCTGAGATGGAGACGTCTCACACGCTTAATGCCACGTTAAGTGGGTGAGACCCGTCCTTTAGTTACACTATGTCGCGGAAGCAAAGGACGTCCTATATCGGAAAAAGGCCGGTGTGTGTTTTTGCTCACGATATGGGCCGGATCGGTCAGCGTCGGGTCATAATGTAATCATGTCTGTGTCTGAGGGGCAAGAGGGAGCCTGAGAATAATTATGCAACATGTGCAGTTTTTTTATTGGTAACAAATGGTCCAATCCCCATCATCAACAGAAGCCTGGAGACCTGTGCCTTCATACTGCGTTACACTACATTAGGTCCTTGTGTGCACGAGTGCGTTCAAATACATGTGACTGTTTGTATTATTATTATTTTTTTTGAGAATTGGACTGGATTATAGTGGTTCTGGGACGTGTCAGTCCGTCCTCCTCACCATCTGTAGAGCAAAGATGGACCTTCTCCAAAGAGCCCAAAGCACTGCTGGCTCTGACCCAGGTAGCTGCAGCTGCAGATTAGAGCAGCGGACACGAACACGAGAAAGCCTGTCAGAGAGACGCTGTGCTTTTGCGGTCGGGATTTATACCTCTTTTTTAGCGGCGTTGAGCTGAAGACCATCGATGCGAGCGCGTCTCGTGTGGATATTTCAACCGGATGATTGCTTTTCTGATGTCATTCGGATACCTCATGCAGATTAAACACTCAAGACCATGCCTCGCACTCAGGCAGCTGCTTTTACTGACCCTTGACCCCCAGTGTCTCAGACCACAGATAGTGATCATAGGAGTTCCCACGAGTCCCGCTGCTCCTTTTCGGAATAGTAACCATACCCCATGTCTACATGCAGGCTGATCACACAATCTGTCTACACTAATGGGAGACTTTAATTCCATTGCCTTCCTGAAATATATTCAAGATAAGGCCGTTGTCTTCTATGGACGTCATCGTAGGTTCATGGAGCTGTTAATTAAATTGAACATGTTACTTTTTTTAATATGGAGACTCTACCTCGACTAAAAGACTAACAAATTAAATTGTACTTAAATTGTACTTATAACGGTATCAATAGCTAATTGTAAATTGGCTTATTTGAGGAAATTGCACTTTCTTGTTCTTCTGAGTTTGTATCCTTATGGTTGAAATGCACTAAGTCAGCTAAATGACATGTAATGTAATGTTTACGGTCTGCGAAACGGTGACTGAACCGATCAATCGACTGAGGTCAGTCTGGCTCTTTGCTAAAGCCATTTGGATGAGTTAAAGCAATGACCATGAGGCCAAAGCTCTGAATCTTAAGCTTTAATTTGAAGGTTTTTACATCCATGTCAGTCCGGATCAGTAAACAGCTGCTTTATCTATCGTCCCAGGACTTTACGGTCCCAAAAGTAAATTAAGAAAAAGCAACTGAAGAGAATCTGTTGAAGCATCGTGGGAAATGAGTCTTTTTACTTTCTAATGCAATGTGTTAATATTGTAGTATCTGTCCCAGTATCCTCTTTTGGTGTAAAAATAGTCATATTTATATTTAATTGTAAATCCTTTGCAGTCAGTGGCTCTGCGGCCCGCGGACATCAGGACGGTACCGTCTGCAGCCGTCTCCACCCGAGCAATTTCATGTCATGCATTCTCAAATATCAATATTGGCCTTAGAAGTACAGAAGCAGTTGAGCCACGATCTTGATTTTTTGCGTGTCTGTATTTTTTTTTTTTGTCGTCAGTAACTAAAAACCCATGATCAGTTGTGTTGGGGTCTGCTGACTCACTTGGCTGCTGAAGAATATCCCACTGTTTGGCTCTAAGCTGCTTGGCTGCCTTGTCCGTATGTTTAGGCTCCTTGTCCTAAAACACTCCATATAGATTTAAACACCCTCCGTTAACATTAAAAGTCAACACTGCAACCCCCTTGCTTCATGTCGATGCTGTTTCAGTCTGCAGAGACGCTGTATGCATTCTTGCCTCCCTCACTTAAAGCATATTTACGTATACTGTGCTCAGTCATCATATCTGACTAACCGCAGTGTGCATAGAGGTGTGGGTAGTAGCACCCTGTGCAGGTAAACACTCCCATGTCACCATCATGGGAGCAGCTGGTGCTGAATCTCAGAGGGTTGTTGCACTATTGTTTCAGGCCACGAGTGTGACGCTGAGGCCGATCGGACACGTTGCAAGTCCGTGGAACATAAATGGACTGAGTAGTCAGTCCGCGGGGGCTCTCTGTCCGCTGGCTTCGGTCGGTCATCAAAACATTGGTCAAATGACCTGTTTCAGACTTAATAAATATAGAATCCCTTTGTGTTCATTTCTAAAGCCTCGCATTACGACATACATCACTTTATTTACGACGCTGCGCTACGTCAAGTCGCTGTGATCTGCTAGATCAAAACACGTACGGCAAACCCACGGTCACGAAGACACTCATTTAACTTTACATGGTGTTTGCATGTCGCTAAATACCCAACTGACATCGGCTTATGCCGTTCTGAAAAAGGATCCGACCACCGCAAACTACCACCGCAACCTGCCATTCTGGCAAAAGAAGGGAGGATCTGTTGGAATGGCTTGGAGAAAAATTAAGTACAAGTACTGAAAGTTACTTTCAGCTTCAGCCCCAGTGGAGGTATTGATATTGACGGTTGAGGGGGAGGATGCTTTCACATGAATGCTCTTCAATGGCGACGAGTCCTGCAGTAGTTGGTGAACACGCACACCCAGGCCCATATACAAACCCACACTATCAAACATTCCCTCGGGGCATTTCTGCAATCGGAGCGGAAGATAAAAGTGACTCATATCTCCCAGTCGCTCGCCCTGAGTATAAATGAAACAAGACCAACCAATCGCATGGAGCCGGTAGACAGGGAGAGAGAGGACGGCATCAGCCATTAACAGAGATACAATCACTGCCATTCATAGCAACCGAGTGGCTAGTGAGGGTCACACTGACGAGGAGACAGGCCGTGGACTTTGCTGCAACAAGGCAAGAAAGCTCGTATTCTGTATTTCGTCGACTAATCCCATTCAGAAAACAAAAGCATCAATGCATCAGTCTGTATCTCGACACTTAATGACTACACTGTCTGTGACACCCATGCCCTGTTGTATCATCGCCATGACAACTCATAAGTTGAGTTCTCAATGACATCCATGTTTCAAGAACCTTTTAGATTTCTCTGTAGGTTGAGATATTTGTGACTCGGCGCTTAATAATGTGGAAGTACCTGAAAGCAGGGATGCTCTTCATCGGCAGTAATAGAGGGATATACAACAATGTCTTGAATATGGGAATATTTCAGACCTGTACCATACATCCCATATCACGTGAATGCAACATCGACTTCAAGCATTGGTGACTTAACAAATTGTGTTTTCATTTTTAAAAAGCCATTTTCTGATACAGATGGGTGCTGTTCTTGGGTCACAGAGCTTGGTGTCATTTGGAGTTTTCTGGATAATTGAGTCGTTGGCTAATTTATAATCTTGTTTTTCAACACTCAGAAATCAACACCTGAAATGTCATTTATGCACAAGCAATTGGCAATTAAATACTGCTTCCGTTGGTAGTATTGTAAACTAAGGGTGGGGGAAAAAATCGATTCTTCGATTTCTCTCGATTCTCTCTAGAACGATTCGGTCTCGATTCAGAAAAGTTAATAATCGGAATAAAAAAAAAAAAGCCTGTCTCGCGCGAGCAAAAGTCACGCCCCCCTTCGGTAATCGTAATAGATGACAACCAGCTACAACCATCATTACCGGCACATTAAGAGCAATGCGTCCAGCTCGCAGACCGGTCCGTCAGTCTGAATCTGAATATCTAATAACTTTACCGAACTATGGAGGAGCCTCCGCAGATCTTACCTCATTATTTCGATTTTCCAAAAAGTCGATCCGTATTGAAAGTTGGCAAGATGTTCACAGATTTGGACTTTTTTCCAGTTTTTACAAATACGGACCGGTCTGAGACTAAAAGCAGCTTTTTCTTCATTTAAAAGAAAAACTGAAACTGTTTTAATATTTTTTTTACATAGGCTACTTCCATATTGTGTTGAAATGCAAGCTGCATTGGTTCTTGCATTGTTGATAGAAAATCATATTTGTGACAAAGATTTTTTTTTCTCTTATAAAAAATTAAAGAAGGTAATTCATCTGTTGATTTTCTTTAATTATCAAATAAAGTAGGAAGTGATTAGCAACCTCTGAGTAGCAAACTCAGATTTGAGAAAATTTAGAAAATCGAGATGCATCAATAATCGTTTTATCAGTTTAGAATCGATAATCGGTTTTGAATCGAATCGTTGACCTCTGAATCGGAATCAAATCAAATCGTGAGGTGCCAAGAGAGTCCCACCCCTATTGTAAACCACGTAACTCAGCTGGTAGAATACAGTGACCAGTGTGCGACTGCTCGGCGCTGGAAGTGTGGCCGGGCGACGACACGGGCCCGCTCTGCTGGAATTAAAGATTAGCCTTACGAGGGAAATGCTGATGTGCTCTCTGGCTCATGTTCTTCCGCTTGGCCTCTTTCTCTCCTCTCTCACCTGCAGCCGTTTGAGGCCAGTGACCTGCTGCTAGGACTCAACTTCTCCAAGGTGCTCAGCAGTCTGGTTTCCCTGAGTAAAGTGACCGCGGGTGAGTCCCAGTAGGAGCGACTTGCATGACGGGGTTTTATGAAAGAATGGCGGGTAGTGATGGGAGTGTGCGACACGGCGGCGTGCACCAGGTGGTTATATGTTTCGTCTCTTTCCAGATATCGGCGTGGGCAGTGACTCTGTGTGCGCCCGACACTCTTCAGCCCATCGCATCAAGTCTTTTGAGTCGCTGTCCTCTCAGGCTTCACTGGGCCGGTCCTCTAAGCTGCTGCAGAACCAGTTTCGCAGTCTGGTAAGGTCAATAGTCGTTAACAACACAATTTTGCTTAAAATAATCCCACAACAACAATTAACACCCGTCAAATACAATATATAGAGCAACAGCCATTCAGCGGACACTGCCTTTGTGTCTAGACATTTCTGTTCTTCAGTGTTAACAGAGCACCAAGACAAACGTTTTTTCAATGATACAGAATGTTTGTTAACCACTAAGGGCATCAGGAAGCCTTTAAGGCTTTAAGGGGGGTTTTCATGACAGCTTTGTACAGACACGGATGCAGCAACTTAATCTGCCCCACAACAATTAAATAAGAATAAATGGAAATGAGATTAAAAAAATCAAGAGTTTCTTAAATGTACCTAATCGAGGTCAACAATTCGCCTTAAACCAGCGTGTCCCCTCGAAATCAAAGCCACATCCACCCTATTGGTTAGTTAAATTTGGGATGATGTTCGTCAACTCAGTCCAACAATCATTCAGATCAAAGGCCAGTTAGAAATGGTCAGATGTACACCAACTACTTGAACAGTATAATCATTCTAGCGTCACGTCTCTTTGTGTCGTATTTCCTCTCCTGGCTGTTTCCGCTCACTGTTCCCTGTGTCGCGCTCCCTCCCACGTTCGCCAGGACATGTCAGAAAACAGCGGGCAGCAGCTCCTGGTGAGGGCGCGCTTCAACTTCCTGCAGAACAACGAAGACGAGCTCACCTTCGACAAGGGTGACCTCATCGGCGTGATTCGCCAGGAGGAGGGCGGCTGGTGGGAGGGGATAATCAATGGCCGGACTGGGTGGTTTCCTAGCAACTATGTCCGAGAGGTCAAGGGTTCTGGTAAGTACCTCAGCCACCTACTGGAAAGACATTTCAACCCAAATGCTGTTGTGTAGTAGTTCATCACACGTGCCATGATTTGATTTGTTTGTCTTCTGGCTGCAGACAAACAAGTGTCCCCCAAGTCAGGCACTCTCAAGAGCCCCCCCAAAGGCTTTGACACATCCGCCATCAGCAAGACGTACTATAACTTGGTAAATGCACCTCTTGAGCTTTTATATATCAATATAAGTGTCCTTTCTGTCAGCTTTCTTATTTATCTTTCTCCAAAAACATGTTAAAATGAAAGGATTCTGTTCCACTTTTTAGCACTTTTTAGTGCCTGTTTATTTGTATGTTTTTGGATCTGTGCATTGTTCCATTGGTGTATATAAATTCTACCTGCTAGAATCCAGCTGGAGTCTGAACAACTCATTGTAATACTTAAGTCTAAAGCGCTCTGTGACTGCTCTTGAAAATGTTGCTGATGTTGAGAAGGTGTTGTTTGTAAAACGGTCATCAGTTGAATAATACCCAATGAATTGGACCAACAACATGTTTACATGTACACATTATAACATGTACACGTTATAATATTTGTATAGATTTATAGCAAAACATGTGGAACTATCACGTGAAATAAACCACAATGAACTGTTCATTCCTGAAGACATGACTGTAATAATGAGCAAACTTATTTTTCAAGACATTTTCTTGTTTTTTCCATTGTAGGTGTTGCAGAACATTTTGGAAACCGAGACCGAATATTCCAGAGACCTTCAGAGCCTCCTGACCAACTACCTTCGCCCCCTTCAGAGCATCGACAAGTAAGAGTCATTTACGCATAAATCTGGTTTTAACCCAAACCAGGTTATTTTAGCATGATTGTTGTATAACAGGAACCCTGGAGCAACTCTATACACCTAAACAATCAACAAATGTGAATCGGGTGCTTGACTTTCTTTTGCAAGCCACTAAACATGTCTGTTTTGTGTTTGTTTTTTACTCTGCTTTTGCCAATCGTGTCTTTTTCCTGCAGACTGAGCAGCTCAGACGTGGCTCTGATTCTGGGAAATCTCGAGGAGATCTGCACCTTCCAGCAGATGCTCGTCCAATCGCTGGAGGAGTGCACCAAGTTAGTCCCGCCCCACACGCAAAGCCTCACTGCAGCAGCCTCATTGTTGCATAATAAGCAGAGGGACCTCTAGTGTTGGGCCAGATGAACTACAGCAACGGGGGCTTAACCACAGACTAGAGGCAGATGGAACGTGTACTATACTGTTGCACTTTCGGTCCATAGTGGATGTATATGGTTCCATATACCTGCTATCTTCTCTTGTCTTTTTGTCTTCAGGCTTCCAGAGACCCAGCAAAGGGTGGCGGGCTTCTTCCTCAACCTCATGCCACAGATGAAAGCTCTCTATGTCGGTTACTGCAGCAACCACCCGTCTGCAGTTAGTTTGCTTACCCAGCACAGGTAAGTCTGCACCAGTTTAGAAGGGAGACGACAAGGAGCCCCTGGTCATGTCCCTTCTAAACTGGTTGAAAATACTATCAATTGAAACTCTATGTAGTGCAGTTGAATAAACAAGGACTTGAAACATACATGTGCAAAACCCACTTGAATGAATATTTAAAAAAAAAGTTCCATTCCAAAAGTAACTCACCGCTAGAGGCCATTTAAAAAAAGGCCAGAGGAAGTTTCACACCTGATCTCAATACACTGCATTCGCAGCGTCATGATCATTGTGAAGGATTTCATTTGATTAGTTATCCTTCGCCAGAACAGTTTTCCCATTTTTCACACATATTCTGATTCTGTCGATGTTTTTGCCACGTTTGGAGAGCAATGTTGGACTCGTATCCATCTATCTAAAAAGTGAGTGCGTTGTAACACGTTGGATGGCAGTCAGCAGCGTATGTTTGCTTTAATAAGGTGTCTGACGTTCTCAACAGCGTGTTTGTTGCAAACCCAGGCAGATAATGTCAACCATGGTCACAAAGGTTGAAAAGTAGATTCAATCTTTTTTTTTGACCCTCTGTCTTTCCGTCCTCTTGCAGTGAGGTGTTGGGGGAGTTTATGGAGGGGCGAGGTGCCGTCCCTCCCGGGATTCTCACCCTGACCACAGGCCTTAGCAAACCCTTCATGAGACTCGACAAATACCCCAACTTGCTCAAAGAGCTTGAGAGGCACATGGAGGTGTGTATAGAAACATCTGCCGCAAAGCACTTGCGTATCGGTGTGTGGTCGACAGCTTACGTGTTTATTTTTGTTCCGTCAGGAGAGTCACCCCGACCGACCGGACATTCTGAAGTGCATGGCGTCCTTTAAGAATTTGTCTGTAAGAGGATCTCACTTGCTGCCCTGGCAGATGTAGCAGGTAACTCGATAAATTAAGTAATGGCAGGTCTTTAAGCATCCGCGTGCTTCCGTTGTTTCAGGCTCAGTGCCAGGAGGTGCGGAAGCGCAAGGAGCTCGAGCTGCAGATTCTCTCCGAGTCCATCCGGCTGTGGGAGGGGGACGACATCAAGACCCTGGGCTCTGTGCTCTACATGAGCCAGGTGTTAGTGCAGAGTCCTGGATCAGAGGTACCAACACCATCCGAAAACAGCCTCGGCTACTCTGCTGTTTTGGTAGTATGCACAGATCACTGTAAATTTAAGTATTTTTGTGTGAATTAACTGATTTAAATCTGTTTTCTGACGCTTACTTATCATTGTAAATGTTATATTTAATTGGAAAATGACAGTTTGTTTATCAAACATGAATGCAAAAAATCTAATAAGCAGACAAATTAAGTAGCTTTGAACAAGATTCATCGGGGGGAAATTAATCACTTAGTACATCCACTACATGACAATTGTTTATTCTAATTAAAAACTTAGTGTTTTCAGATTTTTTCAGTAACTGCATGACACATTAAAGAAGGAATAGTTAATGTCAATGATTCACAATGTTGTTGAAACGGACGGCAAGCCACAAAAGACATCTGTAATATGTAACAGTTTTACATCAAACCGATGCTTCTTTTTATATGATCAATAATAAAAAAACGTTGGGAAATAATGGATGGCAGGATCTAAAACTCCTGCCACTTGACAATTGGGAAGCCAACACCAGATATCCTCTCACCCACGGACAGTCTGGAATGGTTCCATCTGTCATCTGAACTGACCTGCTTGCATTAACACTGATTTTAAATCTCATTTTGATTCACCAGGAGAAGAGTGAGCGTTACCTCATGCTCTTCCCTCACGTCCTCCTCATGTTGTCTGCGAGCCCCAGGATGAGTGGCTTCATATTCCAGGTCAGTAGTAAACATTTAGTCAGATCAGTCTCACCTGAATCTAAGTACACTGCTCAAACAATGAATGGCATGGATTCAATTAGACTTCTCTGACAATGATTGGTCAGGTAAGTAGCAGAGGGGGTTGTTAATCAGTTTCAGCTGCATTGGTGTCGATGGAAATAACAACAACAGGAGCAAAAACGTGATGACCCCCCAAAAAGGGCTGGTTTTGCATGTGGAAGCCAATTCAAGTTTCTCCCTCTTCATCTCTTTGAATGGACTAGCCTGCCACATCGTGTTTTTATGTTGATTTTCCCCTCTGTAGGCTGAAACTTTTTCTTTTTTTTCTCCATCAAAGGATGTGGAATCCTTTGTTCCTAAGACATTACGTTGTCCACATCGGTATAGATATCCAACATCATTTGTTTTCACATTGAGATCTGATCTTTCAAAGAGTTCCTTACATTTTTATGAGCAGTGTATTTATGCCGTATAACCGTGGCGAAGTGGATGACGGGTCATGCTTCTGTTGCATTTTGAATCTAGTGTGATCATTTCCCTCTGCAGGGAAAGTTGCCCCTGGCCAGCATGTCAGTGACCAAACTAGAAGACTGTGAAGCACATAAAAACGCCTTTGAGCTCAACGGTAAGAGTAAATGCAATGGACAAGGGGGTATTTCCTTGTACACGTAAGCCCTTCTAAATCGATCGCCTCCGTCCCTGCAGGTACACTGTTTGACCGTCTCCAGGTGGTGTGCACCAACCAACCGGACCTGCAGGACTGGGTGGAACATCTGACCAGACAGATCCGACATACTGCATCCATAGGACCCAGCCACAAACCTCTCACTGTTCCCTGCCACACGGTGAGAAGCACACACACACACACACACACACACACACACACACACACTGTACTGATGGTTCTCTTTCCGTTCATTTATACCCAATGTGGCGTAAACACTGATTTTTATATGTTGATCTCACACCGATTTTCTGCCTGGCTCGCGTAATGTCCAGCAATCATCTAAAATTACTGGACAGCCCTGTGTGAAGTGGCTGATTTCTCCCACTATAAAGGCTGTTTTGCACAATTGCAGTTAATGATTTGAATATGAATACGGAGCAATCAACCTTCAGGCTTATACTTGTATAAAGAAATCAACAATAATGATCACGTTATCTACAATAGGCCATTTCCATGTAGTTGGCTGGATTATGGCACACTTTAAGTTTTTGAAAAATAATTTCAGTTCCATCGGTGAGGCTTCAGTTAAGGGGATTGTAATGTTCTTCTATCATTTAGGCTTATTGCAGTTTTCACTCGATAGCTGTGACTCATTTATTAAACATTATTATTATTTAAAGTGCTAACTCAACCAAAGTATTTAATAAATTTCAAATTGTTCTGTTCTACCTTTCTGTTGACACAGTGGTTACTGTACTGTGGTTTAAATTGTCCGAGATTGTATTTACTTTCTTGTGCACATGCGCCAAAGAATATGCACTTTGCTTGAATGAAGGAGACAATAAAAATTGGCAATGCGTTAAGAAGCTATAACTACAGTGACACTATACAGGAGCTGCACCCCAGCTTCGAGTTCCTCTCTGAAAAGAACACACATTATGGTGATTCATCGACTGTGTTTTAATGAAGCATTCAAGAGAAAATGTTGAGTAGAGGAGCACAAGTTTTTTTGTTGTTGTTTTTTTACGCAAATGCTCAAGCCCTTTTTTATTCATTTCCACAGCTCCCGTCTCACCCTCTGACCCCGTCCCGGCATTCTGAGGGGAGGGGCATGACCGTGGCCCCCACGTACCACACCCTGCCTCACCCCTCCTCCCACGGAACGCCTCACAGCACCATGATGTGGGGACCATTGGAACCACCCAACACCCCCAAACCCTGGAGCCTGAGCTGCCTGCGGCCTGCCCCCCCTCTGCGACCCTCTGCAGCCCTCTGCTACAAGGAGGTGAGGACCTGCCCCGCCGCGTCGTCGGGACTTCCTCAACGCGTTCTCCCCTTGAGATGTCACACAATCGCCTCGCTTCTGTCTTTTTGCAGGATCTTAGTAAAAGTCCCAAGAGCGTGAAGAAGCTCCTTCCCAAGCGCAAGCCTGAGAGGAAACAGTCCGAGGAGGAATTCGCCCTGAGGAAGAGTACGTCGAAAGTCTTTCTTAGACTGTTAGAAGTGTTTTTGTAACAAATTCTGTTTATTAATGAGCTTTGGAGACACTAGAAGGTACGTTTTGTTTTCCTTCTGACAACCTTACTAGCAGTTTTATTCCTGTTAGCCTCCTGACTTTGCTAAGCTAAGCTAATCTAATAATGGCTCAACTTCACCCTTAACGGACCTGTATCGGGTATATTGACCTTTTCATCTCCCTCTTTGCTAGAAAGTACAAGACCCGTACGTCCTAAAATGTCAAGAGATTCTTTAAATGTTTGGAGATGCTGTTTGGGCTCACAGTTGGAAGGAAACCTGAGATTTGAGAATGTACATTGATTATTTCCCCTTTGCCTTCTTTTTCTCAGGTACTGCTGCGCTTGAGGAAGATGCCCAAATCCTGAAAGTTATTGAAGCGTACTGCACCAGCGCAAAAACCAGACAAACTCTTAACTCCAGTAAGCAAACACCAAATCTTCCTTATACTTATCTAGTATGTGCATGCACAACAGCAAAGGTTGGGAGCTTGCAGTCTGTGGGACTGCTCTATGACTCAATGCCTTTCTTTAACCCCGGTATTCTGAACTGATCTTTCTAACAGTATCTTCTCTTTCTGCCTGTTTCTCCTTCACTCTTCACTTTTTGACATCGATCCGTTTGGCCTTGAGTTTACCTTCTTTTTCTCATAAACCTTTATGTTTTCTCCATACTGTACTACAACCTTCGCCCCCATCCCGTGTCTCTCATTGTTCTCTTTGTGTGTGTGTGTGTGTGTGTGTGTGTTTTGTGTTTTTTTTATTTGTATTATTGATCATTTGTTGCGTGCTACATATGCTACCTCCTCCTCCTCCTGCACCACCATTCCTTTTTTTTCCCCATTACTCCATTTTCCACAATCCACATTCGCAACGACCCCCGGCCATCTCCGCCCCGCTCTGACCAGCCTGGCAGGGCACCGACTTGATGCACAACCACGTGCTGGCCGACGCGGACCGGTCCTGTATGGACTCGCCGGGCCGCCGCAGCAGCGTGTCAAGGCCGGAATTGTCCTCTGACCTTTCCGAGGACTCTGACTATGACTCCATCTGGACCACCCACAGTTACAGGATGGGCTCTGTGCCGCGGAAGAGCTGCATCTCTCACCAGAACTAAAGAACGTACCGCCGCGCCGCACCAACGTGTAACGTACAGCGCGCTTACCTCTTTAACTGCTAAATGTATTGAAAGAAACTTGATTTTTTTATTTACCTATTTATTTTCTATTATAAATTTGTTAATTCTTTTTTTTTTAACTTATTTGGTTTCTTTATTTTGTTGTTTGTTTGAAGATGTTTCAAGCATATCCCTGTTGCCTTTGCCGCTTTCCCTTTTGCGTGCCTCCTCTCTTTGTGTAGTTGTCATGCAGTAATTCTTGTTAATTTATCTTGAATGTGACCGCTCCCCTTCTTTGACCATAAATGTGGTGGACTCTCAGCAGGGTGCAGAGGGGTGTGGGATATAGGGGAGGGGTAACTAATGGAGGGGGAGGTGGGGACTGAGCTTTTCCTGTCTGATATTCAGATGTAATTCAGGAACGATGAGTGTATTCTATTTATCACGTACTACTTCCCTCCGGTACGTGTATGTATTTCTCAAACATAGCACAGATGCCACACGCACAGGTTCAGGCACACAGGCCCCTGCTGCCGGCAACAAATATCCAAATTATTAATAACATTGCTGTTTTCATAATTTTTTTATCTTTATATATGTTGCTAAGTAAGTTCTGATTTAACATACCATGTGACCAAAGCCCTATTAAATACTGAAAAATGTTTGCAAAATGTAACCGTATCTGAAATGATAAGAGCTAGTGGACTAACGTGATGAATTTAAAAGGTCAGTTTATCAAATATATTTTCACACATATCTAAAGTTATGTCCAGCCATTAATGTAGTTTTATTTGTTAATCTTCTTTGAAAAATGATATTTACACACCAGTGTGTCTTTCTGGAACCGGCGTCTCCAAAAATCTCAGTGTCAGCATTTTTATTCAAACTAACTGCAGAAAAACTATCAAAGCTGTTAACAGTTTTACCAGCACGTCTGTCTGGAAGTTTATTTTTTCTATCCTGTGAGCTCCACAAACTGAATTCCGGGTAATCGTGTGGATGCGATGTTTCAGTCAGAACCTGGACTACTTTCTCTGTCACAGAATGACAGTGTTTTGGTTGTGTTCTGTTTTTTTGGCAAACTGACCCATTAAGTCATTCACTTTGAGATTGTACTGCATTTTAAAGTCCTTAAAATATTCCTAAAAAGCTGAATCTTCCATTCGGTAATGTTGCTTTCTGTCAGTGCTTCTGCATTTATATTCAATTAGAAACCTCAAGTTAGTGCGTTGACAAACCTAATATTATTTCATTTAAATCAGGCATAGCACACTGGCCTGACACGAATAAACTGTGCAAACTACTTTTAACTACAGTGCTATAATACAAATCAAACGTTTAATTTCTCCTTTTAGTTAAAGGAATAGTTTAATATTTTGAAAATATTCATATTCGCTTTCTTTCTGAGTTATTTGAAAAGAGCCTTATCAGATCTGTCCATTTAAAACAAAGCCAGGAGCAGGTTAACGTAGCTCAGCATTTGGAGTGGAAGCAGGAAAGATCTGGGCTGCATGTGTCCAGATGGGAGTACCTCTGGAGCTCACTATATGAGCTGAACCTCTGTTGTCCCCCGTATATTTAAGAGTAGGAATATCCAAGTATAACCTGTTGATCAGCGAGCTTTAGAGGTGCCCTTAAATGGATTTTTAAATTAGTTTCTACCATTGGACACGGCTAGCAGAATCAACCATCTCCTCAAACTCAAAGCAGAAACGTAAATCTGCCCATTTCCCAAGCTGTTGAACTGCGGTGGCCGTCACTGGGCTCTGACAGTTTGACCAGGTTAGCTTAACGTGACGACAAACGGCCCTCGTGTCTCAACACAACGTGCACCTAGGCGAGGGCCTCACGAGCCAGACATGCCTTAAAGTGTTGTCCGGCTTGTGAGGTTTCCCGATCTCTTGCATCAATGACTATTTTTATGAAGAAGTATTTTTGCAGTGTTGGTATTAAAAGTACAGGTTGGCATCCACTTACAGTAGAGTCTATCTCCTCTTACAGCAAGCAGCAGGGTTGACATATGGAATATATCGGTCCGTCTTACAGTAGTATTTACTGTTTCTGTAATAATTCCTTTGTTGTGTTTTCCGTTTGTTTTTTTTGCAGGCATTTTATTTATTTATTATTTATATTTCTATATTTCTTTCTGTATGTCAATGTTTACAAAATGATCCCTGGAAGAATCATTTATTTTCTATTTTACAATTTTATTGCTCTGTATCAAAGTTTACACTGAAAATTCTAACATGAAGTGTTGAAATTATTTTGCACAATCATGTAACGGGCCAATGGGGGGTGGGGGGTCAAATCGAATAGTTAATATCTGTACTTATTGTTGTCTACCTAGAGTGTGAATGATGTAGTCCTACAGGTAGACGAGTATTCAGTGTTACTGTAAAGTACATGCTCATTCGTAGTGTAAATGCTCACCTTTGGTGTTTCCAAAGCATTGAGGGTTAAAAACAAAAAAAAAGAAAATAGAAACAAGAGTCTGTGATTATACAGGGACATTTGTGAGCTAATATTCAATCTCAGAATAACGTCAGAGTGGACTTAAATATAAGAGCACATAGTCTCCCTTTCTGTAAATACTAGTTGTAACGGAGAAAGAAAATAGAGTCCACCCTTCAATGAGTATTTGAGCTAAGAGTCACTGTCCTTATATCATGTGCTATTCTCTGTGACAGGTGTATTCTGTGGTGTGAGAAGTCAAACAGGCAGGGGGACAAACGGTGTCCTCTGTGTGCTCTAATGCTGTATTCAGTTCACACATGTGACCATGTCTTATCTGCAAACAGAGCCTTCAGCGTACTTGTTCTACTCCGCTGAAGAGCTCGACGTCCCAAAACGCTGTATTATGAGTTTTGAATAAATCTGTCATTTGATAGACGCTGGCATTCTGTCGATTTGTGAGAACAACAAATCTGGTTGTGTTTGTAGATGACTCATTTAGTTCTAAGAGGTGAATGAATGATTGTATTTGTTGATGTTTTTGTCAGGCCAGATATCTCCACACCCTCTCATTTCCTTTTCTCTTTTGTCTGGCTCTTGTCTGGCGTCTCATCTGTGCACGACTAACATGCTACTGCTACCAACTTTGTTCTGTGCTTGTTCTCTCTAATGCGCATTGTAACTTGTTCCAATAAGGAGTCCTGTGCCGACTCACTGTCGATTGTTTAGCGCTCTTCTGTTTTGAAACAGGACTGCAAGGGGAATCGGAGCTCCTTGTGATCGTCCCCGGCGAGAGGAAGATCCTGGTGGAGGATCCCCGTCGCAATGGACAAAGTACTATAGAAGAAAAGTAAGATAATAGAGAAATATATTTCTGACGCTTCCGACTAGTTCCTACTGAAGGATGTACATCATTATGTATTAATAAAGCTTTGTAATTATTGACATCAGATCGACACTGAAACAGGAGTAAATAGTACATTTGCTTGGTTTTTAGGAGAAGTGTTATTTGCAGCAACTACATTTACTTCCGGGTGGAGGGCGATTTAAATTTTCCGTAGTTTTTGCACACTGAACAAACCCATCAACAAATAACGCTGTGCGGAATAGACATATTCACAATGTTCACTTTAGTGTAGCTGATGGTTATAAGTTGAGTTTGTGCTCGAAAGGATTATAAAACAATTACATAGAGGACCAAAAATAAATAAATAAATTCCCCTATGCTAACCGGTTACCTCAGATAGACTAAACGCCGCTCTGGATCAATAGAATCCGACTAGTTGGTTCTTTTCATAACATCAACAGGAGTAATAGACTATTTCCAGAGTATTTCCTGTTATTGGAATGTAATGGTAAACCAACTGCTTCTGTATACTGTGCTGAGCTTAAAGATACACGTTCATCTTTCAAATAAGTCTCTATGCAACAGTTACATGCGTACAGGGCTGTTTTATTCCTGAAAAGCATGAACCTATTCATTAATAAGCAGCCTTGTGGGCACCACTCATGTGCTTCTTGTACTCTGTGCTCCTTCAGGAGCCTGGTGGACGTGGTGTACGCCCTGAGGGAGGAGGTTCAGGAGCTGAAACAGGTACATTTTTATGAATGGGATGTTTAATGAAGGAGCATGATGGTGTGATTTATGTAATATATGACACACACACAGCTCAGCTCTAATGGTTCAGAGTTTGTGTTTTTTAGTAATCAGTAATTGCATGCAAGACAATGCATGAAGCATAGATAAAAACAATATTTATTATGACTGAAAAGGTTTAAAGCGTTATGTTTCCCTCAAGAAAATTTTGATATAGAAGAAAGACGAAGGTGAAGAAAAAGAGAAAAAACTGAGACAAATTGATACACTTTTTAGAGCATTCCGTTTTCGTTTATAAATGCATTTGGAGTGATGTGTTTTGTGAAATGTTTATTTTCATTTTGAAACATGAACGTGTTTCCCATTATTTGGGCTGATGACACGTATGAAAAGGCGGTTTTCCACACAGGATAACAAGAAAATGAAGAGGTCACTGGAGGAAGAGCAGAGAGCACGGAAGGATCTGGAAAAAGTGGTGAAGAGGGTGTTAAAGAGCATGAACGACCCAACATGGGACGAGACCAACCTCTGACAATCGTGTGCACCATTTCCATCTGCAGCTTGGAAAAGAAAAAGAAAGAGCGCGAACATGTGTGGTCATGCTTGTTGTGCGCGTCTATGTATGTGTGTGCGTGTGTGTGAGAGAAAGAGTGTGAAGTGCACACAGTCACACACATCATTTCAGGTTGGTTGTGAGTGAGAGAACGAGTGAATCTGCAAGCTGTGAACTGTGTGCTTGTTTGAGATGGATGTGTGCGTTCGCTGTACGAGGAGTGTCGTCACAAAGGACAAATCTCACTCTTGAGCGTCTACCGCCACGGTAACATTCCCACTCCAGCAAAGATGATGAGGAGATTACACACAGAACCCTCGGTGTGTCCACACCTTCAGCGTCCTCTGCTGTAAGACGGGTGGAGAGGACATACAATCATTTTAACAGTGAACTGTCCAATGGTACATACATGCACGTCTGAACTTAAATCATACCATTTCATAACCTCTTCTGTGTTATTTAATTTTGTTTGAATTGATTTTTCCATTGATTGTTCCATCTTTCCCTGGCACACGTTTAGCTCGGTGTTTTATAAAGATTGCTGCAGAAAACTCATTTTTATTGTATTTTTGTCCTCTTTGTTGTTTGACCACTTTGCGGTATGACTTTCCTTCTAGGGACCAATTGTACAGATATTGAAGTTGTACTGTATAATTTAAATACTGCTAAAGATGAGCCTTTGTCCTTTGGGAAAAATAAACGTGTTATTAAAAGATCGACTCTTCTTTGCTGCAAAATTTGCTCCGACAAAACAGAGGAACAAGGAAACTCGGCTCTCTTATTCTCTCAGACAAAGACATTCACTCGGGAAGCTCCATGGCTGGATTGCCAACCCACCAAGCAACCACAAATCTATGTCAGTTTCAATATTTTTTAGCTATTTAATTTGTTTAACATGTATTTATGAATATCAATTCTGCAATTTGTTTTTTCATTTTGTATTGTACCCCTGTGCAGCTAGAGAAAAGTACAATATGTACAGGTCAAAGGTATTCGCAGCCGTAAAGGTGAAATGATAAAGGTGAGCAAGGAGAGTTAAGAGGGGATTTCAGGACTCGCCACCAATGAGTAAACTCAACTTCATCAGTCACTGCGCAGGTGAGCAGGGTTTGGATTAAAAGAAAAAGTTGTCTCCAAAACCGCGCTTGTACTGAAACCCAAACTAATAAAGCTACGTTCGGCTGGTCTTTATTAGTTTTTACCAACAACCCCCCCCCCCCCTAGCATGTTGTGAACTAGCCGCGCAACTCCGCCCACACGTGATACACGGCTGATAGTATCTAGCGCTCCCTTTGCAAAAAGGCGGTCTGTTCATTATGCGCCGAGTTTCCGTCTGCCATGTTGCCTCTGCGCGCCTTCAACGTTGTCGCGCCAAGAGTTGCTCTGTAAACGATAGTGTTTATTCTGTATTGTTTGCCCAGCTGTGTTTCCGGACTCTTGTTTGCTTATTTTAAGCTCAAAGAAGAGATTTCCTCCCTGTTGGAAGATCCGGACCTCTACCGCTCCAACCACATCCTTCACCTCACCAAGGACCAAGCAGGTATGTGCTGCCCGTCCAGACCCATCCTGGAGCACCACTGCTTCTGTTTAGTTTCCTTTTTTTTTTTTTTAATACTAGTCAATGCTAGTATATTTAGAGGCTTCAAGTTTGGAATGGGGCCTCAAAGTGTCTTCCAACTGACATAAGCATTAGTTTTTCTAATGCTGCAGTAAAGGATATGAGAAATATTGAAATGGTTTGTTCTAAATGGGGCTGCAGCTCTTTCCTGGTGGGTGAAAGTGATGTCATCATATGTCAGCGTATTGCGTGATTGATGGACATGTGTAGGTTGTTATTTTTCTACCATTGTACATGGATACAAGGTGTGAGTTACTATTGTGCATGGATTTGTATTATTCCCGAGGGCCGGCCGTTCAATGCTATAATTCTTCCTCCTGACTGCATTAACGCCTGCAGCCGCATTTTCTTGCCAAATTTGGTATTTGAAGCAATGTTGACTACATAAAACTTCCTCGTGAAGCCTGTAATGAGTCCCTGGTCAATCATTACCCCCTAATCTCCTCTGTAAGGAACACGGCGTAAGGTTGGAATGTGAATGTTTTGCGTTTACAGTACAAATCCAAGTTGAAACATTGAAAGCGATGTAATTTTAGTATGAAACGAAGAAGTGCAGAACATAGGTTGGCATGGCAATGATATTGCTTGCATTGACAAAATGTGTGTTTGTGTGCCTGCCACCTCTCTTTGAAACGACCTCCCTATTGAAATCCTTTGTGTACCCTGATAACCGCGCCAAGCTTTGTCTGGGGGTCGGGGGGGATGAATGAGCACAGACGTCAACATTTTCCCTGTGACTCTCACCTGCGCTCAATGGAAACGAAAACAGTTTCCTTTTGTCTCTTGTTGAATGTGACTTCATCCGAACAAAGGCCCAATCCGCACTGGTCCCGCGAAGCAGATCTCCTCAGATGAAGCCTCGCCAGCGCCGTCGCCCTCCGACCTCGTTGGCCTGACTCGCTCCCACTGCGTTCGGCTGGCCGACCCCCACTAAGCCCCCGATAATGAACGGAGCGTGGCGCTTACCTGGTCTTCCCAGGTGGAACTTTACTTTCTTACACCACAACGAAACTTGAGAGCGATCTGCTTCCTGTCCAGGGTCTGGTTGGCGAGAAACTTTTGAATTGAAGAGGCAGAGTTTTATTATCAGTGCTGTGACCTGCCCGGCCCCTCTTCCCTTCGCCTGCCTCTTTCTTCCCTGCCAGGATGGAGTGACAGCTTGTCACTGTGGGTGCTCCACGCTGCGGCTCTCGCACTCCCCGACTATTGTGCAGCTCAGAAAAAGCATCAAGGTCTTCTTCTTCTCTTTCGTTCACTCCTTTCTCGCTCTTTTCAAAGCGGAGAATCACTTAGCTGCACATGCATACGTGCGACTCACCTCCTTTCCTTTCGATCTGTCTATTCAGCAGCCTGTGATCATTTAGACTTGACGTGTATTGTGAAAAACTGAGCTGCTCTGCCTCTTTCTTCTTCTTCTTTCTTTCACTCTCTTTCTCTTTCAACTGTCTGTCATTAATGTCCAGGTCCTACAATATACGAACAGAGGAGAAGAAGAAAGCAAAGAGTGAGGGATGAATTGATGGATGGGAGGATAAGCACTCAGTGTCTTTTCTTTAAAGATTTGTTATTGTACAGTACTGTCTCCCAGTCATTTTTGGTTGGTGTTTCAGTCTGAAAGCCCGTCCACGTGCTCTTTTGTATGGGAAAGCAATAAGGCCCCATTGAATGAAGCTGAATGGACCTGCCATCCTTAGGGGCTGAGGCCTGAGGACTCCTATTCTTTAGCCCCCAATCTAATTGGAGCTGAAATGAAATGGAGGTTTCTTATGAAAATAGGCTTTGTTTGGCCGCGAGGCTGGTAATTCATAAACAATAAGCAGGGCCCCATTGTGTAGATAATAATATATTCATGCTGCTGGAGATGGGGAGAAGGCAAAGCGAAGGCTGAGGATATATAAGGAGGATAGGCAGAGACAAGGGTGGCGAGTGGAGGGATAAGAGGAAGGGGAAGAGGAAGACGAGGGGCTAATGGCAAATAGTGGGTCAGAGAAAATTGGTAATGGTTGGGTGGAGGCTGAGGACTTATTAGAGGAAGTGAAAGGACCAAAAGTGGGTAGAAGTGAAAACCGGGTGGGAGTTGGGGTGGAAAATGACGCAAATAGGAGAGACGGACAAGATAAGAATGAGACTAGGAGGGCGGGAGATTGGGAAATGGAGTTGAGTACTTCGAAGTCTACAGGTGAATGGTTCGGCAGCAGTGGGGGAGAGGGGAGGGAGAAGGATGGGGGGGGAAGAGGGGAGTGAGTGTGTCTTAAAAGCCGAGCAGGTTGCACACTGCAAATCCGTGTGGAGTTGAGAGCGCGGTGGAGGGTGGATTGGTCAAGTGCAGAGATGGAGCAGAGCAAATCAGTCAACGCCGCGAGCCGGAGGAGGGTGGTGGTGGTGGGTGGGGGTGAGAGAGGAGCCCGGTGGGTCCGCGTGGTATAAAGCTGACAGGAGGGCTTTCACCGCCGCGAGACACGATGGCTGGCAGGGCGAAACAGGTGATAATGGCGAGGTGATCCTCTGCTCAGTCAACGCACTCTTGGAGCAGTGAATTCCTCGTTCTCAACCAGTAGGACCACAAGGCGCTGGGCTGAAGTTCTTTGTGGCGATGGGCTGACCGAGAGGGACCTGCTTCCTACCTGCTCTGAGCAGCTGTTTACCGTCACGTTTCAGGCTTTTTAACGCTTCGTTGAGGAGTGATTCTTTCTTCTTTTTTACTAACTGTGCGGCTGGAGGCACCTTTTCTTCTGGATGCTACAGGAATGACAACTTCCTCACGGCTGAAACTTTAACTGATCCTTCTACATTGCTCTGATTTTTTTGACTATATCCGAAGTGTTGTGATGGTAGAAGGAGATGATGTCGATGACTTAAATTCTGAAACTGTTATAACGTTCGATATGATTTCACTGCCCACAGTACTAACTAATGGTGAGTAAACCCGAACGGCACTTTATTTAAGTGGGCGTGAGCTGTGTGTGTGTGTGTGTGGGCAGACGGGAAGAGATCGGACCTGCGTGCATGATCACATGCTCACATCCTCAAATGATGCACGGATTTGCTAACGGATGCAACTGAAAATTGTATTAATGATTATGTAGTCAGGTAAATGTTACAAGAGACTTATCACGGCATCCTCATGAGAATTTGCATGAGTTCATTTTCCATGTTTGGTTTGAGAAGATTAAAGAAAGTCTTTGTTAGAGTAATGTAGGAAAACTCAGGAATTTTGTATCTAAAAATAATTGTGTAAAAGATGCAGATCTTGTTGTTCCATGGGTCTACTGACCAAACCTGTGACTCGTACGCAGTTCCAAGGTGGAGCCGCTAGGTGTCAGTATTCATCAACGTATGAACCAGAGTCGAACCAGCGTCATTACATCGTTAACCTTAACGATGTAACGACATAATCTTAACATTAAGGTATCATGCAAATTCAGATTTGGCGTGACTCCCGTATTTAACGTTTTAAAAGGCTGTTAGACGTGTTACATTTTTTAAATTATAACTAAAAGTCCTTAAAAGAAAAAAGGATAAATTTCCTTTATGTTTCGGCCTCAGCTCAAGCCGTATATTTCAACGACACACGTCAAGGTGGTCATGCATTTACTCTTAATGGTGTTAGTCACTCCTACCACCAGATGGCAATGACACATAAAGAAAATCCCCTGTGTGTGTGTGTGTGTGTGTTGGGAGGAGGGGGCGTGAGGGGGCTCGGTGTGTGTATGCTCTCCCCACGTATGCTTTTGCATGTGACGAGATGCCTTTGCATTGATGTTTTGGATGCGCTTGCCTCGGCCCTGTTTGCGCGTATTTGTCTTTTCATTAACCTGCAGTGTGTGGGGAGCATCTCTGAGCCCAGCTGGACCTCTTCCTGCTGGACGCCCTCGCTTGTTTTGTTTGTTTTGCAGGCGGTAAAGTGGTTGCTGGCGGTGCTGGTCACTACAAGTGGCTGGCATTGGGAGCCTGGTAATCACGCTGTGGGCGAACTGGGTGGCAGCGCTCCGAACGGTTTGCTGGAGATTATCCCAAAATTATACATGAATTATCCCCCGGAATTACGCCATTCCAGTCTGGCCTTGTCCGTTGATGGGACTGGGAAGAGGGAGAGTGTTGGGCCAATGTGTGTTGCAGGCGTTGTCAGGGGGAGATTTGGATGGAGCAGTGTTAGTGTGTGTGTGTGTGTGTGTGTGTGTGTGTGTGTGTGTGTGTGTGTGTGTGTGTGTGTGTGTGTGTGTGTGTGTGTGTGTGTGTGTGTGTGTGTGTGTGTGTGTGTGTGTGTGTGTGTGTGTGTGTGTGCTCTGTAATGACTGTGGCAGTGTTGGTACATTGGGGTAATGGAGCATGTTAATCCACATCAAACAGCTATTAGCAGCACATTTTACTCATAAAATGCACCAGTTACAGTACGGAAAACGTACATATATGTAGCAACCTGTGTACTTTTTTTTTTTTTACTCTGTAGGCAAGTCCTTTTTTTTGCGTCAAAAAGAAACCATTCTTCTTAAATCTAAAGCAACACATGTTTGGCGTCCGGCCCTTTTTCTAAACTGAACTATTGTCAAATCCCCAAAAAGCAAGTTCCTGCGTAAACGTTTACGTCATCATTTTCACGGGGAGGTGTTTATTCCCGCAGGCATTTGGAGCACTGTATTAAATTCATATCTGCGCGGCTGCTGTCACCGCACATCGTGCTGTCATTACGGGGTAGAAGGGACCAGTCGTCGGCCCCTGTGTGGCTGCTGGAGCCCCGGGAGGATGAATGGTGGTGAACCTCTCTGCGATAAGTGTTCGGTAAACGGGTCAGTGGATTGTGCTCGCAGGCTCAATCGGAGCTATTTTCCCTGACTGAGAACACAAATTATCCTCCGTATTCATCCCATAAACAGACCACCAGCGGCGCAGACGCCGCGTAGTTTGTTGTGTTTGTGTGCTTTCTTGTGCTTTGGCGGAACACGGGGCTGCTTGCACATGTCAACCACAGTATGGGATAACACATGCGCGTTTCCACCGCCTCAACAACAAAGGGCGAAATGCGGAGCGGCCGAACGGATGAATGCGCAACTATTGAAGATGAGAAAAAGAACAATTCGAGCGCGAGTGCAAGCGGAGCGTCACAATGAAAGAACACACCAGCGAGGAAGAGCAAAACTGAGAGGCAAAGGGGAAGGAGAGGCCAAGGTGGTGAAAGGTTAAGTACTCTCTTTTTGGGGGTGGAGGGGGTAGTGCTGTACTTCCTGCAGGGCCTTGTCCCTTGACCCGCTGGTTAGGAGGGTTGGGAGTGGGGAGGGAGGGGGAGGGAGGGGGGAGAAAGGCTAAAGCTGCATGTGAGGTTGCAAGGTGAGAGCTAAAATGGGAGGAGTATTTGCCTCTGACTGATGGGGAACAATTGGACACACAAGGAGACACACACACACACACACACACACACTTGAAACAGGAAGAGAAATGGACATTCACACACACACACACACACACACACTCAGAACTGCAGTCCCAGCAGGCTATGAACTTCAGTGCAGCTGTTGCCATGGCGATACTCTGAGTTGCTGACCCCCCGACTCCATTTTTCCTGCCGCTTGGCTATTGAAAGAGATGATTGACAAGTGTCCAAATGTCAGCCGACCCAGCCGGCCGCACAGATGGGGGGGGGGGGGGGGGATTTTATGTTACACCGTCCTACCTGGGAGTGTGTGTGTGAGATATAGATTACATAGTATATTTATTCAGCGTATCTACATGCATGAGTGTTATGGTTGAACCAAATATATTGTGTTTGTCCCTTAATGCTGAGAATACTTAGAACAAACAAACCACCAGAGATATATCGATGTTGTATTTATGCACACATGAATGCACAGACTTGCCAAATGAATCCCCTTTGAGTGCGACACTGGCTCTTTGGTTCGTCTTTTGAGTTGCACTGTGGACCCATTCAGTGACACGCTGGACTGCTTGGTGGTGGACGTATTTATGTGTGCAGCACTGATGAACTAAATCTGCATAAGTTAACTTGTTCCACGTGATAAACAATGGCTTACAAGTGGCGGCTGGCCTGACACAAACCACGTTGTCCGCAAGGCTCTTTGCTTATTTCTGTGTATTTCTCTTTTTTTCTTTTGCCACTCCTTTTCTCACTGTGCTATTGTCCGCAGGCTTGAAGGGATCGTTCTTATCTTGATCACCCACAGCAACACATTAACCTCTCCTCTCTTATCTCTACACTGGTCATTAGTGGCAAAACCCTTAACGTCCTATTGACAAGGGCCACCAAACTCTGCGCGTGTGTGTGTGCGTTGAATTATCGTAGGTGACATGCGGTTGAGATCTGCTGAGCTGGTGATCTGGGCCGATAACATTATGTGTGTGTGTGTGTGTGTGTGTGTGTGTGTGTGTGTGTGTGTGTGTGTGTGTTATTCTGTGTATATAGCAAAAAGGAGTGAGGGGGGGACATGTTTTTGGAATATTTCTTCACAATGTACTTAAGATTATCTAATTGATCAGATGATAATGGATATTTTTGTGTTTTTTTGCAATTTGTACATTTTAAAACCTTAGGTTTATGAGTTTTGTTTACCAGCATTAATACCATTAACATTAATATATGTAAAATTAGGTCTGAGTTACTCTCAGAAAGAGTCAGCATGTGTTTGCAATGAGACCTTTAGAAAGTATTGAGGGAAAATAAAGTGTACTTCCTGTCGTGGGCTGTTGTGCTGTTGAATGCTTTGGTCCATTTTCAGCTGTCAACAGTTTATCACAAATTAAATCTACTCCGTGATATCGTGCCTTGACACACAGAAATCAAATCTTTTTTGTTGTTGAAACACTCCTTGTACATCCACATTATAACTTCACATAAATAGATTCATTCATTATTTTTCACGTCAATCTCTTCAGGGGCGAAGGTGCTCCAATCATTTTAACTTTAAAAAATGTAATAAAACAAAAATGATTACACTGCATTTGTTCGTCTCTTTTTACAGACATCATTACAACCCATTTATTCTGGGGGAGAAAAAAAAATCACATTTCTGTTAGTACAAGTCATATGAAATGTAGGCATTTAGTTTTGAGTTAATGTGTGCCACTGTTTCTCTGAATGCAGTACTTATCGGTCTGTCACTGTCTGTTTTCTGCCTCCTCCTGGCCCGGTGTGTTAGTGGGGCTGACAATCTAACAGGTTAAAAGAATAATTGCAACTCTATTTACCCCAAACAGCCTCTCCTCTGCACATAATTACACATACACACACACACACAAAGAGACACACTATCACATACTGAGACACACTCTGAGGGAGAGAGCGTCCCTGCGCTAATATTTAGGTAGTAACAGTCATGTGTTTAAGTGAACCCTCCTCTTGTCCTCCTCTTCAACTTAAAGCACTGTTAACCACTGGCACTCACGCAGAGAGGAATACTGACCGCACTCATCGAGTCGTGGGCGTGCATGAGAAAGATGTGAAAATATTATGACAATACTGTTCTCTCTAGGTGAGGGGAGTCGTTAATTCAAAAAAATAATACTGGATTGCTGCAAATGACTTTTCATTATTGATGGTTCTCAAATTGTTTTTGATATAAACTTTTTTTGAAAAAAAATCTGCTCTGTTTGAGCAGTCAGACAAAAGAAAGTAGTGGTGCTCAGTTTTCATTGAAAGAAAACAAGTTTTGTGTTCTTTTTTGTTTGGCTTAAATGTCCTAACCAATTGATTTAGGGGACAGAATTATTAATTTAATTAATTGAGGCCGTATTCACATGTTTGTTTTTCTAAATGGAACTAAAATGAAGTTTTAATCATTATTGGCTGATTACGTTTAGCAGCATTCTGCCTAAATAATCGCTGCTGAATTATCATATTATGGACTAACAGAGTGTAACTAGCCGAACCGGGATGAATCCCACGCACATTTTATAGAGCTCACTTTACTCAACAAGTATTTACAACAAATAACTTCTAATCAATGTCCTGAGATATATTAAAACACAGCCAAAAGGGACAACAAAGCTGAGCAGATATTAAACATATTACTTATTCATTAATGGATTTCCGTGCTCTTTAATTCCTATGAATGGGTAATGTAGTAATTTTGTTTTATTTACAGTACATGCAATGTATTCATAGGAGTGACCGTAATAAAGAACATGTAAATTGTATTCCACAATACAAAATGTATATTGAACTGTAATATAATATTATATATATATATCAAATTTGGTAATTTGGTCCCGGTAGGTGTTGGGTGTCAGCGGGCGGCTCGGGGCCGCAGTGCCCCTCCTCAGACAGTGGGGGCGCTGCTGCTGCACAGTGATTAACGACTGCTGCTGCTGTACTGTGGACCCACTCACGGCTCAGCATTGCATTAGAAGACATTATCTAAATACTCAACAAAGTGAAATTGAATTTAGGGCTCCGTCTCTCCCCCCCCCCTCTCTCTACTGGTTCAACCGGCCCGCTCTAGGATCCCATTCTCCCCTTATTGTTAGAGCGAGTCGAGCAGGATCTTCTGCTCCTCATCCACTCTCAAATTGAATCAGTCTCAATTTGACCTTTTATGTACCAGAATCTGCTACAGATGTACAGTATGTGCATGCAAGTAACATTCAACACTGTGTGTGTGTGTGTGTGTGTGTGTGTGTGTGTGTGTGCGCCCGCTCTCTTCCATGTGCCCCCGTGTCAGCTTGCATTGCTCTCGGTGAAGTGGGAAACAGCATCTCCCTATTTGCCGCAGAATAGACCAATTAGTGTTTAGCAACAGAGCAGGAACCCATGTGAATGTGTCATTGATTAGCAGGATTTGGCTAATCATCACATCTCATAAACTCAGCCGCTAATGTCAGCTGGATCTCCTACAGTACGCCTCCTTCTCCTCGCTCAATCTTTCCCTGCATCTCCTCTCCCTCTCCTTTCAGCTCCCTCTTTGCGCCGGTCTTTCCGCACTTGTCTTTTTTTGCCCATCTGTCTCCGTCTGTCTTCTCTCCCTTCCTTCCTCTTTTTTCCTCCCCTCTCAGTTTCTTCCTTCCTCTCTTCTCCTTTTTTTTCCTCTCTGGAGGGTTTACAGTAGAAGGAGCAGAGCGGATGCTGACTTTCCTCTCCGTTTATCAGGAAATGAGAACAAAAGTCTGTATTGGTGCTGAACCATAAGGGCGATATGTACTGTACAATTTTAATTGGGAACTCCACATTTCTGTTTTCTGCTTTTACTGTACGGCTTTTCATGTTCTTCATATTTGAAATAAAATACTCTGCACTCTTTCTAATGGCCAAGACCATGTTCAATTATTTGATAACCTTGTTTGATGGTGAACTCTTTTTATATATGTTGTCATTTCAGGTCAAAATGGTGAAAAATAAATGATGTGAATAAATGATGTTGTGGGAACAAACAAAAAGCAGATGTTGGTGAAGTGTCTTGTACCGAATGTAAAGAACAGAGAGTCGGCTTCGGTTGGAACTGTGGCAGAGCGACAAAACAACACCAATTTATGAAAATGTATTTTATTTTTTTTCACATGTAATAAACAAAATGCTTATTAACAATATCTGAATTATTAAATCATAGGCCTGTAACAAACTATTATTCTTATTATTAATTGACATGCAAAAAAAATCCCTTGTAGTCTAAAGTGACTTTGTTGCACTCGGCTCCAAAATCTAACAGCTGAAAGCATTAATTCTTTATCCAAATAGCAGTTTATTTCCTGATCAACTAATCATTTAGTTTCGGTATATTACATTGTTTTCATATTGTAGTAGTTAAAGGAGACACATTTGGCATAATGTAAAACATCACCTTTTTAATTACAACGGTGAAAAATATGATTTGAATTGGAGTAAATGAATTGCCGTAATATTTGAGCTGTTTTTTTTTAAATATATCTTCATGTACACTTAAATCTAATCATCTTTGCTGTAAGCTCTAAAAGCTGAGAGGGAAATGGGAAGAACTTTCATTATTACAAAGAAGAAGAAATTAAATTTGGGGTTTTGGAGCTTTGTATGTTGTGTAATAGGTATTAGTTCTTATATTAATTAGCATCTGTTTGACACGGTGAGGTGGCCAGCTGGGAGCATGAAGGAGGACGTGCGTGTGTGTGTGCGCGTGTGTGAGAGGTTGCAGGGGGGAACTAGCAGCGTTTGATTTGTTGTGTTGCTAATGTGACACTGATTATACAGGTCAGAGTAAAACAAAGCCGTAAAACGCGGCAATGCTAATACAGACGCTAAGATAACAGGGTTGTCGTAACACGCACACACACGCACTCTCAAACATTGATAGGCAGATATACCACCATATGAATGTACACATCTACATCCACGCATTCTTTGCGTCCTTGTGAAACACACGCAAGGACGCATCCACAACCTCATGACACACACACACACACACACACACATCCGCAGGTCATGGAAAAGCGTCTCACAATGACTTCAGCAAACCACACTGAGCCTTTTTTTTGTTTTTGTAGGAGGCAGACTGTTGCCATGGAGAGGAGGTTAGTAAATTTGACCTATGCTATCATGCTAGCTTTGGTACCGCAGCTGTAATTTAAAATGAGAGAAAAAAAAATCGGTGTTCCTCACTGAATTGATTTATCCCTATGTTTATGAGTAGATAAGTGCAGTGATGCTTGGATGGAGGGTTATTTTCACGGGGTGACTCTTTTGTGTGAATCGTGTTTATCTAGGCCACTGTTGATGTAGGGAGTGCTGCAGCTCTTTTTCTTTCTTTGTGTTGGTGTGTGTGTGTGTGTGTGTGTGTGTGTGTGTGTGCACCAATCTCCATCATAGGCACGGCAAATGCATGGGAAACGTTTGAGAGTGAGAGTGGTGCGTGATCACACTAAATCTACACAACAAGAATGAAAGAAAAAAAACTCAGTGACTTAATCACACATGGTACATTTGTTCTGATTTAGTCACCACGTAACCTGCTCTCCTATTTAAACTGAGGCAGTCTGGTAACCTTGGTTCAGCTTCTACAAACCGCAGAAAGAAAAACGCAGCCACGTTGTTTCACACAATTAATCCCTTGTTTCAAACCGAACGGAATCTATGCGCGCGCAACATAATGGAAAACGCCAGGAGAGCAAACTGGGAGCCGAGACTCGGCCGTCTGTCTGGGTTTTGGGGTAATTTGCCGGGGCGGGTGTGAATGTTGTTCGAGATGGGCGGGAACATGTCAATCATGCGTTTGACAGGGCCCTGTATAGGTTGTCATGTTGCCCGGCAGCCGAGGCAGAAGAGCCACGGACCCGGGGGTCACGCAGGGGTCACCGTCTGCCCTAAACGATCCCCTCGACAGCTCCGGGTGCAGATAGGCGAGGCGCTGCTCCGGGGAGGTCAGCCCAGGGGTGATTCAATTCTCTGTGTTTGGGCGTCGGGAGATTGTGTGCTCACCTCTGTCAGCCTCAGCCACGTACAGGTCAGCAGAAATAGGATGGGGGACTCGCGGCAGCGGAGACGGGGGTCGACGCGAGAGAGACCGTAACGTGTGTGTGTGTGTGTGTGTGTGTGTGTGTGTGTGTGTGTGCACGTGAATGTATGTATAATTCCCCAAACAAGGTTGTGTCTTTTTCCTTTCTCCAGTTGTCTGCACAGGCAATGTACTGGACACCAATGAGCCTCTTAGTTGTCAGTTGACCCTTGAGGGCCCCGGCGGGGATACGGAGGGGGTGACTTTGCTCCCGCATCCTGGGAGACTTCCGTATTCATTGTTTCCCTTTTTCCTCTCTTCATATACCTGCTATCTCTCTTTCATTGTCTGCCGCTACTTCTCTCTTTTCACTGCGTACGCTCAACTCGTCTTTCAACTTTGCTCCCCAGAGACACTTCTCACCTTGCTCACTTGCTCTTCGGGTGTTTACGCTGGCCGCTGTTGGGGATTCCTGTGTGGCGCTGTCCTTACTGTGCTGTGATGCAAATCAATCAGGTAATATAATAAAAATCACTAACGTCAGCAAAGAGTGAACCGTGCGTTGAAGAGGTTGTCAAACATGTTGCACCTGCAACACAGAATATTATGAGCGGATTACAACTATTACTGAGAACTGAGAACACAACAAATGTGTGTGTGCAAGTTTGTGTGTGTGTGTGCGTGCGTGCGCTACCATCTGCTAGTGAAAGCTGGTAAACCGTTGGAGCCGTGCTGCCCTGCTCTTGTCAGTGGCAGCTGTGTGTGTGTGTGTGTGTGTGTGTGTGTGTGTCTTTTGCACATGTATCTGAATGTGTGTGTGTGTGTGTGTGTGTGTGTGTGTGTGTGTGCTTGCTCACGTGTGCTCTGCTCACTAATTACGGCTGTCTTGGGTGTCACAATACGATCAGACCAGTAACGGTCATCATGTGTTGACACATTTATTTTCCAACCAACTGATGCGTTTGTGCGTCATGTGGTTGTGCAGCAGGGAACCTCTGACTGACTCGCTGACCTGCTGTTTCTCATATTCGCGTGACGTTCAACCGCAACCCACAATTAGTTAGATTTTCGTTTAATCCAATGATGTTTTCTTGAGCAATCAAAAGCATTGTAATCTCTAAACAATTTCTGACCAAACACCAAATAAAAAACCTGAAGATGTCCTGTTTATGATCACAAAAGGCAAAAAAAGCAACACAATTTGACAACTGAAAAGCTATGGAATGTTTGGCTTTTAGGCTTAAATGATGAACAATTAATCAATTATTCATTTTTTAATTGTCCAATAATCGACACCTTGGTTGTTTTGGCCTTTGTTGGCCCAATCACAGATTAATTGTTGTTAAAATGAATAACGTGATGCTTAGAGCTGAACTGAACGTTCATCGATTATTATTTTATTTGAATTAAAGTCAATCATCAATAAAATAAATATCTGAGTTTTTTTTTATTTTTAAATGTACTGTTTGTTTGGACAAAACAAGCTCCTTGAGTATTCCGCCTTGCATAGTGTCAGCTGTCTTCAACATTTCCCTTTTCACGGATCTACTCGGTTATCTGACTTATTTGTGATTCAGAGCTCGTTGGTAAATGGAGCCACAGAAACGAGTCTACTGCCCCACATCCACAGGATCTCCTTTCATTCCAGCAACCATCTAAAGACTAAAGAGGCCAATGGAGAGCTGAAGTGTCCGAGCTTCCACAAACACGTCGACAAGGAAGATTTAAGGATGGCCACACTTGAAGTAAAAAAAACAAAAACAGAGCACTAAACGTGTTTGCAGTCGGTCCATAAAGGGGAGCTCGGAAAACGGCCCATTTGATTCTCTGCTCAGGTAGACTTTTACTACATTACTCTGTTATATCTCTACTAACATAGCTAATCGTGGTTTGCATCTTTGTTAATGTTACGTACAGCTCATTTAAACTCGAACAGTGTTTAAAAAAAGCATTCATTAGGCTTAAACACACTAGTGAAGTAGCTAAAATCCCTTATTGTTGGCATAAGCAGGAATCAACCGTCACCTAAAATCCAACCATGCAGCAACCAAATCACGTCTTGCTTTTGACTGCACAAGTTCTAATGTTAGTCGAACATCGTTGGTCGTATTCCAGCGGTGAGACGCACAGAACAAAAGCTGTTTAATCCTGCAATGATATTACTTCTCACATCTTTGCTCGTTCCCACTTTGAGGCATACGTCAACTTTTCAGATCTAACTGAAACCCGCTAAGTATCTCTTCTCCTCTTCTTCCCCTTCACTCTACCCCTCTGATGCCCCCCCAATCCCCCTCCCTCCTATCCCAAGGGCAGCTTTGTCGGTGTTCTCCACTAAGTGATTTTTAATCAACTGGTCTGCGTGAGTCCTCCCGAGGGCCGGGGCCCCGGAGGCTGGGAGGGATTGAGCGGATGGAGGGCTGGATGGAGCTGGTGGAGGTGAGAAGAGCTCCGGCGACGCACCGTGAGCTGGAGGATTCTGAAAGTCTATCTGCAATCATGTTCTTTTTATTGTAGTTGCCTGGATCTCTGTCCTATGCATGAGTTTATTCAATTACAAAAAAAGTAGCACTGGTAGAAGCATCCGTAGCCGTTCTCTTAGCTCGTCCCCGCTCGCCCGCCCAACTGCAAAATAGTCAGTGGCAGTGATGCCGTGTGGGTAACGCGCGCCTGATTAAAGCTCCGCATTAAAAACACAATGGCGCTTTCGTCTCAATCCTCCTACTTATGCCTCCACTGAGCATCCCCAGTCCCCCCACAGCGCACAAACAACGCAAGGCCCAATGCAACATGCACAGCATAGTCACTTAATTCCTTTTTCTTTTGTGTGTGTTTTAAAAGAATTATCAACCATCTCCCACCCATCGAGGAGCGCTACATCTCTGTCCGATTCGGCTCAGCGCACTTAACTTTGTCCCGCGTTGTGCCCCACTGGGTGGAGGCAGTTGACGCACTTAAACGTTGTGATACCCACCAGCAAATTTGTTGGTCCAACCCCAAAGGCCGTCACTCATATAGGGCTACTCAGAGGTGTCGTTTGCAGTGGGGGGGGGGGAGAATGTGCCAGTCCCAAGTAGGTGAGAAATGGGAGAATGGTGCATAGATCTACTGTCACAGCTGGATGATGCGATCTTCCTCTTCCCAGGTTCCGGCTTGTGTGTCGATGCACCATGACGACTATAGCAGAGAATGAAACACTTCTCGCCTTGAGTGGTCACGTCTATAGTGGAAGCGGGTTTTACATGGTCAATTTCAAGGCCAGCGTGAACAGGGTTATATTGACAATTTTAGCAATCCTTTGAAGAAAATGATTTTATGACAGTTTTAACTTAAGGACATTTTCATGAATAGTAGGAAAAAGAGCAAATATCCTTTTCTGATGTATTTTGAGGGTTTGAAAAAATGAATGTAGGCTGTAGTCACGGAGGACAAGATGATTTGAGCTTTTAACCTCCACCTAAAAGAAAACTATAGAAAGAAATTGTCGTTTTCGAACATATTCTGCACATGACTGAATATTTCAGCAAACTTTTTATATTATTTTTATAATAAAAAAAGATATTTATATAACCCCAATCGACGGCATCAGTTTCAGTGTATACGCATAATATATAGAGCAATTTTGTTGTTTCGGCTTGCTGATGAAAGGGGTCATCTGTGCGCTCTGGGTCCTTTTTTTCCTCTCAACGTCTTTGCAGCCCTGCTACGGAGAATATTTGAGAATGAGAAAACATGTTTAGAGGGCAGAAACAGGTGGCTGCTTCTGTCATAACTAACTTTTCTAACGTCCGATCAATAGCCTAGTCAGATTTGGGCAAGTCCGCACTTCTTTGTTTGTCCTCAGCTAATGTCACGTTCTGCTGCAGCAAACGTCTAAGATGTGCGCCCCGGGGTTCTGTTGCAGCAGAAATACAACAACCTTTTAATGCCTGTTTCATACCAATGTTGACTTCTTGCTCACGTCGTGACTTATTACTCACCAATCACTGCTGTTCTCAGCCCAGACCAAGCATCTGATGCACTGGCAGTCTAGTCAGGGGATTACCCAATGCATTCATGCATTCTTTCAAACACCACATCAGTGGTCAATGAAGACACACCTGGCGGGGAGCTGCTGTTTTTCATACAGTTTTCATTGATTTAAATATCTTTAATAACTCTTCTTATGCGAGGATTTTACAATTTGTCTGGTAGCTTAAAAAAAAGGGCATTTACCTTCCAAAACTGAGTGTGTCAGAGAACATATGGCTAATAGTGATGTAAAAATATTTTATATGCATTACCATCCCCGTGGCACAATCATGAACATGTCAGTTTGAAGTGTATTATGCAGAGATTTGCCTGCCACACAGCTGACATTTTAAACCACGTGATGCCGTATAATGTTGAAGGGAGTGTGCACTGATGGATCGTCGTCTGTCAAAGTGGAGGCGCCGAGTCCATGATGCTATTTATTAGGAGGTCGGATTAGTCTGCAGATTATTTATGTTTTTATTTATGTGGTAATCCTCACACAGGAGGAGCGACAGAGACTCTCACCTTATCAAAACATACAGCCGTCCAATGCGTCTCCGTAGAGCGCAGACGATGCATGCCGCCTAACGCATGCAGCCTGCCTGTCACACAGTCGTGTATCCTGGTTTAAGGGGACATGAGGACACAACCTGAAGGATTTATAGTAGTCACGTGAGACGGCCACCACCGTTTAAAGCAATTTAAGTTAAGTTTCGGTAAGTGTGAGCACTCAAAAGAGCTACTTTCCATTGTTAAACCACCTCCAGGGAGAATCGGGCCTCCACAAGGTGAGGCTGCATCTGTAAAAAAAAAACAGATGTTGATGTTCCTCCTCGCATCACTGCGCTCACCCGTCTTCTCATTGTGTTCTTCTTTGGAAATAAAGTGAAACTTTTTGCTTTCTTTTCATATGTGGATTTGTTTAGCGATCGCATCAGAGAGTAGCTCGCATTTAGACGGGGCTCGGGTAGGAATGCGGTCGGCCTTCCTCGCCAGCTCAACTTCAGCGGCAGCGGATGGCGGCGTAGGACGCACTGAATGCGCCCGGCGTCCTACGCACACGCCAAGCATCCTTTCTGCTGTCCTGGGCGTCTGGTCTCCTTCCCTCTTCCTGCTCTGAAGAAGAAGAAGAAGAAGAAGCAGCAGCAGCAGCTGCGGAGGAGCAGAGATAACTCTTAACTTTGTTTTGACACTTTTGATTAAGGACCATTGAAGGAACACCTGTATGGCGGGGGGGAACAATGCGCCGAGCCCGTAGAGAGATTGATTTTGTGCATTAGAGAAGCCGCTTTTGTCTAAAGCCACGAGGCCCTTTGTTATGCTAACCAGCCGTGGAAGATTTCCAATTCAATTTCACCTGAACGCTGGTCAGCAGCACGCTCCATTGTATGGCGTCCCTCGGGCCCCAGCAGCCCCCCTCCCCCCACCACCACCACCACCACCACCGCCGCTGCCTTTCCCCTGTCGTCTCTCAAACTGCAATTTAGCCGCTGAGGAGGGTGCGTATGTATGTGTGTGTTTTGTGTGAGCTGGGATGTGTGTTTGTGTTGTGTGGGGGTGAGTGGGGGGGGGGGCATTGGCCAAGATTGACAGCTGACTGGATACACACTTGCTACGATATTCACTGCTTCCCGTCCTTGTGTGCGCAGTGGGCCGCGGAGAGGATCACAGTGAAATGAGATGATATTAATTATCCTAATCCTGATAGCTCTCTCTGGAGCTGCGCTTCCACTCATCAGTCTCAGGAGAGGACTTGGATGGTCAGACAGAGAGAATGTCAGAGAAGCGGAATGAAAGCCCGCGAATTCAGCAGAGGATACTCTCAACAAAAAAATAAACTGCTCGCTGAATAAGGTGTTTCTGCTGCCGCTTTTCTTCTCATGCTTTCACGGTCGCTTGATTGTCTTTCTATTTTTGATATTCCACTCTCATCTTGTAATTGAGTTATTTTTTTTGCCTCAATGAATATCTTGAGGGGGGGGGGGGGGGGATTGTGGGAATAAATAATAAAGTTTAAAAATGGAAAATAACATCTTTCATTTGACCTTTCATAGATATTATTTTCAAACTTTCTTCTACTTCTACTAAAACATTCACACCGTCACGCACAACCCGGTGTGCACAATGCATTTAGAAATGATTATTTATACATTACAAATTTATTTTCTGATAAAGCCAAATGAGGAGCCTTTCCTTTTAATTGAATATCTCTGCAAAAGAGCCTCTGATAATTGAACCAGAGGGAAAAGGCGGCTTGCATGAATAGGCCTGTATTACACCGAGATTTGCATTAAGATCAAGTCCCCACAGAGATGAAGTAACACAATGCTCGGCTGCAACCATTAACTCCGATACATACACTAAGAGAAACTTCTCAACTCACCCTTTATGCTTAATGATTGTATTATTTTAGTGGTGTCAAGCTCCAGTAGGCTGGATGTGATAACATTGCTCTCAGAGTTCACAGGCATTAATTAGTTTCTTGTTCTTCCCTCATGAAAGAAGCTGCTTGGTTTTGCTGACTGAAATGCAACTTTAAAGTTTCCGTTAATGGTTCTGGGAGTGATGGCGTGCATCGGCGCCGACGCCTCCTGCCTTTTGTGTCTGTCCTGTATCAGAGTGCATCGTGCGCAGTGGTGAGCCAAGCTCTCCCGGGTGGAATTTCTTCGTAATAACCATTAACCGTGTGCTGTTTGCGCAGTTTATTTCACCGCGTTTAAAATTAATTGATTTGCCGTTTATCTGTGCGTTTGCACGGCTGTTTTTGATTCTGATAGTTTTTTGTTCCGTAATGCAGCACATCAACACAAATGTGAGCGCAGAAAGGCCTAATCCTGGCCTGAAGTGGAGGTACAGTATATCCACAGCCATTTTGATTGTGAAGGTTGTTATTATTGAATTTGAGTGACGATCACGGTCGTTTGATCATGAATCAATGCCTCGCTGTTTCGTGGCGATGTGCTCGAGGGGACGCGGAAGTGTAGAAATTGTTTCATGGGGCATTTTGTGTTTCTTGATCTTTGAGGGGCTCTTGTCTTCTCTCTTGAGCTCACCCTGTAGCCTGATGAGGCCCCTGTGGCACGCACACACACACACACACACACGCACACGCTTACTCACTCACACCCTGGAACCACTGCACCAGACAAAGTGAAGTGAGGAGAATAGCTGTTTACCCCTTTGCGCCTGAGGTATCAGTGCCAGCATAGAGTGGCACATCTCCCCCTCCCCCACCCTTCAATAGGCTTGTGAAGTGTGAAGTATATTTTTGTTCTTGTGTTTCTACACCAATTTTAATTCCACAGCTGCATATCTGAGAAGCAGGATTTCCTTGGTTAGCTTCCCAGATTTTCTTTCTCTCCATCATGCTATTTCCCTCCCTTCTATCCTCCCTTTCCCTCACCCACCCCGTTGTCTTCTCCTGGCCCTACAATCCCTCGCATCGCTGTGTCTGTCTTGCCCGCGGCCCTCCCCACCCACCCCCTTCCGTTGCCTGGGGGCTGATTATTTTAGTGGAAACGCCGCCATCGCGTACCGCTGCCAGATTCTGCCAACCCGAGCCTCTGCCACCCCGCCCCTCCCTCCCCGCCCCCATGCCCACATCCCTCCACTTAGAATAACCAATCTGATGATGTGACAGTTTCTTTCTCCCCGCAGAAAATCTGCCTCTAACCCTTTTTCTCTCACTCTGGCATTTAGGATTCCAGCGTTGTTTGACATGTTATGGAAGGGTTTCAGCTTCCCACCTCCGCAATCCTTATTCTATCCCATGGAAGCGGTTGGCATGGGAATCTAATACTTGGCGAGGAGGGCACGGAAGGAGGTGGTGACGGAGGGGAGTGGGGTGATTTAAACTCTTTTTTTAAACACACTCCGTGTCAGTGTAGTTTTTCTCTGTCAAATTTCCTCTTCGTCTCCAGCCATGAATGGGATTTAAACTTTGAGTTTACTGTATCTTCTTTTTCTGGGGTTATTAATTAGTTAGTTAAAATCAATTAAGTACGAGTGATCATTTCTTATCTGCTAGTCTGTTTACTTGTTATGTAACTATGCCAATGGTCTCCGGTCCTTAGGTCGATGGTCATTGGTTGCCATGGCGCTGGCAGGAGGAGAAATCAGGTCTGGTTACAAAGCTTTGATTAGAGAGACATGAAAGCCTCTTTCTTCATAACACTGAGTTGCAACCTCGCTGTATCTGTCAGCTTGCAACATGTAGCTCAGGCTAAAGCACCTCTGGAGGCTCACCCTGACGCCAATCATACAATTATTCCACACCTGATATACACTTTTTTAAAAATTCTCTTCACCCTCCGGTAGTGCTGGTGGTCATGAACTAATTTTTTGTCTTTATGCGTCATCAGCTTCATTGTCATGCAATCATAATAGTTAGAAGTTGCCAATTATGATTCACTTATGTTGGTTTAAGGTATTTTAAGCACAGGGTAAGCCTGCAAGAGGTTAATCAACACTCTCTTGTTACATTGTCTCAGTTAATGTCTTGACCAAAAGTGCTCTCTCCCTCTCTCTCTCTCTCTCTCTCGCTCTCTCTCCTTCTGTCTGTTTCCCACAATGGCTCAGCCTTGGTGGGATCTGGCCGCCTACAGATAACTGCTGTCTTTGTGCAACGCATTCTAAGCTGATGCATACTGTACCATTCAGACAGGGTTATGTTATTTATTTGCCCATTCTGATCATTTACATGCATTTTCATCATACGTTCACGAGCTGATATGTTTATTCAGCCCTAAATCCGTATTGCTTTTGCCTTCCACATAATGCACCTAAAAAGCGATCATGCAGAGGCTAAAAATGTGAAATACTGGTAATTTAATCACGTATCAATCAACAGCTCACTACATGACCCAATCTGCACATGCAAATGAGCCACATACGCGCTGCATTGCGGCCCATATTAACATGTGCGGGAGAGGAGATGGGTCTGCAGATAGCCTCGTCTACTCTGAGTTCTTTCTCATTGTGCAGGTCCTCTCGGCATGCTGAGCAGCCTGCCGGCCCCCAGTGTGAGGCTGAGCAGGCAAGAGCTGTCATTGTTTAACGCCTCCCCTGATTAGTTTACTCTCGCCTGATTAGAAATTAATTAAAATGATGACACAGATCCCAGCAGAGGAGGAGGAGGAGGTGGAGGGAAATGAGAGATACGCGCTGAGGGGGAAGGGGGCCGAGGTGAAAGGAGGGTTAGTGGTTCGTTGGTGACGTTTGTTGGGATGTTAAGTCAGGGAGCTTTTAGCAGGAGTGTGTGCGGGGGGGGGGGGGGGGGGGGGGGGTTGGTGTGGAGTGTGTGGCAGGCACGAGGGGTAAGTGTTTTGGGGCAGCGGGGTGGGTGGGGGAGGAGGGGTGGCGTGCAGGGAGTGGTGGCGGGGGACAAACATGGCTTAATGAGTGACTCTTGTTGCAATCAGAACATCGTTTCCTCATGCATTCTAATGAGCTGGATGTTGCACAGGAGATCGGTTCGGGCTCTAATTTATTCAATATATATTTTGTGTATTCACCCAGTTTATTTAATAACAGAGACCGTGCGCGTTAATCAACATCTCAGCCATCATCACATTAGCGCAAATATTCCAGAGTGAGTTTTCTCCCCGTTGTGCATGGGTCACGCTGCTCGGGACAACGGTGGCGGAGGACATTGTGCCGCTGCTATCTGCGTCTTGGTTATTGCGTCTGTGCAAGTCAGAACAAAAGCTTTGAGTATTACATCCAGGCCCCGATAGCATCGCGGTTCAGCAAATATCAGCGTTGTAAACATTTGAGTGTGTGGCTGAGGCTTACATGTCACCCATGGATGAGCCTGTAATTCTCTCCACTGATGATTTTCCCCGAGTCCCGCCCTTGTTATCCCACAACAGTTTGTTGCCTTTGCGCCCCCCCCCCTGAAGTTGGGCTGACCTAGAAGGCACACTTCACCGGGAGATTTTCAAAGTTTATCCTTCTCAGCAACGGCTGATCTCTGACATCAACTTCTAGTTTTCCTTTCGCTCATCTTGTCCATCGCACGGTGGTGTCTTCTCCTTTCCTTTACCTTGTTTTTTTATTTTATTTATTCCTACCATAGTCCTCCTTTTACCACTTTCAAAATGTAATCAAAGTGTTGAAAAAGGGTAGCGCGCGTGTGTGTGTGTGTGTGTGTGTGTGTGTGTGTGTGTGTGTGTGTGTGTGTGTGTGTGTGTGTGTGTGTGTGTGTGTGTGTGTGTGTGTGTGTGTGTGTGTGTGTGTGTGTGTGTGTGTGTGTGTGTGTGAGAGAGGGACCGTGTGGTGCAAGGACTAGTGGGTTTCCCATAGCAATGAGGGCCTGTGGTTCTCTTGGTAACCTAATTGGCATGTGTTTCCTGGCAGGTCTTATTGTGGCCTCTCCTAATCACTGTCCCCAGCCCTAACAAGAGCGACCTACAGTATTGCTGCTGCACTGAAGGAGCATGTCTTTTGTCGTTTTATTTCTTTCTTCCTCTTGTCTGTCCTCATCCCCCTCGTCCTAACAGGGGGACTCGTTGAGACGCCCTGATTACCACAGTCAGATCCAGAAATGAGCGTGCACGCACATGCATGTGTATGTGAATGAGCCCCCCCCCACGTACACACACACACTATAAAACAAGTTGGTTTATCGAGGCAGACTCCTGCCCAACCGAGCATGTAAACCCTAATTGAGAAATGCTTTAAATAATTTCTAATTAGTACAAGTGTGGTAATAATTGGCTGGGTAATCTGAGGATTAATTAGCGATGTGTGAGTGCGAGTGACTGTGAGTGAGTGCATGCGTGTGTGTGCTTTGTGAGCACGTGCGCGGGTCAGCGTGTGCGCGTGCATGCGTGTCCGTGTGCTCGCGGACACACTCAGTCAGGCCCGGACTGGCGGCTGAATAGACCCCAGGTTCTGCAGCTTGCTAATGGAATCCTGCCCACTCGAGGAGGTCTGTGGAGGAGGGAGGCCCGAGACAGACGCAGCTTTGTTGGCCAAGTTGTACTGTGGGTGGCCCCCTCCCCCCGCCTTTGCCTGCAGACCCTCATTTGTATCACGGTGGGCATCCTCCTCCTCTCCCCTTGTGACCCCCACCTTATTTAACAGCAGCCTCCAGCTCGCGGCCCTGCTTGCCGTGCTCGCTGCTCTCATCTTCTTTCTTTGGCTAAATGACACTTTTTATTTTCTTTGACCCGATGTGCTCCCCAGCCCGGCTGCTGCACCCCCCCTCGCCAATTTTTTTTTTTTTAATTTTCCTCTTCAGCCATGTTCCCCCTCTTCCTCCCACCTCCACATATCCCTCTTCCCATCTTCCTGTGCCGGAGGGGGCGAGCCAGCGCCAGGCTCTTGAGTTGTGTACTTCCACCTGGTCTACCCTCTAATTACTGCATCCTTTCTTATGAAAAAAAAAAAAAAGAAATGGGGAAAGAAAGGAGGAAATGAAGAGCAAGAGGAGTACAACCACTTGTTGCTCCAAGAACTGCTTTTATAACACTCCCCTTTGTCTGATTAGAGGCCTATTTCTGTCTCAACTGGACGGCCCTATTCAGAACTTGTTTTAACATGCGCATTGGCCGATATGATCACAAACGGCTCTATTCAATTCTTCTGTTGGACTTTCATTTTTCCAGAGTTCAAAAAAAGAATAATTGAGAGGAAGAAACGGTAATCACTTCAAACAAAACGGCAAAATTTTTAAATTCCCTCGAGAAAGAGACGAGTAGCAGAGTGAAACCAGAAACACTGAGGATTCTAGGACAATACTAGGACAAGTACATTCCGTGACCAAAAAGTCCTTAATCCTGTTTTTAAAATGTTGCACACTCATAAGATATCGTAGTTGAACATAGATAACGTTCAGTGGGAAATCCTGAAGTTGTGTAAGGAGAACAAAGCAACTCACTCATGCAAACTGTACCGATGTGTGCAGAAAGCCGAATCACAGACGTAACGCAGCAGGATGTACTGAATCCAACACCCAACCCAACAAAGAGAATCGATATGTTGTTTGAAAGACAGATTGTTGGGTATTGTAAGTTGTGAGGATGCTATTTATCAAGATAACAATCCGATACAAACCATAAACTGTCTTCTTTTAAGCACAGCCACGTCATAAGTATGTCACGCGGCAACAGAATGCCGGTGTGAACCTGCTCTGTGGTCATGCTGTTGCCTTTAATCCACTTCATTATGCTGCATTTAGATGTATTTAATGTTGGACAACATGATCCATCGCTGCACAGGAGGCATACTAATATATTTTAGTGTTCACGGCTGTTTTAGGCACGTTACCCTGTACATATGCTCTGAGTTTGATCAAAATATCTATCTATTGGTCTAACGTTGCCACCCTGGAAAAAGTAGTTTTGATGGTCCTTTGGTCTAAGAATGACCTGCAGGTTAAACCTAAATCTTTCAACACTTTTCTAGCTATTCATAATTCATTATAATTCTGTTATTTCTAACCACCTTTTCCATCTTTGTTACAATATGTGTTTATTTAATGTCTTCTTCTAATGTGTTGTATTATGAATGTGTTGTTGTACATATTACATTTGTAAATATCAAATATGCCCTTTTATAGATTCATGGGTTTACTTTGGACAAAATATTTTCACATCTGTATGTTATTTCTTCATACATTATATCCAAGTGACACTCAGCCACCTTTTATATGGCTATTCAGCAGTGAAACGTAAACGCAGTCCATTGAAGTGACAAATTCCTCAGCGTCTGCAATCTTGGGCCTTAAAGCTGCGAGGGGCCGTGCCGGACGTCTCTACGTCGATCCGTCTTCCACTGCAAGCTAGTTTCTGATGCTTATATGTTCCCCCGCCGGTCATATCATCCCTCCGGGCCAATGCAGCCACAGCTGCAGTCTCAATCCGACGCATTTCCAAGGCTGTATACTCCTGCTCCAAAAAATACAGCCAAAAACACTGCAAAATGTTTCTTTGTCCACAACATCCTTTGAACTCATATTTTTAAAGGTTCTTTTTGCCGTTGGAAACACAGTCAGTCACACACACACACACACACACACACACACACACACACACACACACACACACACACACACACACACACACAAGCAAGCTCAACATATGGCAACGCAAACATATACTCACAAGAGACTGAATTATAATAAGTGGTTAGCCAGGTTGTACAATCAAATAATGTGACCAGATAAGGATGTTGAAACCTTTGGTTCAAGAACAGATTTTGCAACTGTAAACTCCGCTTTCTGGGTCAATGAACTCTGAACGCTTTGCCCCTTTTTAAACTAGATTTACCGTCAACACTGACTGGACATCCACATAAAAGTCTACACAGGTTTTTCCATCCACTTTAATCTCAGCAGCTACATTGTAAACTCCTCTCCCTCCCACTCGGTCACCTCACTGCGTCTGGCAGGCGAGGTCAGTTTGGGGCAAAGAGGGTGACGATGGAGGTCTATTTTTTTTTTTAAATGTGTCGTTGACTGCTAGAATGAAAAGAGATGTTTTTATTTATTTATTTCACCGCTCTTCTTTTTTTTTTTTTTTTTCTACATCCTCTGTAGACCTTACGTCCGCTGGATTCCTGTCTCATTTTCGGTGTCTCTGTGGCTGAGAAGTCCCACGTTTAGCTAATGGTGCTAATCTGGTTAATGCCATACATTTACACAGGCTGTAGCTGTATTATATGCTAACACCCATACGGGGAGGATGTGGGCTCCACGGCGGGTTTGAAACTGTCCCCGTTTTCCCCGTGATGTACACTCAAACCATGAGGCCTTCCGGGTGCTCGGCCCATTCTGTGACATTTACTGGGCTGGTACAAGGACGTACCCTTTCCCTTCCCCTCCTCTTCCTACCATTCCTCCCAGTTAATCAGACTGGTGTGAAAAGGAGGCTGATAAGCCCATTGTCTGGCTGACAATGTCTTGGTGATAGGCCCGTAGTGGCCAACTGGATGGTGCGCCGTCACCCCTCTCCTCCTGCATCAACCCATATTCCCCTGCCCTGAGCCCCCCCCCAGTCACCCCTTTATCAACCCTTCTTCACCCTTTTTCTCCAAACTCTCTTACCCCCCATTTGCCTTTGCCACGCCTGCACCTTTCCCCCCCCAACGCAGCTCCCCGTGCTACGTCTCCCTGACCCCCTCCCCTCTCGGCTCACCCTGCTTTCCTCCTCTCCATTGAGCGGCGCAGAGCCACCAGAGGGAACTCATTAGTGCGCTGCTCCCAGGTTAATTGGCTAGCGCAAAGAAAAGGACTGAGAAAAAAGAAATGAATGAGAAGAACACCCACTCTGTCCAGGGAGAAAAGGGAATCGACCTGTGTGTTTCTCACGGTGGCAGCTCCTCTAAACAGTGATGCAGCAGCTGTCAGGCCCAGATGTGATCCTATACCGCTGATTAGTGCTCCAGTCCTGTTAACTGTGCTTGCAGAGGGGCCACGGCCCCGGCCCCTTTTGTTAGATTTATCTACCGAGGAACTATGCAACAAACCTGTAAGGCGCCCCATGTGACAGGTTCATATTTCTCCAAGAAAGGAAAAAAACCGATAACATCAGGCTGAATTGAAAGTGTTATCTGTTGGCTATCTGGATGAGTCTATGCAGAGGTGGCGGCTTGTGGGCGTGTGCGCATCCACGCGTGCACATAACCACGAGGGCGGCTCACCAAGGCGCGCTCTCCGTAGGTGCACGTCACGGGCCTCCGTGTCCTAAGAAACGGGGGGAAATGACTCTTGAGGGAGTGCGTTGTGAGAGTGGTTCTTATGACAATACCAGGAGTGTTTGAGTGGAGTCTGGAGGGCTGTCCACTCTTTAATTAACCACACCGCTTCCTGACACCTCGGGCGACCAGCACATGGCAGCTAGAACGCGAGAACGTGTCAAAACAACAATAAATATTTCAAGATTACGTCTCATTCATTGTGGCACACGCTGCGACTGGGCGAAGTGGCTCAATTTATTATTAGCAGAATAATAATGATATGTTGCACCATTTGAATCAATAGAGTACACAGAAAATATGCAAAAGAATCTTTAAAGTATTACAACTGATGATAACCATCCTCCAATGCTATACGTTACAAATTCCTCATATGTATGTGTAAATACTACAAATATTTCTGTGTTCACACCTCACTGAATGACCTGGACAACATTTCGCATGCTATACTAAATCACTAAAGGCAGCTTAAATGAACACGTTAAGATCGTAAGACTATTGAAATAAATGGAGCTTCTGATGAGACCAACGTCTCAAAGTGCATGAACAAACAGCAACGCTGAGCTAAGATGCCACGAGCTAGATTTCTAGTTTAAGAGCATTCTTTGCATGTGCGGTAAATGTAAAGTTGAAGCTGTTGCACCAAATGTTTAGAAACCCAAATCCCCGAAAAAAAGAATTCAGAAATGCATTCAACTTCTAGTCTGTCTAAAAGCCACAATGGGTTGCAAAAATAGCTGTTGGATAACTTTATTTAAGGTCTGAGTCTCAGTTAATTATAGTCTCTTTTAAAGTAAAATAGATAGCCAACTTTTGATTGACAGGTCGCTTACACAACGTTTTCCACTCTGGTGGTCGTCCGCGTTTTCGTCTGGCCGCTTTAACCCTGCGTGCTCCCAGTTCATGAAGGAAATGTCTTATTTATGGTCGGTCTATCAGGTACCACCTGCTCGTGTCACTTCTTAAATACAGCGCATGGGCTGAGACCAGAGACTATCAAGACGGGATGGTCCGGATTAGCTGTCATGGATTAGCTTTCTGTGTCAATTTCTGGATCGAAACCAGTGATTTTACGCGCCGTCTTAACCGCGTTAATGCGGTTTTGCGCATTTATATTCCCCAACAGATCAGTGAGAATGTGAGACAAGAGCATCTACTTTCTGTGAGCATTAAAAACGATTAACTTCAGTAGAAAGTATCGTCTTTGTTGCCTTATGGCTCTTTGTCTTGCTCAAGACACTTTTAAAACTATGTCTAAAGAGGGGACTGAACCATCAACCTCATCATCTCGGACAATTTGCACTTCGCCACCTTGACCTGGAGCTCCCAACGTGTGTATTACGTTATTGATGGCGGTCGCTTGAGCCTCGAAGCAATGGAGGAATTCCTTTTCAGTGAGACGGAGGAATCGGGAGAGGAAGTGTATTTTGCGGAGGCCCGAGCAAAGACTAAACAATGCACCGCCCGTCTTCCCTTTCCCTTTCTCTCCGTCGCTCTCTCCGCTGAGATGATAACAGGATCAGCGGTTCGCTGGGCTTCAGCCAGCACAGGGATCGTATTCATACGAGTGAGGTTGAGACTCGCTGCAGATCGGACAAAGTGGTGGGGATTAGCAGCGCGGATAGTCAGCAACGGCGTTAGTCACCGGCGCTTCTTCTGCCGTCTTCACTTCTCCTCTGGCTCTGCCTCCGTTTGTTGGACATCGCTCCTTGTAAACCCTCCTCCACCCTCACACCACCACTTCCACACACCCCTCCGCCACTAACACACACACACACACACACACTCTCTCCCCCTTGTCTTTTCAGCTGGGAGAGAGAAAGCTAAAAGCAAGACAGGGGGGCACTGCATAGATTTGCTGCCATTGTGTGTCAATCATCCAGTGTGTGTGTGTGTGTGTGTGTGTTCTGTATGTGTGTGTGTAGGTGTATGGATGTGTGTGAGAGAGAGAGAGAGAGAGAGAGACCTTGTCTCCAGTGATTAGCTCTGTCCATGCTGGGCTCTTGCTGCTCACAGAATAATACAGTAAGGCCTTGAGGGGCAGGAGGGAGAGGAGGGGAAGGTGCACGCTCCCTCTATTCGCCTATTGGTGGTATTGTGTTTGCGTGTGTGCGTGCGTGGGCACACGAGTGTGCGAGAGGGTGAGATTTGCTCATCTGTGTGGGAGTGTATTTTTGGAAGTGAATTCAAGCTGAGTTGCTTGGTTTTGTCAGACGACGCATGAAATAAGAAGTGGACGTCTGAGGCGCCAAGTTTGAGCACTCAAAGGAAAATGTAGCAGTTGTGATGGTCAGATCACGCACACACTTACACAAACACGCACACACATTGGGCATTTATTCACCTGCAGGTCAGTCAGCCGCATGCACCCTTTCTCTCTTTCCTGACTTTTTTTCATAGTCTCTTGCTCTCCGTCTCCCTCAGACACACACACACACACACACACACACACACACACACACATTTTTTGCTCATGTCATAAGTGGGTGTTCAGAGTAGAGCCTTGAGCTGCAGATGAACATGAAATAAACACAAACTAGGGTAGTGACAGTTTTAAAGCGGCTTTAGATCACTATGAAAGGTAAGGGATTAGGATGCTTTTTCCCGTCCTGAGGAGATAGGACACAGTGTTGGAGGAGAGCCCACTCCTCTCAGCCCACTGTGGGCCGGGTGTCTATCTTCTAATCTTCTAAAGCACTCTTACACCATCTGCATGTAATGTGGCCTACATAGTTATGCCCGTCAATATGAGCTACGACTAAAAATGGACCTTTTACAAAATTACGAAAGAGTATTAAAAAAAAAAAAAGATATATTTCTACCTCAATCTCGCCTACAAATTGTTGACTGCAGGCTGTTGTAATTTATTTTAATTTGTTATGTTAGAGAGCATTTAATCATGCATTTATTTTATGGAGGTGTATCATTAGCTAAATCTTCACTATTTTAAATGAATGTTTATTTAAAAAAACATCGGATTTATTGAAGAAATACGAATAGTTTTTCAATTGGTCACATGTATAATTATTACCAATTATTTAACCAATCTGCCTATAAAATAAAGACAAACGACGTTTTGACATTTTTCTCGTTATAAACTATTTATTTGTATCCCCGTGTCTCTGATTGTGCCATTTGGCCGCGCACTCTTCTGATCCGCGTGCGTTTTGTCAGCTTTTTCCAACCAAATGCAGCCACGAAACCGTCCCGGGAAGACGTTTTTTTTTTGTATTTTTGTTTTGTCCTTCTAATGCGTTTCTTTCACTTTACCTTTCCGAATGCACGCAGGGAACTCGCAACACAAATCAAATTAAATGTCCCATTGAAAATGTTGCTCTTGTTATTCAGATGCAGTTTGGGGTCTTTTGTGTGGATCTAATTATTCTCCACTATCAGGACGGTCCACCGGGTAATTAGTCACTTCTCACCAAAGTCCTCCCTGCATCCTCAGATTCTTATCACCATAACTCTGACATTTTAAAAGAGACATTTTTGTCTCTTTTATGATAGCCCGCAGTCTCCTTTTTTTCTCTGTCCTTTGCGGACACTTTTTCTTTTCTTTCTTAAAGCAATTTGGCGATACCGCGTGCGCGTAAATATAAACCGCTCTCCGAAAACGTGCCTGCCTTTCATTTGTGTCGCTAAGGAGGCGAGTAAAAAGCATAAAGAATAACAAAAAAAAGCACGTTGCTGCCTGTGCGGGGCTCTGATTTTTGCGCTGACGTGTTGCGCCGTGCCGCGCAGTTTGGAGAGGCGCGGACCGCGCGAAGGTGGCCTCAGATCGCAGCATGAATGGGAGCCTTGAGGTCCGCAGCGTGGCTCTCAATGAGTTGCAACACTTGCACTTGGGGTAAATGAGCACGTTTTGAGTGGCTGCAACTGTCTCCACGGCCGGTTTCTTTTCTTTTTTTTACGCGACAAAACAAGCCAAAATAATACCCACATACAAGACGCAGCTTGCAATACTATATCAGATATGTGGAATGTAAATCCAAAGATAAATAGTGGACTTTCTACAGGACTTTGGGGAGAATACGTGATTAGATCTGGCTTTGTGCAATCTTCTCCATCTCTTTTTGTTCATGGCCGGTAAAATGTTTATTTTTGCTTGAGCTCCAAACCTCTGTCCCTGCATTCTGATATTTAATTGCTGAAAATCGACTCTGCTCGTGATTGTCGCACAGCATGAAATCATTTTTTGTCTGCAAGCATTTATTTTATTTTATGTTCCCAGTCTTTCCTTGTTGTTTTTTTTCAATAGCATTTTCTTTAAAATCTTAAATGGTAAAGGCTGGAGTGTGCACTAATAATGGCTCTGCGTCGCTGGTGATTAGGCACGGTCACCCCCCTCCCCCCTGCCCCCCTCCCCTTGCAATTTTTTTTTTTAGAATTGGTTTAATAATCTCTGGTGCGGCACCAAGCAATTTTCAGAACCTTTGGCTGTTTCCCCGTGTATGAATGTTATTTTTCGCTTCGATGTTTTGACAGCAGTGCTTTAGCCCTGAAGCTATTGGCTCTGGTTCTGAATCTCTCATTTCTGCCACCTGTAGGCTGTGACCTTTAGGCCACAGGGGAGTGTATACCTCCCACATTATGCCTAAAAGAATCTGTGTGCATCACCTCTACAATCCAGCCAAATCACAGCGCTGCAGTCTGTGGTGGCTTAAAATAGTTAAAACAATAGCTAATTGTCCTTTAAATAATTAAAAGTAGAGCAACATGGACAGTGAGGCGGGGGAGGAGGGGGGGGGGGGCACTGGGCGGGCAGACGGCATCGGTCAGATCAGCAGATCATGGTGATCAGACTCCATCAGACTGACAGCCGGCGGAGTGACGACTGACCAGTAATTAAGATTTGGCCCGATAGCATCAGAGACATAAGTGAGTCTGTGATACGGCTAATAATAAGTTTATTATAAGTAAGATAAGTTTTGCATCTCTCCACGCCTGCCTGCAAATACCAATTTATTTCTGTTTGGTGGACTACCTGGCAAGTGTTGATAATGTGTGATGTTGGTACATGGTTTTAGAAAGCGAGCGTGATGATGGTGGGGGTTGGGTCGGTTGGGTACGGGTGAGGAGGGTGTTTTCTAATCAGAGTCACTGTCGTTTTGTTGTCACCCGCTCCCAGACAGACAAAGTGGCATTTCCTGACTGTCCCCATCCCCGTCTGAGTTATCTGACACCCAAAAATACGGCTACGGGGAAGCAGGGAGACGAGGCACCACGGCCTTATCCCGGTAAGGAGATGACTTCTTATCAGATCAGGCTAGGAAGTTTATTTTATGGAGTAAATCTGTATAGAGGGGATAAAGAAATGACACATCCCTTGCGGACACAAAGGGAGAAGGAGATTAGTCCTCCAGCAGCATATATGGCTTTAGTTCAACCTGACAGGCAGCGGATTGAAAGGTCATGAAATAATAATCCCCCTATTCTTCTGCTCTAATCCTACGAGGGTGTGTTTCACTAGGGGAACGTATAGGCCGGGGCTATGTGCTGCAGGGTGGATGTTCATTTTGTGTTGCCACTATATTTAGATAGACATCCAACACTGATTTAAATTAATTAGCCTAATTATGATTGAAGAGGGATTTTTTATGATGAATGTCAGCGCCTGCGCATCTGTTTCTGATGTTGGGGTCTTTCTTTTTTGTAGTCATGTTTGCACATGTGCTGGAGGTTATTTTCTGCTTTTTTTATTTTATTTTTTTTACATATCAGACAGTTTGAAGGTTAAAGGAACATTACAAATATCACCAGGAGCCTTTTCCTGCACCACCTCGCACCCAATTCAAGCACCAGGTGTGATGCAAACACACACTTTAACCCGCTGTGCAAGTGTGAGTTTGTATGTACATCTGTCCACGCACACATGAGAAAGAGGGGGAGATTATTATGCCATTTAGGGAAGTGTGATCCAGCACGGTGTGTGTGGTGTGTGTGTGTGTGCTGCATGTGGTATGTTTTTGGAGTGTGGTGGGTAGCGAGGTGAAGGGGGGGGGGGGGGGGGGGCGGAGTCGGTCCAACAGCCTCATAATCAAGCATCGAAAACGAGGGAGAGAAATTCAATGAAAACTAATGTGTTTCACACAATTACTCGATTAATTCTTATTCCATTTCAGTGCCACAGAGACTCGGAGAAAGAAAGGGACGGTGGGTGAGAGAGATTTTGTGAAAAAAAAATGAAAAAAAACAGGGAAGGAGACAAGACAGGGAGACGGAAGGAGAGCGAGAGACAGGGAGCACATCAGGCTGAGAGATCTGCAGTGGCTGTATATTTCCCAATGCCTAGTTAAGGCTGCGAGGCAGGGGTCAGGAAACTTAATTATAGTGTAAGTGGATAGAAACTGCAGAATGATAAAGAGAAACATGGAGGCAGATTGGAATGGCAAGGACAGGTTTAATACTATTTTCTCCCGTCTGCTTCCCTCCAACAATACAAGCCAGACCTGCAATCACACAAGGAAACCGCATGTATATCCCGTCCGACAATAACACTAATGCATATCAAAATGACATACTCGACAACTGCAGGGCATTTTGCAAGGCCGCTATTACTTTCCAATTTTGAGAGTTCAAGAAAATACATATCCCATGTAATGTCCATATCAGAGGTACTTATTTCCATGCAGAGCTTCCGATAAGCGTTCACCTGTGGTCGGACAAGAGTTATTAAACCGTATCTTCCCAGATGGACCGGCTGAAAAAAATAATCTGCTTTTTAATTTGTAGAGCTGCCATTAATTCTTCGTTCTCTCCGCTTTATTTATTTTCCGCAATATCTGTAAGTCCAGATTTGTTTTATATGCGGAGCCACATGTGTGTATTGTAATTCCACATTTCTTGATTTGGATTTCAAATCAGTGGGCCTCAATGAAGCGGCCCAACACACACCGTCCACTCTGCGAGCTGCGCCGTCTATGTGCACTGTATAGGATTTGCATATCTGCAGCTCATGAAGCAAGGCTTTAATTTCCTCCTGCTGGAGATAAACATCACCTTGTTGGAGCAGATGGGTGGAGGCAGAATGGGGTCAATGACGAAGAAGCAGGACAATGGTGTTGGTTCAGGCACCGAATGGCCAGAAGTAATAAAATTGCACAATTTCCATATGGTGGCCAATGCTTTTTTTCCATTTTCTTTTTGATGAATTAGGATCAAATGTGATATAACGAGATGCTGTGGTATTCTGTCTGTCTGTGGGGGGGGGAAATGTTGGAATGATATCCAGTTCAGACCAAATTTGCAACTGCCAATATATTCTTCATCTGTTAACTATGTTTGATTCTTCGGACTCAAAAGGTGAAATAAAATAACTTATTTTGTTAAATGTGGGTCTAGACTCCTATCTATGCTCTTTGTCTTCCATGCATCATCTTCATATATATATGCCTTGGTCAGTGACTATGTTGAATATAATGATTTAATAATAATATACCATTTCTTGCTACTGTTGGCATATTGTACCATCACGCTAGACGAGCGGTACCATATTCTGTGAATTGGAGTGTCAACTAAGCAGCTTTCTTATGACAATATTGGACACAATGGAAATTATTAATTAGCTTCAGATAGATGGAATTTAATCAGTGTGAGTTGGAATAAGGTTCACACGTAAGGAGGCAAATTGGACGGACGCTTAGACAAAGTGAACTTTTCTTAATTTTCACTTTAACTTATGGGATGTGTATTGTGGGAGCCCTCACATTGTTGTACACGGTTTGTATTAGAGGGGGGAGACGGGGATAGACGAGAATAGTTTCTGAATACCGAGCAGCTCACGTGGGAGCTGTGTGAACCTCTTGTTATTCGGATGTATAACCTTGTAATTATAGTCCTCCTGCAGGGGATGGTACGACGCTCTGCCTCGAGGAGAGCCGGGCGAGGCTGGAGGTTACGGAGGGTTACGGGGGGGTTGGATGAGGTGGAGAGAAGAATACTCCCGTCTTTTGTTACCTTGCGTTATCCTATATATATTTATTTATTTATTAGACACCTATGCAAATCAGGATCCCGAGTCATGGATTCTGCTAATGACACCGGCAAGATTAATTAATTAAAAGCAGATGCACGAAAGCGCACACATTATACATGTGCAAACCCTCATGTAACAAGTTCATCTGATTTTCAAAGACGCCACGCGGTCGGATAAGGCAAGAGAGTGGGGAAAAGGCAAGAAATCTGCATCACAGTGTTAATTTAATCAGACTTCAGTAATGCCTCTTCCTCTCCTCTCCCCCCAGGCAGCGCGCGGTTTCTCTGCTAGCTTGAGGAGAAGATGAAGGGAGCTTTCAGCCTCTTAGAAGATGAGGGTTAAAGAACGGAGAGATTAAGGAAGTGAGAGTGCCACTGAAAAGAGGGCTGAGGATTATGTCATCTACAATTGATGTGCTCTCTTAATGTACCTTTAAACATGCACCACCGGGGCCTGCTCTTATTATGTCTTTTCACTGGTGGGAGGGGTGGAGGTTAGAGTATTAATTCAGAAATACTTTGCGACATATGTGTGGTGCATGTATCGAGGGTCGTTATCGGGGTATGTGTCACTTTGATATGTATACGGCAATCGGAGAGACGGTCTTTGTCAAAGGAAGTCCATCTTCCTCTCGGCTTCCCATACAGCGCCATGCATTGTACTTGTCTCCATATCAAAAAAGAGATCCTTTATCAAATGATCATAGGGACTAAATGTGTCTTTATTCCACGTCTACGGAGCCAACGAAAATCTTGCTGCAAACTTGGACTATGAGCAAAGGATTTATTAAATTGACTGAGTCTACTCACCGCTGGATGAATTGTCTGTCAAATTGCTGCTTGTCTCAACAAAATGACTTGAGAATGAGTGTGGAGGATCTACAGATCTTATCCATTAGAATGTTATGGGGGTTAAGTTGTACTTGGAGGTGTGTGTGTGTGTGTGTCTGTGCAACCATTCGATTAAACCCACAGCTATCACTAACGGGATTAGCTGAGTGGACAGCAGAAGTCTATCATTGCTTATTGATTTCCTCTGATTCCCATCAGGCCAGCTTTCTGCGAGTGGCCCCCGGTGGGAATCGCAGCTGTGGGCCGGGTGGGGGGGTGGGGGGGGGACGTATTGTGGCCGACGTATGGAGCGGCTTCGAAGACGGCAACCATCTCTCTGTGTCGGGAAGAGTCAAATAAGTCAAAGCTATCGGGGGGCAACAGATGCTCCCGTCTCTCCTTCCTGCGTGACAAATACAGTTGGACACCATCTCGAGTGATCAATCCGATCAATGAATCGTTAAGAAGGTCCGGTTGAGCCGCCGCAAGTGAGACTCTCGTGACACTGCCGAAGACTGGGCATTCCTTTCACTCTGGCGGTCAATTAAACAATGGAAAAATTGGCATTTTTGTCCAACCGCGAATCTGTCCCGCTCTCGCGTCGGCGTCCTGCTGTCACGTGGACGCGCAGGGGCTTTATTTCACTCAACATTTGCCACTGTGAAAGTAAAATGGTACAGATAGAAATATCTACAAGATCATTTGCACATTCAAGACATTCTACATATGTATTTGGATTCCTTCTTTTTGTATCAACAGACGATTAAGCGCCTCCTCTGACGTCCAACCGCCACCGCTTGAGTCCATATTGGGTGACGACTAGTTTGCAAGTTTGTTGGTCCAAAAGATTTCGGGAAAACAACATTCATCCTCATTTGTTAATTGCAACTATTTTTCTCTGTCACAAATGACTGCAGCATTGCACCTCTACCCACGGAATAGGAGAGGAAGAAGTAAGGGGGCGGCCTAGTGCGTCCATGTGAGACACGGAGAGAGAGATACCAACAGAGGGTAATATATATATATATGTATATATATATATATATATATATATATATATATAATAATCTGTGCGAGGCTGACAGCAGATCCCCCTCGATGGCCCTGGTGTCAAAGGCTAAAACGGCTCCACCGAAATTTGTGGAATTAATAATAGCGTTTGTGAAAGGTTGAAAAAGAACGTACGAGGAGGTTTAAAGTGTACTCCTGGATTCAGCCGTGACAGGACCTGAAGAATTAGTCCAATTAAAAGTTGTAATTGCTTTGCTAATTTCTCCTCCATTTTTCGGAGTGTATAAAAGATTGGGAGCATAATAGGCTACATCTTTAACCCCTTGTTGCCTCTCTTACCGTCACCCTGCTGATGCCTTCGCCCTCCTCTTGCATCGATTAGCTCGTCTTTGCTCTCCCGTCTTTTGCACTCACCTGAGATGTCTTGGTCTTTTGCATTTCTCAACATGAATGGTTGTGTATTTCAATCATGGTTCAACAGGTTTATTTTTTCCTCATTGGTGAAGCATGAACACAGTATCACCAATGCATTTACATCCTGATGACTATCAGAACTATCTTAACAGTGTGGATTCATCTGAGTGAATCATTTGCTGCAACAAATCCGTTTTGGGGTTCAGCCTCAACACAGCAAAGCGTTTCTTTTTCTCATTAGTCATTGTAGTGTTTTGAATGAAGATTGAAACTGCGGATCAACTGGTCAGCGAGGAGGATTCCTTCTAGATCACTCGTCTTGTTTGACTTGATCATGGCCCAAAACAAAGAAATAGACCAGGAACAAATGTATCTCCTCCTCCGCTGTAGCCGACAAGGTGGTCAGTAACATCATTTGTTCCCGTCTAGCTCAAAGTGTGTAGTGTAGGCAGTCCATTGAATTGCCATCCGTCATGGTTAGTTACACGCTTGTCAGCTGCTCTCCCGCTGCCCAGCGGCGTAGCCATCACCCCTGACCTGGAAGCATTATATCTAAATCACATTACATGGCCCTGTGTTCTTTACTTCCCCTTTGAAGTCAGCGGAGTGAGACATCTGTCCAGCCCTGTTTGACTTTACTTCCCACTCAGCCGCCACATCTTAATTAGCTGATCTGATTTTCTGGGTTTGTGTGTGTGTGTGTGTGTGTGTGTGTGTGTGTGTGTGTGTGTGTGTGTGTGTGTGTGTGTGTGTGTGTGTGTGTGTGTGTGGGCCTTTTTGTGCACGTTTGCGTGTGTTTGACAGCGTGCATCTATGTTCGTGTCGGCAGACACTGGGGTTTGTTTGTGGGCTGTGGGAGATTGACAGGCTGATGGGAAGATAATACGCCGAGAACGACAACCGAAAGGACCTGGAATTCATTCATTGTGACGATAATGAATCCGAGAGAAACTCCTCGTGTTTGTTCATTAGCCATTGAGGCTGGATGACACGGCCTTCCAGGCACTGTCAGCCGCAGATGTAACTCACTGAAGGATTCTGCAGCACCTGAGTCCTTCCTGGCTATTAAGGTTGTAATTAGCAGAGCCGAGCCGCGTGGCCCTGAGACGAGCTGGGGAAAGTAAACACTTCTGCTCGTTTTTAAATCAAGGCAATTCCAGCTCCACTCGCAACCAATGTACGATTTATTTTTTATCCCGTTGTAAACTGGAGTGTGTGTGTGTGTGTGTGTGTGTGTGTGTGTGTGTGTAAGTGCGCACTTGCATGTGTGGTGCAGGCTCTCAACATGAGACCAAAAGCTTCAGTTCAACCCCCATCTATTCGTGCCCTTTGCAATCTCTACCTGGGATTTAATGCAGCCGAATGCTAGCCTAGCGCTTGTGTCTATACGTAAAAATGAATTGTTTCCAGTTATCTTGTTTTCTTCTCGGTACCCTTATGTGCTGTGTCCCTTTTCATGTCCTTGGACATTGCTTTGACTAAACAGCAGAAGGGTGAAGTTAGGGAAACTTCATGCACATGTTCAGTGGTGAAAAAGGCGGAGAGGTGATAGTCTGAGGGAGAAGAAAATACTTGTATTAAGGTTGTGGCCCTGAACCTTTAGCTAGAAACATTGTGTGGTAAAATAGTTTCATACATATGCTGGAAAACTAATTAGCCTAGCAGCACTTCCGTCGCTCCACCTACAGTATGTGGGCTGTGTATAGTGCCCGAGGTGTGCTATTACACTCAAACAGAATGATCACTGATGTGCCGGCTTTAAACCGAGCCGAGTGCCGTCAGTGGCTGGTTGAAAAGATTGAAACAAGATATTGTGCACGAACGTAGAAATAAACTGCTGATCAAATACGTGGCCGCTCGGCCCGCACAGCTTGTTTGACAGCTGATCCGTACGCAGCTTTTACTGAAAGTAAGTCGGATCTACTTTGAGCGGTGGCTCGTGTTGTCGGGGTATTTGCACAAACCGCGTTGAGTGCGGCGACTCTAATGCTGCCTCCTCTGCAGACCTCCTGCATCACATTTTACTTACGGGTCTACGATGGACTACCTTGCATTCATTTTTTAAATACACAGCAAAGTGAACACAGTCATGGCCCCTTTTCACCCGGCGCTCACATTCACTCACTAAAATCCCTGTGATGGAAATGTGCCGGCTATAAAAAAAATACTGGTCTTTTAGTCCGAGCAAGAAGAGCGAGCAGCTAAAGATAAGATCGGTTCTCGGTAAAGGGCAGGTGAAAGTTAAGTGAATCCAAGGGTAAGCAAGTCTTTAGAATAACAATTTGCTGTTGTAGGATTAATGCCCAGGCTGTAGTTGAAGTTTATCCCTTTAGTACTTTCAACCGCCGGGAAGCATTTGGATGGAGAAACGTACGTGGAAGCTTTGTGAGGTGGACACCCTCGCGTGGCTTTTGAAAATGCACGCTGGATAAAAGCAGATAAGAGGCAGGTGTGTTATGTGTATATATGTGTGCTTTGTTTGATGATAATAAAACCTGCTGTTAAATATATCTCCATGACACAATGAAATGGTTCGTTACATTGAATATAGAGACATCAATTTTCAAAGTCCTAACTTAGTCTTAGACTTAGTGACCTTCTTGACCTTTTAATATATGTACAGCACAATCCATTTTTATGCTATACATTTATACATTTTATTACATTATACATTGACATTTTAAAGGAACCTGAAAGTTCCAAAGCGTGATCGTGATAATAAAAGAATAATCATTTTGGAGAGGTTCTTGATTCAATTGTATGATATTTTGTTTTGAAGATGAAATTCGCTGTTGAATTGTTTTTTATATCTCTATCTCCTTTGTATACATTTTTAAGAATACCTCTTTTGGGAAATTTTAATTTCACAGTACCATGAGTGACATCGTTCAAAGTCAGTGCTGATCATCATTTTATTGGCCTTTTATTTTGGAAGGGGCATAAGGTGAATAAAATACATGTTTCTTTCCTGGTGTTCACACTGAGAAAGCGACTGCATTTCATAATAAATGAGAACAAAAAAGACATTGTTCCTTGGTCAACTAGTAAACACTTCAGCAACCACCTCACCCTCGTCTTGTGAATTTAAATGAGCTTTTTAATATTGTACACGAGCCGTACGCTGTAAGGGAATACTTGCACAACAAAAAAACACATTGTGTGTTGCCAAGCTCCTCGCATTGCGAGCCGCTGCAAATGAATGTTATAACGTGCTGTAAAACAGCACTGGCGTGTTCAGCTTCCACCCCGTAGATCCACCTCTTCATATCACCTCCTGCAAGGAACAGAAGTTTGTCAAAGGGCGAGTATTGATTAGTGGCGGCCAGCTTCGTGAGGCTGTCGATATGTCCTCTAACGTCTTTCCGTAACTACATTCCTCTCTGTAACCTGGTTTCCAGTTTGCCTGTAATCATGTCCACTGGTGTGCTGTGGGTGCATACAACCGGTTCCTTAGTCAATAGTATAATACAGTACAGTAAATTGGATTTCTGACACAGATTAGTTGTATGGAATGAACACTTGGCTACTGATCATTGGAGCGAAATGCAACACAATTCAAAGGAGGCTCAATGAAATGCAATGAACAGCTTCTGTAAGGTCGGTTTTATTGTAAAAGGTCCTGAGAGACCGCTAAGATTATCTGCAACAGCATACCTGTAGGCCGTGTGTGTATATGTGTCTTTCATCTCGACTGAGATGGAATCTAAAACGACGTCAAGAGTAACTCCTCTTAATTCTTTTTCATGTTCTACAGAATTCTTTCAAGCAAATGTTGCAAACAACGAGCAGAACAAATTCAACAAATTCTCAGAACAAATTCTCAAAAGTGTGACAAGCAGCCATTTGTTGCAGATCTGTCCATTCTGCTTATTAACCTACAGTCTAAAGATATTCAAATAATAATTCACGAACCTGAGAGATTTTTTACAATCTTGTGGGAGTAAACATTATCTTCATTAACTAGCAACCACAAATATAGCAGAAGGCATTGCGCTGTGTGGATGGCTAACCTGGTGAAGAAACGGTTGTAGCCTATCCTTCATAAAAATCCAAATAGTTTCTTTTACATTTTCAAATCGATCCAACAAACGAGATTGAAGATATTTATTAGTGATGTATATTCAGACTTTGGAACTTTGCACAAAATCATGCTGTGAGCACCGGTCTTTGCGCTAAGCTAAGCTAAGCTAATTGTCTTCTGGCTCAGTTATTTAAAAGATGAAAGAACTTCCGACAAAAAACTGCCTGTAAAAATGTTTTTAAAAGCAATCAGAAAATCACTCGTGAATGTGTGTGAAGTTACAGTTTGATCGCTTGTATTTCTGCAAAACAAAAATAAGAAGATGATTTTTGGTAGGTGTTGCCAGCTGTCAAACTAAACAAAAACGGATGTATGTTCTGAATTATCTTTGTTTTTAATAATTCAGCATTTTAATTTAATTTAAACAATTGCCTTTTTCTTAGTACTTAGATTATCACCGTAAAACTGAGGGGTTGTTTGATGTTGCCTGTGTGTGTGTGTGTGTGTGTGTGTGTGTGTGTGTGTGTGTGTGTGTGTGTGTGTGTGTGTGTGTGTGTGTGTGTGTGAGAAAGAGTGTTACGACAGTAGACACCACTTTAGCTCCTTGTATTCTGCTGTTCTCAGTCCAAGGCTGTGAGCCATTCAGGCCCTCACGTCCAAACCTGTGCTGCCTTCAATTAGCGTTTAACTCATGAGTGTCAGTCAGTGTCGCCTTGTTCACCAAAGTAGCTGGGAATTCAATTTGTCCCTTACGATCATCGGCTCTCTCTCTCTCTCTCTCTCTCCCTCCTTCTCCCCCTCTCTCTCTCTCTCTCTTTATTGCTGTCTTTTATTGTACGTCCAGTGTAACCCATTTGGCAGTTGAATCATAAATATAAAAATGGCATTTTGGTGATCAATCTGTGATGAAAAAACAAGCAATTTCTGCCACCTTTTAAAGCAGATTAGAAAAAGCTTGCCTGGTTTGGCGCCGAGGTCTAAAAGCTGCGCGGCCTGAATATTAGCGGACACATGTGAAATATTCATTTGGTACAGCTTATGCTTTAGTGCTTTGGGTGAAGTCGACTGAGGCTGCACTGATTAGAGGGTTAGTCGATCCGCAGGAAAAAAATAGTAGCAAAGTTTGACAATTTGATTATTTGTGACAGTCATTTTTTATGCAAAAATACCAAACCTTCTCAAACGTGTAGATTTGACGCCTTTTCTTCGTGCAATATTTGGGGTATTTGAATGTGCAGATAAAATCACTTCCAGATTGTTTCAAAGACTTTTGTATCAAAATGAGATATTATTCAACTGGCATAATTGATTTCATTAAAAGTAAGTTTAAATATGATGCACGATTGGCTCGATGAGCACCGCAGTCGCCGTTTTTTGCTTGTAATTTGAACCTTTTAGAGTTTGCATCACAGATTGCTGGTAGGCACCGTTTGAATTGTATGTATCTGCCATCAGTGGTAGATATAGTCAGAGAGCCTGTCAGTCACATCACTAAATGGCTGTTTTTTTTCAATTCACATTAATCATTTTGCGCTGGACAGCTCTCAATAAAACCATTATGAGCAGTTGGGCAGCCGTTTTATCAACATGGCCTTGAAACGACATCACAATATTACAAGGTATTTGTTTGATATTTATGAAGCTATGCACAAATGTTTTCTCACTATATTTAACAACCATTTATTATTTTCACTATTAATGAATCTATTTTTTGGTCCTGCTTTATCAAAAACAAAAACATTATAGATTAATATACTGTAGATAAATTTGAATATATTTTTCATATACTCCTTTTATTTGAACCAACTCCTCCACAGCCAGCAGCTATGTGCGCATCTTCTGTACTTACTTAAACCGTGCTGATCAATACTCAGATTATTCACACCGTGTTTTGCACTTCCTCTTGTTCTCTCTCTCTCAGCACGTGCGCCGCCCGTCCAATCTGCAGTATCTGCACACGCAGACGGTTGCAGTCGTAACGCTGCCGGCTGATCAGTCGTTCTCCTAAACTAAGACCGCGACGATCACTTTCTCAGTTTAAACAACAAATGGTTATTTGACCAATTACAGCTGACCATAAAAGTATCATGAGCGGTACAAACTTCTCAAAGCATCTGCATAAACGTAACAAGGATACGCATATGGTTGATGACACACACACATTGGTCCATCAAGCCGCTCTCCATCTGCGTAAGGGTCTCCTGCGACCTTCCTCCCAACAAGGCCAAGGGATATTCATACTGATTTATTCAACGGACGGTTCTCATTCAATTTTCTCCATATTCATAAGCGTGTTTCGCACCCCCGCTCTCGTTTTCCTTTTCAGCTTTAAATTAAAGGTACAGGAACGAGCCAGGCCTTTCATCTAGGGCTGGGGGTGGTGGGCTGTGGGAGGAAGGCAAAGGTGTGTGTGTGTGTGTGTGTGTGTGTGTGTGTGTGTGTGTGTGTGTGTGTGTGTGTGTGTGTGTGTGTGTGTGTGTGTGTGTGTGTGTGTGTGTGTGTGTGTGTTGGGTGAGGATGAGGGGGGGTGGCGGCGTGCGAGGGAGAGATGGAGGGATTGGTAGTGGTGAGACTCTCTCCACTCCGTATTTATTAGCCCCCTCTCCCTCCCCTTTTACCCAGCGTCCCCCCCCCCCCCCCCCCCCCCCCCCACCTCCGTCCCCCCATCAGCGACACCTGGCGAAAAAGGATTCATTAATTCAAAAAGCAGCATTTTTTGAAAGCCGTATTTCAAAGGCTTCGACAGGAAAGCGAGAGGAGCTGAGTGGGGTAGGGTGAGCCGGGAGAGCGATGGAGGAGGTGGAGAAGAGGGCAGGGGAGGGCAGAGCCAAGGTGTTTGAAGGGGCAGAGTACCCTTCAAGTTTCTGTCACGCCAGAGATCAAGCTGGGGATCAGGGGGGGGGGGACTGGGGAGGAAGGGTAGACGGAGCGCACCAGGGTTTACTTAAGATTCAGCCGGCTAATACTTACCGGATCTTCACGCCGGCGGCTTTCGTTTAGCGGCAGCAGACAGACGACCATGACAGATGGACGGGTAGATGCGGCTAAATGGACGGCCCATTGTGGCGATAACGCGTTTATACAGCGCGGCGGCAAACACCAGCGGCGGGATCGCGTGTCGGGGCCGCTCCTGGTCCAGCTGAATCTTTCATACGGCCGCAGGTGACGCGGTTAATTATAGATGGCAGGACAAGCCGGGATCCTTAGCCTCAATTAGACGGGGCCGCGGGGTTACTGACCTGAGCAACGACTGTCAGTGCCTGTTACACACTACACACGGCCAGTGACAGCGAGAGGGGCCGGGGGTGGAGGGCAGGGCTGGGTTACAAGGGCCAGCGCTGTGTTCTATTCTATTCCCGGGGAAAACGCCACCACACACACACACACACACACACACACAATCACAAACGCACAAATTGAAACCCAGTTGTCTGAAGCAGGCTGATTTTGTAATCAGTGAAATTAATCACATTATTAGCTTACTACTCGGTGTGATTTTGTGTGTGATTGTGTGTGTGTTGGTGGGTTCGCTCCATGTGTGGGTTTGCACCCGGGAAAGCAGCATCGCTACTGAAGTTGGTAATTGTGTATTAATTAGTTTATATTTGACCATCCTGGTCCGACTGTTTGCATCAGGAAAGGAGCAGCATGGTTTGGGTTGAGACACCTGCTTGGGAGCCTTCGTTGTCACCTCTGCAGGAAAGCAAAGTTTTGGCTGACCCCCCCCCCCCCCCCACCCCCCCCCGCCCCCCCACAGCCATGCAGAGTTTGTGGCTCGATTACAACACCTCCATTCTTCTCCCACTTCTGCTTTTGCTCGTCAATAATTTGCGCAGAGATATTTAATCCGTCTTCTAAACAGACTTCTCGCTTAAACGTAAACAGGCGGGTTGTTGAGATCGGCCCCTGATGCTCTCGTGGGGTCTTCCATGTTTGTGCAGTCAGGGTTTTACAGGTGTTCTTTAGTTTTACTTCCAAATCCTGCTAAACATCTGGCTTGTTTACAACCTGACATATCGTCCCACTCAACATATTTCTTCCTTTTGATATCTTATTAGTGATGTGCCTGTGTTTGTCACAAGGAAACTATAGAGCTCAATGTCGCAATGACTGAAAGAAAACTGCTTTATGAAGTGTGTGTGTGTGTATATATATATATATATATATATATACATATACATATATATATACATATACACACACAAAACGTATGTACATTTTGTGTTATGACTAAAAACTTGCTGTCCCGGTAATCGAGTGCTGTGATCGGGGATGAAAGCGAGTGAAAACATCGCAGCTCGCCACAGAGCGTTGATGTCTTCTGTGTTGTTCTCACGGAGGTAGCCATTGGTGTAGTGTGTCCCATTCCCAGGGTGTCTCACGTAATACTGTCTCTGGGAACAATGCAGGGCAAATAGCCCTGAAATCCATCATATAATGATCCAGCCCAAATGACTATGGCGTCAGGAGTTGGACAGCCCTTGAGTTAATCACCGCCGTCTCCCTTAAGCTCTGCTTCGTGACTCTACTATACTAATATACTGTAATATACTGTAGGTTTCTGTGCAAAAAGTATTATTAAATCCCACTATTATTTATGCGCTAAGCTAACTTTATATTTGTCTATCAAAACTCCAGGCAGGGCCTCCCGCATCGAGCCTGCCTCACCCATCCACCTCCTCCAATCTCCCTGCTGCCTCACCTGTGCTCACCTGTGTCCGTCTGTGTGGGTGAGTGAGAGCCAAGCCCCCCTTCGGGACCTGCTGATTAGGGTATTAAAAATAAATGGGCTCAGTTTAGGGGGGGGGCGGTTGGTGGCACGGTGGTATATATTTCTGTTAATTTTTCTTTCTCTCCTCCCCCTTCGCCCTCCTTTTCCTATGTAGTGACTGATCTGGCAGAATATGATAGCACGGGCTGTCACAGCAATAATTAGGCCTATTTTCCGTGAGGTCATCTTACAGGGACGCTGGGCGGCTGTGGTTCACACACAGGGTGCTCTGTGCTGCTCCTGCCCCAGAGCCCCCAGGATGTGATCGTCCACGCAGGGCAACAAAGAATCACTCCGCAGCAAATGAACGGAACATAAAACAGCTCAAATCTGATACGGACCGTGGTTCCCAACGATTTATTCGCTGGGAGAGTTTACCTCGCTGGCCTTTCACAGCCCCGAAATCAAACGGCCTTTGCTGAAAAATTGTGTCCAGTCTAAAATATTGAACAAGATCTGAAGGAGGATTAAGTTGTCAAGGGAATCTCACAGGATGAATTTCAAAGGGAGTTGTGTCGAGTAATTAAACGTGAAGACTTTATTTTTCAATCTATATAAAACCTTGAGTGTGAGGTGCACATGGGAGTGTTTGGTTTGTTTAATGATTATGCTACTAGAAAGTTAACGGTGCCAAGTCAGAGCACAACATATTTCAGCCCCATTGAAAACACACTCCCCGGTTGGGTCAACAGCTGCAGGCTAGAATTAGAAATCAATTATTCAGCTTCGACAAGCTCATTAAGTCCCTGAATAGGATTTTCTGTTCTGAGTCTGCCTGCTCATTTCTCCTAGCTTGCAGTTTCTAATTAGTATTCCTTTTCTCTTTAAAGTTTGATGGGAGTTTTGGTAAAAACGTGGGCTGGGACTTAACACTCCCAGGCCGGCTGTCTCCTCTGAACAGTATCATTATCTGTAGACGGGGCTGTATCGGTACATTGGAAGAACACTGAGGTTTGCTTTCAGTTTGGGCACCATCTAATGATTGGAGTCATCCGGCTAAATAAGGCATTAATAATCAAAAGGAGTGTAATCTGGGTAAATTAAGCATTAATAATCAAAGGATGACTGCAAATTATCACACACGGTAAATGAAGCAGCGCTAATCAGCAGGAAGAAAAGGGGCACGAGGCCGACTCAGTATTTAGAGACAGAAAATGGAAGGATGTGTTTGGGAAAATGCATTCATAGTACGTTTCTGAAGGACCGCTCCGAGCTAAAATGATTGATGTTGTCATAGAAACTTCCATCCTCCCCACTCGATGGCATCCTTCGAGCAAAGCCAGACATATGCTTGCATTTCCTAATGTCGCCTACTGTTGCCTACATCACTTACAGTGCAAGAAGGCTTATTAGCAAACCCATTCCATCCTTCTCTCTCTCTCTCTCTCTCTCTCTCTCTCTCTCTCTCCCCACTCTGCCTCCTCCCATCCCTCCCTCTCTCTTCTCTCTCCCTCTCTTCCTCTCCTCTCCACATTGTGTCTGTCTATCTGATCCCGTGGCCTTTTGTTGCGCTATGAAAGGCCTGATGCCACACTCATTATTTTCTCCTTTATCTCTCTCCCCACTGCTCTGATTAGAACAGTCGCCCCTGACAGACGCCCTCAGCCAGCTCCTATCCATTACACTGTGTGTGTGTGTGTGTGTGTGTGTGTGTGTGTGTGTGTGTGTGTGTGTGTGTGTGTGTGTGTGTGTGTGTGTGTGTGTGTGTGTGTGTGTGTGTTGGGGAGAGAGAGAGAGAGACATGTGAAGCTACCTAGCTAAATCACAAGTGTTTCCAGCACAGTAAATGTCTGTGTTATAAAGGAATATATAAAAACATATTACTTAAAGGGTAAAGTATGAAAGGGGGAAATTAGGTGCATTTTGGTAATTTTGAGGTTTTTGTAAAGTGAAATTATACCCTTTGCCAGACATACACATGGTACACTAGCGCACACACACACACACACACACACACACACACACACACTATGGGAAAAACTGGCTCGCTCAAGCCAAGTTTTCCGTTTGGGCTTTTGTGTTTCGGCGTGGCAAAGCTGGTGGGCCTTGAATTCTGAATGCCGCCGAACTATTCCTGGGGAAAAAGGCCCAGATGTCCATCGCTTGGCTCCATGTGGCAACACATCTGCCTGCGCATAAAAGTGTGTAGATCAAGAGACCTTAACATCCACTTTTCTTCCCTTCCTCTTCTAGTGAAAACACTGAACACAAGTACGTTGCTTCGTGGAAGCTAAAGTTTGTCTGTTATTTCACTACGCTGACCCTCTCTTCAAATGATGAAATCCACACATTGTCGACCTTATTGTCATCTTGTAATATATGGTGTCTTATATACAAAGTGTGCAGAAATGAAGCAGGGAGCATTTAATACACTAATCTCCAGTAAGCTGTTTACAGTTTAATTCTTGCATAAATCAGTCATGCTGAATTATGGGAAACACTTTTAAATATTTACAGATACATGTAAAATGGGACAAAAAGCCTTTTATACATATATTTTCTTCCTGAGTAGTCTGAATATGTCATTTGCTTTTAAATTGCATTATCATACAAAATGAAGCAGAAATTTGATGAAACTCAGATGGATTCACCTGAGTTAATGGAATATGGGTTTAAGAGGGAACTAATTATCCCAGTTTAGCGGGAAGTGAATTTGTTTCTTTGGAAAGAGCCTGATTTTGAATGTAAACATTAATGGCCTCCTTGATTAGCATAAGAATCACGTATTATTGTCCTGCTCGCTCTGCGTCCTATTGGATATGCATCTGTGCTGCTCCACGCGCACACACACACACACACACCACACATATTACCTTTCTTATCTTCTAATGATGCAATTTCTGTTATTGTGGTTTAGCTTGTCCATAAAATTAATTTCTCCAATCAAATTACAGCTTTAACAACAGCATTACTGGAAGCTTCTTGTTTTGTTTGTTTTTCTTGGTAGAAGCCTAAATATAAACAAGCTCCAACTGTTGAAGTAATGGACAATATTTCGAAGCCCCACTGAAGAGGCTGAGTCATTGTGATGTTCCTTCGTTCTCTCTGCGAGCTGTTGATCTGTGAAACAAACCAGACGAATATGTTATTCCAGTGCGAACAAAGGGGAAACAAAAAGTAAGGTGAGGTGTGAAGGGAAAGATGGTGTCAAGAGACCAAGGTGAAGAGTTAAATTAAGAAAAGCAGGTGGTGAGGAGAGGGAAAGGGCAGGTGAAGAAGCAACGCTTTGACTTGGGGACTCCCGGGGACGATGACCTTATTTCAAATTCTGGGTGAGGGACTAAAGTTAAGCAACTGAGGAGCCCCCCTCAGCCTCAGGTACACACACACACACACACACACACACACACACACACACACACACACACACACACACACTCTCAAACCCACTTTCAAGGCTGAGTTTAGGAATAGAGAAGGAATAGAAGTCTTGCAGCTCCCTCAAAGGCCAAGCTGCTACCATTGTGGTTGGTAAAGCTACACAATAGGTTACAGCGTACGATATTCCTCTGAGGTTTGACTCTGTGTCCTTCGTGGAATAGTAGCGAACTAGGAACTCGACCCTTCTTTGGATATCATGGGAGAACGAATGGCATTTTGTGTTTAACAGCTGATTTGCTCAGCACGACCCAATGTTTGTGTAAATTACTGTGTTCGACATTTACCTTTATTTACATGCACGGTGTCAGTTAATTTTCTGTAAATAGCTCAACTGAGGGAATTGCATGGGCGGAACCTTTACATGGTTCACCATGAACGCCCTTTCCTTTCATGCGTGGCAACCTGAGGGAAAAAATCAGCGGGACAAATTAAGGAACGGGCGAGAGCCGACTTATGCCGTTGCAGCACTGGACGGGTACTACCTGGGGACCTACTGGTTCAGGGTAATTGCAGAGGTCATCCGTGATCTTAATCCCACGCAAATCGTTCGTCTGTAATTTGTTAAGCAAAAGAAGCCATTTTTATTGCCAAGTATTATTTTACACATACAGGACATTGTTCTCTGCATTTAACCCATCCCACCCAGTGGAAGCAGCAGTAAAGGCACCCAATATTTCACTAAACACAAAGGTCAGGTGATGTATTGAAACTGCACTGTATTTATAATATGTATTGAAACTGTACTTTTAATCTCCCCAGTGTACACATATTTAAAAAAACAACAATACAATTATTGAAGCTGACTGCACAATCCAGTTTACCCGTGTTCAGATATCCGTTAGCCGGTTCCCAAGTAGACCACTCCAGAAAATTCCAAATGTTGTCACCGCCTGCTCTTGAGTGCAGCGTTCAGGGCTGCAGGGTTTTTTAGGAGATGTTGGCACCACCTTTCAAAGGCCCTTTTTCTCTCAAGCCGACTCGCACTGTGAGTTTGAGTGAACAAGGAACACTGCTTTGCATCCAGCTCACTCGCACTCAAACGGTCGCGCTGCTAATTCAGTTTTTTTGACCGGGAGTCGGTCGAAACTCCCGTTTTTAGTACAAAGAACTATTTCATCATGAGACCAAGATATGAAAGACAACAGTGTGTGTGTGTGTGTGTGTGTGTGTGTGTGTGTGTGTGTGTGTGTGTGTGTGTGTGTGTGTGTGTGTGTGTGTGTGTGTGTGTGTGTGTGTGTGACATACATTTTACAATTATTATGGATATTCATTTAATATTTAAAAATATTTGATTTTTTTATTTAAATGTTCCTTGTAATTTGTTGTAAAATGACCTTGATGAAGGCACAAAGGTCTCAATATTGAATTGTTCTTTGTTCGACGCGTTTTGTTTTTTTCCTTGCCAGACTTCCTTTTCTTCTCTGAACATGAAGTTGGGCCAGAAACTCCTACTCAGCTTAATTAAGAGAATAAACTGTGTGTTGTTTTGAATACAGTTGTAAATGATCGTTGCAAAGTGGTGCTTCACTCTGACGTCTCATCCTCTACCTTGATCAGGGTTGAATTAAAAGACGACTTGGGTGAGATTCCCCAAAAGTGCAATAAAAGTGCAAAAATAGATGACTGTGAACATCTACAATTCCATGACAATTGAGTAAACTCTGCATGCTGGAGAGGGTCAAGTGATACCATAAAAAGCTCCAGAATGGACCTTTTTGGGAGATTATTGGTGTAAAAGCAAAGCACCAGTTTACAACACGTCTTGCAATGATGCGGTTTATACACCGACGGTCTCTTTCCAAACAGTAACATTAAAGATTCTCTATATCATATTGCCGATAATAGCTAACCCAAAAACTTTTTGTTATGTCAATTTATAGCAGTAGTTTGTTTACCTGAGTGAGTCACACTCCAACTGCATGTCTTGCAACCCGAGCATCTCTGTTCTTTCTTTACATAGTCCGTGCATGCTCGTGCATGTGACCTTTGTCGGCACTGTTGTCATTGTTCGCACTGCTCTATTAGCGCCGTCAGCCGCGAGCTGCCAGCTCGGCAGTCGCTGAGTTGAGAGCAATGTAGGGTCCACTATGCTCTAATCCAGCACCTTCAATACCCCTTTACCAACAGCAAAGTGCAACAAATGCATCATCACTCAAATTGAATGGGCTGCTGTGCATCGTTACCAACAAGGTCTAAGGGCCAAAGGTGGTTAACTACGCGTTTGTCTCGTGGTCATCCTGCGTCCAATCACTTGGACTTGGCTTTCTGTCTGTTGTGTGCCTCACCTAAACCACCCCCTTCATTCTCATTCATTCTTATATATATATATATGTATATATATATACTGTAACAATGTCCAACATGACATTCTGTCATCATCAAAGGCAGATTCTCCATTAATGGGCCTTGACCTTCTTCGACTGTATTCAAAAAGTCTGCTCTACACCCCCAACTGCTCTACTCTCCCTCAACATAATATCACGATTCTTCCTTCTTCCTCGTCCTCCATAAATGTTCTGCTCCTCTCACCTTACAAGAATCCCCCTCTGTTGTTTGTGGGGGTTTGCCTGATAGCCATTAGTGTTACACCCTATTACATGAGTAATGACTGACTGTGAGCTCTAATTAGAGATGTGTTAGGTCCCCCCCCCCCTCCCCAACGCCTCTCCTCTCACCTCCTTCCTGCTTTTCCACAGAGCTGTTACTGTGACTCCATCGCCGTGGCGACACCATTAGCACAGCACCTCTTAGAGTTGCAACTCCTGACTGTTAAAACCATTACGTTCATTACAGACCAATCAGAGGGGAAGGTGTTATGGCTAATTGATAAGCTGAGCAGTGCATAAAATCTTGTCTCTAATTGCCCTGCGGGAAAAGGAGAAAGCGCCCCGGCAGAAAGAGACAGTGAGAGAATGAAAGGGGGGAGAGAGAGTGGGGAAGCGACTGGCGTGCTAATTTCAAAATCTGATATTTTTTTCCGCGAGAATAATTTAGCCTTACAATATGTCTTCATCCAAACATGCTGTAGATTTTTTTCCTTCCCCTTCTTGAATAATGGGATGTTTCTTCTGGGTTTGTCATCTGTGATAAGATGATTATCTGAAAGGTCTGGGGCACATTGTGAAGAGAGTCTCGCCTTCTCTGCTGGAGTAGGTAATCCTGGGTAATAGCATTATGGACACAGTGTTTTCCTAAAGCCCATGATTATCCACTGCTGTTTGCCATGGGATTGACATTGGCCTCCCTGGTCTCTCTCTCTCTCTCTCTCTCTCTCTGTTTCCTCTTTTTTCTTCCTCTTTTTCTGACTTCTTTATGTCAGTCTGTCTGTGCCTCACCCCTCCATCAAGCCCTTGTATGATCTTCTCTCACAATTCAACCAAGAGAAGAAGATGAAAATAGAGCAACAAAAGAACAAATTTGTAGACAAGGGTGCCCCAGATTTGAATGGCATGTTCTCTCTGTCGAAAAATCCCACTTTCAGCTTGTGTGTTTGGGGTTCCAATCCTGCTCCAAAATGTAATACCGACACAATGCTTCATGCCATTAATACATTAACCCTATTTTAGCATTTACCAGATCTTAATAACACTGGATTCTTACAAGGTTGTGTCACATATTGTCTTACAAGATATTCCACTTTGGTGGACAACACCGTCTTCTCCAGTTCTTTTTGTTAAATTTGTGAAAATAGGCGAATTACAACAACTTCATTGCCGATTATGTGCTTTCTTATTCAATTCTGGAGTTTTCAAAATTAAATCATCTCTGCAAACGTTTAAGTTATTGCTTAAGGGGTATTTTTTGAAGTTTTTTTTACAGTCATGGAGATTTGCGTTCAAGAGGGACCATGTGAACTGAGCTAAGACCTCTGCTTTTAGCGGATTGGTTTACTCTTCCCTTAAAGCTTTTAGGCCAGGACGGACTTGACCTGATCTCTCTCTCTCTCTCTCTCTCTCTCTCTCTCTCTCTCTCTCTCTCTCTCTCTCTCTCTCTCTCTCTCTCTCTCTCTCTCTTTGTGTGTTTGTATGATGCAAAGGGACAGAATAATCTCTGGTAAACATGAAGTTGTTTTATTCTGCAGCAATGAGATAAAATTATATAAAAAGGCTGGTTACTATCATCTTACTGAGTGTAACTCAAGAAATATGAACAAAAACAGTCCTGACAATTGTTGCCACATAAAAACTATACATTTTTAAGGAAATATAGTATATAATTAACTGTCTAAAACCTAAATTGTGTGCGAGTGTGTTTGTGTTCTGTATGTTTTGAAAAACGTAATAAATACACCAAATTCCCCAAACAATCCTTATGACCAAGCAAATGATTCGTACCTCTGATCTTCCAACTCTGTTTGAGAATGTTTAAATGTTCCAACATAATAATAAGACGTGCGTGCGTGTGTATGCGTGTGCGTGTTCCCCTCGTCGTTTCGGATGCCGGACTTGATATTGTGAAGCGCTATTTGAGGATCACGTTGTTGGAACAAAGAGTGTGTCGCGAGTAAAAACAACCGGGGGGGGGGGGCCAATAGCTCCGCAGCGCTCTCCTTGCATTCTCCTCCGCTCCAGGATCAGTAATGGGAGTCAGTATCCAGGAGGACGCGGAGGGGGTGCGGGGCTCCTCCCCAAGTCCTCGCCCCTCCTCTCCGAGAGCAGCGCAGCTGCCTCTCAGAACCCCGCCGCTCCAGCCCATTTATCCTGGAGAGCCAAAAAAAAAAAAAAAAAAAAAAGAAAAGAGAGTGGCTATTTATTAGAATACTTGTTTTGTATTGTTCTGTGCAACACAAAAGACGCTCCATTGTGTTCGAAGCAAGCCCCCTTTTGCAGAGAGAAACAATAACTTGGAATTGTCTTTTTTGGAGTGTATAATAAATGTCATTTCTTCTTGTCTCTGCCCCTCAGTGTGTGTTGAGTGGTGGGTTTGGGCACCGGGCATGGATGGCCTTGGCACTCGAGCGGCCACATAGTAGTGGGAGTAGCGGTTTTACATGAAGCTTTGGAGGGTTTAGGACGGCTTTAGGAGTATGGAGGGAGAAATCTGCCCACTTGGTCTGGAGTAGAGGGGAGCGAGGGGAACATGCGTGCGTTTGCATGTGACGGTTACGCGTGTATAGTATTCATCCTGTAGATGCTTTATACAAACCGTCTGTGGTGAGTAAAAATCTATTTTTTTGTCTAAATCTGAGGTGGAATAAAAGCGAACGAAAATGTGAAGAGTGAGGCGAACTTCTTATCTGTGATTGCGCATATGGAAATAAGTATTTTTTTCGCCGTTGTGTTGAGCTCCTCGCGTCTCGGTGCAGGCTGTGTATTGATTTGGGGACCAGTGAGACGCGCCGGGCTGCAGCGTGCGCGCGGATCTGTGCGCAGCTCACGGTGCTACCAGTTGCTCTCCAGCCGACCAACTTTGGTTTCACCGAGGGGACATTATCGGCTCCGGATCTATTGAAACCCGCGTCGGGCTGGATTAACCTTGTAAATAATAATAATAACAATATGAATCAGCTGTGTATTGTCTAACGCGGCTCGGTGGCCGTTGATATGTGAGATGGTTTTGAGATCTTTTTTACTTGCGGGGGGAGGCGGGTGGGAGTGTGCAGGCTGATTTCTGGGGTATTGGGCTGTTACCCCACGATTCCTGTGATTCCCGCGTCCGTCAGCAGGTGATTAAAAAATAAAAGATCCTCCCAAAGGCCATTAACCATTTTCACGTTGGCTGGCGGATAGAGGGTAACGCAAATAAATAGATTATTTTAATTATTATTAATTTAAAAAAAAAAGTTTTTTAGTATTCGAGTATTATAAGCGAGGGATTTGTGAGTTAAAGACACAAACACCAACTAGACGCCGTGCGTAATTTGGGCGACTGGAGTTGTATTTATTCGTAATCCGTCTGTTATTTATTTATTCATTTACGAGGCGGATTGATAACTGCTTTGACCCTTGGCCCCTGCCGCGCACCATCATCGCAGCGCGCACATCCTGTTGCAGAGGCAGCACACAAAGGAGCGAGGAGGTTTGAAAAGAGGTTGGTTAAAAGAGGAGTAACTGATGGGGGGATGACAGAGAGAGTAAACGGGGGCCCCGGTGTCCCAGTGTCATTGTAAAGACTAATCCTCTACAATCCGAAATCCCCTCCACAATGACAGAAACACATAATAACAATAACATATATATTATTCGACTAACTTTTCGATCGATACTTTAATTTACGCCGTTACATTATTATTTTTTATTCAATCATGTGTTTATTTAACAACACCCTTGGGTTAAACAGACATCCGGAAATACGGCTCAACCCATTAAAAGTCTTAAAACTTCCAATAGTAAATGTGCCACAATCCCATTTATTTATTTACAACATTACTCCTTAACTTTTTTGATTTTAGCTAAATAAGCTGCTCCTTTTTCGGATTTGTCAAGTGACACAAATGTATTTATTAAAAGAGGCCAACGTGCGTCATAGTTCATTGTTTATTTAGTTTGTTGATTTGTTTTCTGGTGGGACAGCTTCCCCGGCCCTTACCGCCGTGTAGCTGTCCAGGTGTCATTACATCGTGTTCTTCCGTTGCCTTAAGCCTCGTGGCCCAGACGACACGTTTATTGACCTCTGTGATGTCCCGTTAAGACGCATGGATCTGTCCAAGTGATCCCGCTCCCTCGGGCCCTAAACGGAGAGCCATAACACGCTAAGCCCCAATTAAAATTAAAAAAAACGGCGAAGGATGATAGAATGATTAAATCGTTAGTCTCGCCGTGGGATGTAGTATTTCGTTTTCCCTTTCAATTAGAGGTTGATTGGGCTTTTCATGGGAGGTCAGCTGTGCGGAATCCGGATTATATATGCGAGGGCTGGAGGACGCGTGCAATCGGCTCCCTCGCACGGTTTCCATCGGGTTGCTCGGGTGTAAAAATGACGGAAGCAAAGTGCACCGGCCACGTTAAAAGTCCACTGCCGAAGGCGGCATCGGAGCGGCTTCCACGCGGTCTGGTTTAGCTGCGGGCGCACGCAGGCTCAGGCAGGAATCGTCCCCCGCCGCCAGCAGACGGCGATGTCCACGCTTTGACCCGGCAAATTCCACGTCATCACTTGCTCGGGGACTTGGACCGTCGTTTTCTTTTCTTTTTTTTTAACCAAATTTTTGTCATGGCATCCTGACACCTACTTTTACTACATGGTCTTCTGAAAGAATGGATTTTGAGTTGTCGGTTGAGCGTGAAGTGGTCTGATATTGTTGGGTTTGGGTAGTCTGTAGTTCCAGTGTACAAGTTGGGAGTTGGGTTTGGGCTTCTAGGACGCACGATGGATGTGAGACTAAACTTGGAAGGAAATGTTCTGAAGTTTAAGCACGAATAAAGAAACTTTACCCCAACTTTTGTGACGCTGATCGTAAAAGCTGCTGCAGGCTGCGTCTCCATGTCTATTGAAGCCATAGCGGTTCTTTGAAATATATTTAGATGTTTGACTCATGGTGCTCAAAGACTCTACCCCTCCACATCCCTGCTAACAAATCGTAGTTATTTTTGTTTAGCTGATGTCTCTGAGAGCGTTTGGAAATTTCAAATGCCTTGTGCTATTTGTGGGATTGGCCCTCATTTCTGCCTCCTCCTCCTCCTTCTCCTCCTCCTCCTCCTCCGGTGTGTTCTCCCTCTATGGTCCTCTAGTCACCTGACCAAACGCCATGCAAATCACTCTGCTGTTAGAGCCCCATTGGCCGCTTGTGGCTCATTTAACCGCTGTCAGTGCGCATCATATGGCCGCCGCTTTAACCAACTTCTTAACTCCGACAGGGAAAGTGGCTCCAATGCGCATTCTATCACAGTGGATGTGAACCAACCCAGACGACGACAGTGCGAAATACTGGTTGGAGAACATTTTATATCCCTTTTCGGAATATTTTTCGTCTCGTGTTTAAATCTTTGGGGCTAAGAATATCAATTCTGTACCCAGCCTGTGCGCGCCCGATCTCGTGCGCACCTATCTTGAAATAGACTTTTTCTCTGTTGGTGGCGAAGTTTAAAACCAGGTGAATGTATAGCATGATGATGGAAACTGACCTGCATTCCCCTGGCCCCCAAACGAACACGGCCACGGGGCAAACGGGGCCAAATAGCGGGTCCAAAGCGAATCAGGAGCGGGTGAAGAGACCGATGAACGCGTTCATGGTGTGGTCCCGTGGGCAGCGGAGGAAGATGGCCCAAGAGAACCCCAAAATGCACAACTCTGAGATCAGCAAACGGCTGGGCGCCGAGTGGAAGGTGATGTCCGAGGCTGAAAAGCGCCCCTTCATCGACGAGGCGAAACGGTTGCGAGCCATGCACATGAAGGAGCATCCGGATTACAAGTACCGGCCAAGAAGGAAGACCAAGACGCTGCTGAAAAAGGACAAATATTCCCTTGCCGGTGGACTGCTTTCCGGGCCCGGCGGAGGTGGTGGAGTTGGTTTAGGAGTCGGAATGAGTTCATCCGGAGTTGGGCAGAGGTTGGAGAGCCCCGGGGGTCACGGAGGCTCCGCCGGCTCCGGCTACGCGCACATGAACGGCTGGGCGAACGGCGCGTACTCGGGGCAGGTGGCCGCCGCTGCGGCTGCCGCGGCGATGATGCAGGAGGCGCAGCTCGCCTACAGCCAGCACCCGGGGAGCGGAGCGCACCACCACCACCACTCGCACCACCATCACTCACACAACCCGCAGCCCATGCACCGCTACGACATGACAGCGCTGCAGTACAGCCCCATCTCAAACTCTCAGAGCTACATGAACGCTTCTCCATCCGGCTACGGCGGGATCACCTACACACAGCACCAGGGCTCCGGCGTCACTTCCTCAGCCACCATGGGGACGTTAGGGTCGCTGGTGAAGTCGGAGCCGAGTGTAAGCCCTCCCGTCAGCAGCACACACTCACGGGGTCCTTGCCCCGGAGACTTGAGAGAGATGATAAGCATGTATTTACCGACCGGAGAGCCGGGCGACCCGTCAATGCAAAGTAGACTCCATGCCTTACCGCAGCATTACCAGAGCGCCACGGCTGGAGTGAACGGGACGGTCCCTCTAACACACATTTAGAACTCACAGAATAATTGAAAACTCCAAACGAACACATAACCAAATATTTACCTCTTTTCTAATTAACCCCGGTCCCTAAAACTACCTGCATTTTGTACAGAATGTCTATGGTCTTGTAAATGAAGGGTAAATAGCAAATTCATCTCGGCTTTTTTTTTTGTATTGCCACCGGTGGGATTATATAACGAATATGATGCTGAGAAATTGGTGATTGTGCTACCATACTTTTGTCCATTACTTCACAATCTTAGTTGAAGGTTACGCCAGGTTCACATGGGGGGTATTTGGTTCAATTGTCTCATACTTTTTTGGGGGGGGGGGGTTCTTGTAAGTTATTGAAAATGAGATAACGTGTCATAATATTAAGAAAGTGCTTCAAAAGATATGGGGAAAGTCACATTCTTTAAACATTTGTGTTCATTTGCTGACGCCTGTGTCTTAATTCTTGGAAACCATCTCTTTTTATTGTAACACTAATTATTGTAAATTGTGAATAATTTTAATATTTCAAAGGATGACGGGCAACTGCTGTTGTAATTTAAGTGCTTTTCTGCAAGTGAAAAGCCCTGCTATTGCAATGACGAAGAATTGAATAAATTTCACCAGATGTTGCTTTTGATTCTTAAGACTACCGTCTTAGATTGATTATTTTCACAATGTTCTTACAGGATTGTTTTCACGTGTTAGGACACAAGAATATCATCCAGCCTCTTCTCGAGAAAAATAGCCACCTGTTTAAATTGTGACACCACATGATCCCACGAGCATAGTCGTAAAATCGTGCGTAAAACGGATACAGGCTCTAGGCCTCCAACAAACATCCTGATTTTGATTGGATGGTGATGTTTCACGGACTCAACAATGGGAGTAATGAGAAATATATTCATAGACAAAGTTTTGTTTAGTGCCAGATTAGGATCAAAATATATTCAATTTACATATTGTATTTTAAATTATAATCGAATCTGATTGCTTAAATGCCTCACAACGAACCACCTGTATATTTTACTAACATTATTCATGGAAATAAGAGGTAACACTTAAAATATGCTAATAACAAACCTAATTCCCACCTGTAACTGCTTAGAAACTTTGAGAGTATTGATAGAAAATGTAAGCTGAATTATGTTTTTATTCATTCTAAATGTCTTATTTCTCTATAATGAATTGAAAGGTTTTGTCCGACTTTTTATTGTCACATAAGATTGTAAGATTGTTAATACGTTCTTCAAAAAACGCAATACAACACATGATTTCATATTGACTTTTTAGAGGTTTATCTGAATATAATACTTTATTACTTATGAATACGTAAAATTCATTGAAATAGATTCAAATATCCTTTTGATGCACTGAGAATAAATTAATTTAATTTCACTACCTGCTTGAACACTTGACGTAAAGTAATACCAGGCAGACAAATTAAATAACAGTAATATATAATGAACACTAGAGTACAATTTCAATCATCTTTCCTTTTACCTGCTTTATGTCTAAATAGACATTTCGTTTTTTAGAATGATCAACTGTTTCTGTCTTTTAGAATTCAGTTTAAGTTAAAGGGTATATACTTAAATATAAATATAAAGCAAAAGTGATTTAATAATATCTCCATGGTGAGAATTAAAAAAAAACTACGTACAACAAAGTCTTCATATGTTGAGCTGTATTTCTAAATTTTTTTACTTTGTTATCAAACAGTTAACAGTTCTCAAAAAGATATGTAATAACTATTATCGTGCCATTTATCCTTATCAACTTGGGGAATTAACCGTCCGTCGTTAGGAAGTCGAATATCTTACATTCCACATATAAAATAACTCCAGATGAGATGCGCGGATCCCCTACGTGCGTTGGGGATCTGCGCATCTAAGGCCGCAATTAACGCCTTCAAGGACGTGCACAACAAAGACGGTGGGGCCCAAATGTGCGCAGACTGGACTTAAACTTCATATTGGCAACACGCGCGTGATAATTGGGTTACTGATGTTGGAATTTCAGAGTTTTAGATGTTTGATTTGGGATGACCAGTTTGTACATTTACAAAGTTTGAAAAGGGGAAAAGGGATAAAATCTAATTCAGACATTTGATCTTAAAAAAAAAGAAAATTGGTCGAAGAAATTACGTCATTTCCTTTGACAGTCATCAGCTGGGTTTGACGTGTATATTTTTTGTATTGCCTGTAGGTCCCATGTGTAGATACAGACTAATAGCCATACACATGCAAATGAGGCAATAATATGCCTACTTAGGCATTTTAGAATCAACTAATCTCAAATACATAGTTAAAGGGCCCATTTCACACTGATGAAGACTTGCATGGCATGTCAATTAAACCTGTTAGTCCTCAAAGTAAAGCGTGTAACGTTTGGCTGAGCAACAATCTATTGAAAGAAATCAGAGGAACAATGTCTCGAAATATATTTTCCTTTCCGAAACCCCAAAGAAGACGCGTCTCCGCGCTGTGCGTGCGCCGCACGGCACGGGATGGCTTCCTCGCGCGTTTTTTTTCTTCCACTGTTTAAATTTTATCTGTTGATGTGAAGAGATGCGGATTAACACTGAATGCACGGGGAGGCGGAGCGCGTCACGGCGCATCGCCGGGCTAAAAGAGGAGCGTTCTGGCAAATTTAACCCGAATAAATTACACCTTAAGGTTGGAAGAGGGGTAAGTGTAGGGTGCAACGCATGACGGCTATGAAGCAGCGGTGCGTGTGTGTGTGTGTGTGTGTGTGTGTGTGTCTCCGCGTTTCTGTGCATGCACGCGTGTGCGTGTGTTTAGCTGACCGACCAATAAATCTCTCCACTGCGCGATGCTCTTATCTTGTAGCCACTGATATATTCCGTGCTAGGAGGCCATCAGCACCAGCGCACACTCGGTTGCTCGTAAAGCCCCGATCCCTTGCACTCCCTGTCCTAAATGGGGATAATTAGCGTCACTTTATCACGCCTCTGCATATTTTCTCCGTGCGCTCCTCCTCCCCCTTTTCCTAAAAAAAAAAAAAATTACCAAACAGGCTGCACTCGTCGCCCGCTCTGTCACAGAAGATTATGGAGACAGATTGCACAGAGCGAATGTGCCGGGCGAGATTAGCGCGGAATAGAGAAAGCAACTGGGCCAATGAATTCCTCGGAAGGGCCTTATCGTGCAATTACACGTTGACATGTTTAACAATCTTGCTGCCTCTTAATCCTGCAGTGCTGCTCTATCTACCCACAGCTTCCACGCTATATGGCGCCACACGGACCTAATTCACCGAAACGCAGCACAAATGTCCTGAAAGTTATGAGAAATTGCTTTATTTTGAAACTTTTGTCAAGCATTCCTACGCCTGGACCCGTCCATCGCTGCTCGCAGCTTTAATTTTTCTATTTTGTTGTTGTTGTATTTTTCAGATTTCTCCGTTGCTGGAATAACATCAGCACTGGGACTTTTTGTCAAGAGGTGAGATATGCGAATGGAAATTACAATTATTAGTATTGGTGCCCTAGAAATCACTCCTTCCTTCTATGGACTAATCGAAAAGGGAGAAAACCCCAAGAAATGTTTGCATGCTCAGATTGGCAATGTCAAGGCAAAAGTGTCCGTGCGCGCGCCACACACACACACACACACACACACACACACACACCGCCACGCCCCCTCCCCCCCCCGCCTCCCCCGCCTGGCGGCAGCCTGTATCTGGGCCTGTGTGGGAGTGATTGTGGAGCGCCACTGTAGGAATTTGGCAGCGGCCGTGGTTTGGAGAGCCGCCCCACGCTGCGCGCCATTCAGCGACCAGCGCGCTGTGAGGTTGAGAAGTTTCAGTCATCCGTACAACTCAATGGCCTCCACAAAGAAGATTACGAGCCCCAGCGCATTCCTGTAGGGACCTGGGAGCGGTGCAGGTGCGAGGGGGACCGGGGTAACCCGTCAGAGAAGTGATAAAAACGGGGTAGTGCATGGGGGGGGGGGGGCGGGGGGCCACACAAAACCATGCAGCCACTCCACGGGAACCGGGGAGTTTTGGGGGGAACGACAACAAAGGAAAGAATACGTTGGTAAAAGATGGAAGTTTGGGGGGTTAGGGTGCACACTTAGTGGCCTCACTGTCCACCAGTGAGTGAAAGGATGAGGAGACTCTCAATCAGGGCTAAAGCCAGGAGTCCAAAGTCCCCCATTAAAGCACTACCGAACCATGATTACAAGACCATATGACTACTGATCTGTACTTAAAAGCGCAGTGAAAATCTAAATGAATGTACTCATAATTCGTCATATATATATATATATATATATATATATATATATATATATATATATATATATATATATATATATATATATATATATATATGTGTGTTATGAACGTTCAAGAACTCAAAATTAAAAACCCCTCCTACTGATTTGTACCTTCAATATGCCATCTCTGTGCTTTCAAATGTAAACGCTTCACAATTTGTCGTATTTATACGATTAAATTGAATGATTTGCGGTTACTAGTGGGAAACCCACCAAAAGCTTTCACCAAACTCCGAGGCTTTCCTGACCCCCTAACAGGGTTTTTCGTGCCAACAAACAATAAACTTAACTTCCAGCCACGCTGTTGATAATAATTGGATTGTAAGTAGACAACTTTTGAGCTAGCGCACTGTTCTTTGTTGGTACAATGGATCATGGCAGTTTGTTTCTGGCTGCCAGTTTTTGCCAGCGAGGGAGAGAACCTTCACCCACATGCCTATTTAATTAAAGGAAGAACACATTTTCTTTTGGCGTCCATTCTAAAATGAGCAGTGGTGAAAGTTACTACGGTAAATGCTATTCTGAACAAAAAGCCGACGCTGTCTAGTGTCAAAATAGTTCACTTGACATGTGACAGATACACAAATTCAATGAATACCAGGTTGTGGTGACTGCGACTATTTCTGCCTGATCCACCCATAAGAAAGACTTTTACACGTATGACGTGACACCACCACCTGACTCAGGACCGTAAGCATAAGTAAGCTGCAATATTTGAATGTTCAGTGCAGCGGCCGTTTCTACGTGCACCGCTGACAGGTGCAAACACCTAGCCGCGGGTTCTTAGCTTAAGTTGTGGACGTACCCGTGTCAGCATAATGTGTAGCACATTATTGTCGGCGTCCAGTGTGCGAGCGTTTAGTCCTGGCATTACATCCGTCGCTTTTGCAAAGACGCCCATTCGCTCTGTGATTCCCTCCGCTACTCGCTAAGTAGCGGAGCAATTATTCACATTCATCCATTTATATTCCACTCTATCCAGCTTTTTATACCGCAAAGTACAGCACAGCCGGCCCACAGCAGGTTTGCTTGGATAACTGACGTTTGATAGGAATTGGCTTTTTCGCTTCTCCACTTGTCAGGTCCGCAGTATTAACTTTGCTGAGATCTCAGGCTGCAGCAACGTTTCTAAAAAAAAAAAATGCGTCCAACAGGGCGAGAAACATAGCAGCCAGACAATCAGGTAAGACCCTAAGGACGAGTAATCAGTGCCTCCAACTACCTCCCACTCCTCTCCAGAGGATCACAGACAAGATGCAATGAATCGCATGAGAATGAGCCGCACCAGACACATGCAGAGACGTGTCAGAGGGGAAGCTTTACACTCTCGTGCAGACTGCCGTGATGGGATGACATGAAAGAATATATATATGTGACCTGAAAAGGCAGATGAACAAAGAGGTCATACTTTAACTATCATCAGACACAATTATCTATGCATTCAAAAGAAGAATTAGCTAAAGCAACATGAACCTTTTTAAGTTAAACTCTATTTCCTCAGGGTCTCCGCGTGCCTTTTTCAGGTCAGGCTCTGAATTCACAATAAACCGCCAGAATTGATTCACCAGAGGTTTAGTTGTCTGGTAGCAAATAATTGATCTTATCTGTTTCTTAGAGTCAAGAGCAGCAGTGAAGTGCAGCTTCCTTTTAGACGACCTTTTTATAAGATGTTGCATGTTCATGTGCTTCTGGCGGGAAGGAATTCCTGTCAACATACTGGACAACATGTCACAGGAGTCACGGGACTACAAAGTTTTAGTTGGCTCGCTGTTTTTAACACCAATACCAACGGCAATAACGTCACTTTGTGTCCACGTCTCCGGTCCATTGGGAAATATCTCAAAATCGATTCATTCCTGGTCCCCAAACTTTTACCTTATTGCTAGTGTCCACAGCCTGTTTCCACAATTAAGAAATCATTTATGAACATCGGAAATGTAGCCACAAGCAACACAAAATAGTCATAGAAATATCAGTGTTACTGCCAATGAGACCAATGATTTCAATAAGATTTTGTGAATGTCATTCATGGTTCTCAGGGGACTTTTCCTGCCCTCCTCCCTTTAGCTCACGCGCCAACATGAGGTGGCCATGCAGTGTGTGGCGTACACACACCTGCAGTGTTTCTCTATCGCTGGCCCGCACACATGTGTACCCACCAGATGCTGTAAAGGATTTCTGCTCCTCTGTGGCAGGTGATAATTCTCAGTGCAGTGGAGAATGAGGTTAATGTGGGGTCAAATGGTTCAAATAAGAAACAGCAGGTTTACGGTGCCTGCCGCGCGCTGATAGCTCTTTGAACCGGCTGACCTTTAAACTCTCTGGGGTCAAGTGATCAACAAACTGTGTGGTTTGGATAGGTCAGATTGGAACAAGTGAAAGATGTGTATGTCACAGCAATATGTCCAAGAGGAGCAGATAAATTGTTTTTAATGATTCTAATCCTACTCAATTTGTTTCCAGAGCCATTAGATGATTGTCAGCAATCAGACTGTTTAAAGTCTGGGATAAATTTGAGTAATTTGTATTTTAATTGATAACCTGCTGGCTATTAAGCGTTCGGTAGATATGTTGCGTTTCACATGTCGGGTTTAATATCTTAAACCCGACATGTGAAAATGCAGGTCACTGTTTTCTGCTGTGTCTTTATTTATTGACTTTTGACATTTGATATCCTTACCAATCAATATCCTCTCTTTGTCCATCTCCCTCTTTCTCTGTCTGTCTCTCTCTTCCAGCAAACTGTCCATCATGGCTATCACCAGTGGACATGGATCACTGAGGGGCCTGTGATTAACAGATAGCACCTCGTCTCCTCTGCTGGCAGGCCATCATTATGACGAGCACTAGAACATAGGTGCTGCGGGCGAACAGACCTTTAGGAAAATGTCAGCGACAGTCAGAGCCACAAATTCCCTTCAATCACTCTTCCCCATGTGATAATAACTCCCCTTAACCCCCTTAATTACGCAACTTTGATTTTATTTTATCTTTATGTTGTGTTGGGTCAGCCGGGAAAATCATCACCAAAAAAATAAATGAAAAAACAACCACAGCGCCACATTTTCCATCCCAGCAAAACCAATAAACGGCTCCCGCGTCCCGTTCCCTTCTACTGGAGCCAGCTTCACTCCCTTAATACTCTTAGTCCCTCAGCTGGCATGTTTTCCAACAACCCGCTGCATTTTCAGATTTGTAAAATCCGTCAAAATGCCTGTAATGAATATTTCTACAGCCTTGAGTGTATTTAATGTGTGGTGTGACCGGCCCAATAAGAAACGTGCACTGATCTGGCACCGGAGCATCGGCAGAGAAAAGCAGCAGTCAGTATGAAACACGTCGCTTTTATTTGAAAACAAACTTCTTTTATCAACAGAAGCAGCGTAGAAATAAACATTTATTGTTTACATATCATCGTAGGTGTCCATTAAGATCTCTCCAGTGCATGAAGTGACATATGAATATTTCTCTTTTACATTTTCAGAAAAGGAAACCACTAGTTTTCTTCATGATTAACTATCTCCGTCTTTTACTGAACACATTTATTGTGCAATCTGTTTTACTGTTGTGTTAGCTTCAGCTGAGAAAAAAAAGAATACATATTAAATAAAATCGTGCGTCTTATGCCTAAGAATGAAATATTGTGCTTCTCGTCTTTTTTTTTCAACATTCAATTTGGGAGATAAATGAATGCTTCAAAAAGTGAGAAGTTTTAGAAAAGTTTAAACATTTAAACTATGTGTTAATTTCAAGGCTTCAATGTGCCCTCAATTAATTTAGCACCACCCCTGAGTAATTGATTTTAGATCGAGAGAAAGAAAGAGGTGGGGGTTGATATGTGTTGATTTATGAAAACCACAAAAGCCAACAATTGAAAAATAACTAACGGCATAATTGCGGTGAGCGCTGTAACCTCGCTTTATTGGTATTTTGTTCCTTCCATCGAGGCATTTGGCTTAAGTCAGGCCCACAATAACACGAGCGGTTTTCTCCACTTTTTCACCCGCTCAGCCTCTCGGCCTCGGTCACTCGTCAGGTGTTTGCAGACAACCGCACAAAGACAAAGACTGGTGAGAGAAGGGTTGAGCAGCATGTTGCATCTGTGTGTGTGTGTGTGTGTGTGTGTGTGTGCGCAGACACTTGGTAAACAAACACAGACATAACGTGCACACAGGGACTAGATAATGAGCATCTCAGGTGACTACATGCAGTGATTACCAGGTTGCTGGTGTTATAGGGACTATATCACAAAAACCTACTCTCCCACTCTGTGTACACACACACGCACGCACACACACACACACACACACACACACACACACACACAAATTCAGATGCCCGCGCGCGGCGCACACACTCTTGAGAGATCCCTGGTTATCACACCCTTCCAGACTGTTCTGAACTACTTATGGAAAACACACACACACACATCTCAAGACGTGGCCACTCTTGCCAATACGAGCCCAGTGTTAAGAACAGTTGTTGTCGTTGTCGTGGTGTTTTTTTTAATTTTTTTTTAGCATCTCTAAATTCCTAGCGTTGCTAAGGTGCTTTGGGAGGGGATTAACAGAGGCTGGCGCCGATGAGCAAGCCTCGCCGATTCCCAACCAGCAGGAAAAAGACAAAGGAAGAGGGGAAAGAAGGAGGAAAAACAGCAGAGGGTTTTCACTACAGGGGAATTGCAGCACCAGCCTGTGTAAACATGATGACTTGAGAGAGGTAAGTAGGTACAAATGAATGGAGTGACACTAAACAATAAGCATCTCAAAGACGAGGCCTTAACTTTTTCCGCTCGCTCCTCTCTCTCCGTCTTTCTACCCCGTCTCTCCACCTATCTACATCTCCTCGCGCTCCTTTTATGTGCCGTGTGCCTGCCTCTCTATTTCTTCCCATCCCTTCGTTTACCCCTAAAGGCAGAAGTTTCAGATGCAGACACTTTTGTCTCTCTGTCACGACTTCAAACGGCGCCGGCGTTCAGGTCACACGGATGTGCCCGCGGCGGTCGGTGACTGTGGCTTCTCAGGTGAACGTCTCCCAGCGTGTCCTTGATGACACACTCCCCTCCCTTTCTCCCGTCGCGCTGCTTTTAATCAGGGTAGAGAGCGGCGGAAGGCACCAAAGACGGCCGAGCCACGTCCACCAGTTGTCAAGCTGCTCGCAGGCACCTCTGCGATGGCAACGCAGTGCGTTTAATACTTCTGCCAGCTGAAAAAAAGACACCACCACCCTCATAGATGCTCATAAACTGAGCCAGAAGAAAGGAGAAGTGTGTCGACCATTTTTCAGAGAGAAATTAGCCCAAGAAGGTGCACCAAAGTGCGGGAGGTCCACATGCTTTTCTTTGAATCCTCTCCTCAGGCTCGGCGTCTCAGGTAGAGTGTAACTGGATGCGGCCTGTTTGTGGAATACAAGGCACTTGACCAAGGGCCAGCACTGCTCCTCCCTCCCCCTCCCATCCCCTTGCTCACCTTGCTCCCCTCCACTTCCCCCTCCCCGGGTCGGGTTACGCCTCAGCCCCCCCCCCACTCCTGCTCCTTTCCCTCAGTGGTGGCAGGTAGCGTGTTTAGCAGCACACGTTGGTGTCCGTGGATGTTGAAAAGCACGCGTCTGTGCGTCTGTGCTCTACCCGGACAGGTGTTTGTGACTCCGTTCGGGCTCGGCAGCTGGGCTCCTGTAACTGTGCCCGTGTCGGCCGCGCTGGCTTATGTGACTGGCTTGGCTCAGGCGAGGAGGCGGCTGTCTTTCAACCACTGATCCCTCAGAACTACTCATCTGATCAGGCTGGATCCGCGCTTCGCGGCTGCCGGGGTCACACAACCCAACCCCGGGGTCAACCAGCTAATTACAGACCGCCGTCCTCCGACTCTGTCACCACCGGGGGAGATGGAGAAGGTGGGGAAGGTGGGGAAGGTGGGGAGTAGAGAGATGAAGCCCGAGAGGGAGAGAGGACAGAATATTGACTTAGACGCCAAAAGGTCAACAGTGAGTGAGTATAACCAAGCTGTACGCGTGTTTTCGCCCTTCACCTTTGTGAACAGGGTAAGAGTGTGAGGCCGTGGTTTGCAGCATCTTGGTCACACCCTTTGCAGCCCTCGGGCAGAGATAGAAGCTTAGACCCATGGGACCGGAGCTGCGTCAGCGTATGTGGATTTATGTATCAGCCTGCAACTAACTTTACATACAAGGGCTGTGCCAGTTTCTGTGTCTTTGTCTCCAAGATTAACTACAGCAGGAAAGCCCAATGTACCGCCCCTATCATGACTTCACAGAGAGACAGACTCTTGCTTTTGAGATATGGATTTCCTTTAGTCTGAACTTTGGCTGTGACCATTGACTGAACTGGGATTTGAAGGATGCTACACGCTGGCACCAGCCGTAGAGAGAGCCCATATGCAGGAGTAAAATATGTACCAAACCGCCATTATACTACACGAGGCTGAAGGTTCATTAATCACAAATGCGAGGGCTCCACAGCCGACGTAGGAAATTAATCAAAAAGGGGGACATTAATCACATGCAAGAACAGCAGTAGTTACACCTGTACAATGCCATCTGATTTAAACGCGTTACTCCAGACTGAGTTAATGACGCCACCCAGGGCCGAGAAAAGCAACCTCTCTGCGGCCACTGAAACAATAATACATCGACAATGGAGCAATTTTCCAACATGTGGACGTGCGGTATGCTGATGCACGTGGCACAGTGGTTAGTGGGCGTCGCCACAATTACCATGCACAGCTCTTTCCTCACAGCTTGACCACCGGGAGTTTCCGTCCGAAATTATATCCTAATACATTTCATTTTTTCTCTCTTTACATTTTGCCATAACAAGCATCAGTTGAAAACAATAAAAATACGTCGATACCAAAAAGATTCTGATTTTCAATGATGAAACTAAAAAAAGATGCAACCCATGTGACGTATAGAAATGAACAGTAATATGTTATTTTTAAGTTTATTTTTAAGTGAGAGCTGGATACTGACATGGAGAAAAGCCTCAAGCACACCCCGCATGTGTGGTTACACTGCCCTCTCTTGAATGCACTGCAGTGCATGTGCAGAAGCAGTGTAAAATATAGGGAAGAAGGTTTTAAAAGAATCAGAAATTCGACACTACTGGTGGTGATTTTAAATTACAAGTATTGAAGGAACCTTTGAGGACAAATTATAATATCATGAAAATGCTGCACATTATACAAGTTGTGAGGCAGTAATACTGCTGGTTTAGTTCCATGCATTCATTCCTTTTTTTGTCACCAAATAACATAATTATATGTTTTGTTCCATTGATAAAAGGTAAACAGGCTTCAGATGAAACACATTCCACAATTTTCTTTTCAAATGGAGCTGAAATCTGCTGCAGGAGAATGATATTCGTTGCTGGTCAGAAAAAGATTTACCTGTTTCCTCACAAATATAACGTATTGAATCTGTAATTTGTGTTTCATTAAATCATGAGTTTAAAGAATAGAAGACTTTCGGAGAGCTCGCAACAAAGACTGACTTAAAACAGTTTGTACACAATATTTATAATGACAGCTCCATCAATTGATAATAATGATGCATCTCAAGCTATTAGCTACTTGAGTATTTACATTCTGCATCCAAAATATTCAATTTGGAGCTCGAGCCCAAGCTAAATATCTTTATTTAAATTATTCTTTTAAAATATAACCCCCAAGATTGAAATGTTTTAGAAGCCATTCATTTTGAATTCTAAAGAATCAAGTATCTATTCATCTAAATTCCTCTGCGATTGTAGAATTAAACCTTTAACAATTGAATGAAAGGGAATTTCAAGTAGGTTGATGATTAGAGATTTTTTGACCCAGTGGAAATCCCAAATACTAATAGTGCTGAAGCAGGAAACATGTAATGAAAATATATATATATATATATATATTTTTTAGATCCTTTCAAGTTTAAAATACAGTGAACACATAGAGCCTCTAACTGTTTGACTTGTTTTCTTTCCTCCTGATGCGTCAGCTGGTTTGCTTCGCTCTCCTGGCTGAGTTTGTGATCGCGGCTCAGGCTACAGTCTGGTCCAACAACACCGTGCCCTGACCCCTGCCGCTCTGATAAACTCATATCAAACACATGACGGGAAACCCAACGCCTGGCCTAATTAGCCAGCGGACAAACAAGACGGACTGAGGAGGGGAGAGAAAGGAGGCAGAGTAGATTGCAAATCAAAACCAGGACGACTTTATTAACAGAGCTGGCGACCCCTGGTCATTTATTCATGGGATTACTGAAGGGGACTTTGGAACAGAGTGCCCTGCCAAGTCCCCGGCAACCACGTCGCCGTTTTGGCCCCCAACGGGTTGCTAAGCATCACTAACGCTCCCGTTCCCTCTCTCCTAGTCTGCCTCATACAAACACATGCACTTGACACCTCCCTCAGCAGAACTACCTGTCCAGGTATTCCAGTAATCCAGGCCAAGCCTTGTCAGGTGGAAGAAAGTCTATCCCAGGGTGGAGACAGGCTAGAAGGAAAGGGGGGGAGGAGGAAGGGTGGGGATTTGCAGTAAGTCTAGCCGGTGGTGGAGGGAGGGAGAGGACCAGAGACAGGGGGGGGGCAGGTAGAGGGGATCGTATTCAGGCTCCTGGGGACAGGAGGCTTGGCGTGGCACCGCACTGCCCACCCAACATCAACACTCTCAGGTTGCCTGGCTCAGATGGGCCAGATAATCACCCTTTCTCCGCAGGGACCATCTGGAGGCACGGAGGTGGGGGGGGGCATATTTTATTTCCACAAAACATAAATTCACTCATCTGCTGGCGAGATGACACCCCCCCCCCCCCTCGCCTCCCCTCTCTCCACCTGACAGCTGTTTCACCCAAAATATCAACACGTGAGCGCAACACGTAGCGCCTGGTAAACGGGAAGCAACATCACACACGTGTTCACGCTCCCAGCAGTGTTCCCCCCCTCATCCCCGAGTGTCTCCATGTTTGATTAACGCTGCTGTCCCCGTAGAGACCAGAGGACATCCACCGTGATTATCATCTCACCGTGGTAACCAAGACACCCCTAATCCCATAATAATCCCTCACAGTCAGTCAGCACAGAAGTGTTCTGACCTCCTGCAGGGAAAACAACACGCACACAAATACATGACCAATACACACACACACACACACACACACATATTTTGAAAGAAGACAAATAAAAGACAACACAATCACTAGTTTGATATGTAGCACCGTTTAACTCCACGGCTGCCAATAACCGCAGATACTCAGCAGCACCAGTGGTTTTGCCTCATTTTGTCCGGTACTTTAAGGAGAAGCGCTTCCTCAAACCTCAGTTCTGACAACAGACAATTGCGTTTCCAACGACAACAATCTGCCGTATTAGCTTTGAAAACGAGTCAGAGATACTGTTCATTGTCAAAGGTGAAAGCACTTTGTAAACTGTTTTTTCAAAAGCTGCTTGATGAAAATCCTGTTCTAGACACTGTACGCTTTTAACACCTTTGGCCTAATTGATCCAAACTGCCATCACTGGGATCTATTAGCTGCCTTTTTAAAGAGTGTTATTACTTCATTTGAAAGTGAATTTATTAGGTCAGTTGAGAGTTTAGTTTTAATGCTGTGATCTGGATGAAGATCTAACATCTCTTCCATCAAATTTTGTCAATTCTCGTTTACATTTTTGAAAATAGATTATATACCTTGATCATTTTGTAATTCATAATGGGTAATAGCTGCAATAGCAGCTTTGCACAGTGAATCACATAGGTCCAAAGTTCAAGTCTTATTATAAGCCAATTTTGTTCTGAAAACCCTCATACACTGTATAAAAATACTAAATTAAAAATACATACATTGCTTTTAATGTGAAGAAAGAAGAACCGCTGGAGTCAAGGACAGATATAGCTCTTTCTTTTACAGAACTACTTTGATTTAAACTAAATGTATCTAAATATATTCACTCAGATTATATCAACAACAATGTATTTGATTACTGGAGAGAGAAAGACTCAATACCAATATATTTGTATATATATATATATATATATATATATATATGTACACATGGTTTGGGGAATCTTTTTGAGTATTCTGACTTTTTTCCAGCCCTTCTCTTGTTCTGTTCGTGACATATTTCACCCTGGCCGGTGTTTATTTATCAGTGCACGTGTGTGCTCTGCGAGGTGACTACAGCCTTTCTCAGCGGAGTGACGGCTTGTTCGCTCCCATGAAGCCCTACCTCCAGCGAGATGTGCTCAGCGGGGCGTCTGGGAGTCAATGGATGTCACTGTTTAGCAAGCTTTTTTGGTATTGTTCCGTAGACAAGAAAAACTGCAGACTACAGACAGGACAAAGAAAGACCCTGCGAGAGTGTGTGTGTGTGTGTGTGTCTGTGAGAGTGTGAATGGACATGGTAATAACACAAGTTAGCAAGTTGGAGGGTTGAACACCCTATACCAGGGGGGGTCCAAATGGGTCATTATTTCACCTCCTTAGAAGAAATTGGTTTCCCTGCTTTTCATTTCTCTTTTTTGTGGCAAAGCGAGCCCCAGTGGCTCTCCTAATATCAAGATATACCTGTGATTACTTTAAAATCGGATATTCCTGCTGGTCTTTTATTCCCTTCACTTAGACACAAATGAAACTATTGTGATGGTGGCTTGATTCTCAAGATAGAATATTTCTCTAATGGGCTACATATAATGTAATCATTTATTTCTCCAAAACACATACACAAGTTTGGACACATTTTCTCGTTGAATTCAATGACAGTGTGTCCAAATGAGAAAGAGAGACGGACTAACGATGCATGGACATGGTTCTACATTGAAAATATGTGAAGGTTGCATTGTGTTGCAACGTTATCTGAAAGACGTCTACGTGTTCTTTTGCAGGAAATATCCAGGGAAAGGAGCAATCGTAGTAGCCAGCTATCCCATCCCGTCATGGAGTAACACTCGTACCGCCCTCAGACCAGGAAACAAAGAAGCACGTCAGTGCAAGGTAAACAGGTGTATGGTAAGTAGGTGCGATTAATATCATTAATGTTGACCTTATTCCATTAAGGTGGAATAATGGGGACAAATCATCTTATGGTCTGTGCGTATTTTCACAGTTTGTTTATTGGATTTAATCCAAAGTGATGGAAATGATAAACACAACTTGCACCGTCCTCGTGCTCTGCGCCGCTGAGAGGTGGTTCCACCAGCATTCAAGAGTAACTGACCGGTGGGCCCGTGTACGCTTTGATCGTCTGTCTTGCTGTTTAAACAGAAGTAAAGACAATGAAACTGACCATCCAAACACACACAACCCCCTAGTGGTAAACTTTTTGAAACGTGTCAGCTGTGTGGGCAACGTGATAAAACACATAGAAATGGAAGAAAATCCGTCAGCGAGCAAACCCAGTAGAACAACGGATTAAGTTTAACCAGCAGCGCACAGCAATCCTATTCGAGGTGCGAATGCTTAGAGAGAAAATAATTGCTTGGTATGTAGTTCTGGTAGGAGATCCCCAGCGAGGAGGGAGTGTCCAGAACTGCATGTTCTGAAAAGGCCAATAGTGTGCATGGACTGAACACACACACACTTTTTTTCAAATAACTGACAACTGTCATTTTAAAATGAACCCATTAGTAGAGGTGAAATGCTGCCCCCATTTCGTTTGTTCAGGAGGCATTACACTTTGCACCTTTACTGCCTAAAGTATGTTTGTTCTGCAGTGTTAACAAATAATAAGGTTCGCACTCACAAACAAACTCACTCCCACTTGAACCTCGCGGTGCGTATAAGAGTCTGTTAAGACTCACGCTGGAGCCACGTGGCTGACTACGGGAAGAGGACCGGCTCCCCGTGTAGAGACAAGTGAAAGCAAAATACAAAATTGTCTACTAACTGAGGGATTCAGTGTAAACATATGACATTCAATGTAATTCTGGAATATCTTAATCCTTCAATTGTTATTCATTTAAAAGTAAACACAATGGAGGATTGTGTCAGAACTATTTCAAACTCTAACTGAAAGTGTTCATTAGCATTGATGAAACAAAGGGTTTTGGTTGCTGACCGACAGGTGGCACAACGATGGCTAACGTGCAGGGTTTTAAATATATTCGTCATTTTTGTTAATATTTTTTGCTTTATTTGATAATGATAATGAACGAGTGAGAGAGAGATAAGAGGGACGAGACTGTGAGGCTCAGCCTAGATGTTTTGAAACACGGAAAAAGCAATAGTCAAATAATTATTTTAACTTAACCCAAATGGAAATGACTATTCATTTTTGTCATAAATCACTTTAAATCTAGCCTGGCCTGAATAATTTGATCAGCCTCATGCCTAAAAAATAAACACATTGATTTGAGATCAGAGAATCCGTATGACATTAAAGTTGGTACATGTATGCATGTATCCCAACTCATGCTACTTATTTGATTTTCTGCAAGATGAGTCAACAACACATGCCAAAGATGGGACAAATGTTTGCAACTAAGAAAACTAAAATTAGCATCCCATTTAACAGTGACTTCATTGCTCTCTCCTTCATAATGTGAAACACTTTGTTTTGCATTTTGTACTGCACAACTCAACTAGCATAGTTCTCATTTATGTTTGCACGGAAAAACATTTCTTTGGTGCAGTTTTTTTTTATTGTATCAAACAATCAGCGCCAATTTGTCTCTATCCCCTTTTCTCTCTTTGTCTTACCCACCAACAGCATACAGAGACAGTGCACAAGCTCACTTTTCGAGTGCTCTCAGTGGTGTGACAACAGCACATCCGTTTCTCTGGCATTAGAAAGATGTATTTTTCTTGGTGCCATTAGGGCCGAGCCAGTGTGCTGTGCAAGGCTCGTGTATGCTAATGTGCCCTCACACCTGCAGTTTCCAATTACCCCTGAGGAATGGAGCCAAGACTCAGTTTGCAGCCACCAGCAATAATATGAGTAATGGCAAAATTGCGCAAGTCCTTTGTGGAAAATTGAAGGAAAAAAAATAGAAGAAATCATTTAAGAGAGGGTTTTAGAGGTAACAAGAGGCAAAAAAAGGAAAGAGAGGTAAGGGCCGGCAGAAAGAGGAAGTGTGGGGAGGAGAGCGTTCTGCCTTGAAATCTTGGTCATCACACTTCTTTATGCTGATTTTTCCCGCCTTGATGATAATTTACAGCAGTATGACTCACAAGCTATCAACTTTGGGGTTTGATGCTTTCCTCCTATCGGAATTCAGCACTGAGATAAACAGAAAGATGTGATCTGAAATAAAAAAAAATGCCCCGAGGCATCCATCCGTTCATCCATCTTGTTTCTCTGAATCATCTCAGCTCCTCGATCATCTGTGCTCTGGTTGGTATCTGATTTTGTTTTTGCGCTTTTTTGTGCTTTGTCAGCTACAGGAGAAGCGAGCTAACTATGTTTCCCTTTCTTCTGCTCTCTTCTGCTCTGTGCAGACTGAGCCAACTATGCTGATTAGATATTTGTTCTGACCACGTGAGAGAGAGAGAGAGAGAGAGAGAGAGAGAGAGAGAGAGAGAGAGAGAGAGAGAGAGAAAAAGACAGATGACACTTGATAGGCCTATTTTCTGGGTATTGAGCTGCTGATAGTGTGTGCGTGTGTCAGACAGGAGGGTATTAGGGGTCCTGGTGGCTGCCGGCCTTGATAACAGGGGGGCGGAAAATCAATCACCTCCTGTGACAGCCATGTGAGTAGCCCCGCCCCTCTATTCTATTTCTCTCTTTTTCAACATCTGCCTGTCACTTATAGGGGATCATCTGCAACATGCATGCAGGAAACCATAAGCACAGAGTATTACCAGGCACGTTGCACCTGGTAAACGCCCGGGCAGGATTAGCAACTTGTTTAAGTTGATTACGGTGAGGAACACATGTTCAGGTCACTGCCTCTCTGACTGCACAATGTTACTGCTTCAAACATTGTTGTTCTTAGCGTACTCCCCTCTTTGCTTTTCTTTTCTCTCACTCTCCATCCACAATCCCCCTCTCCTTCCCTCGCCCAATGCAAGCATGTGTGTGTGTGTTTGTGTGTGTTTGTGTGTGTGTGTGTGTGTGTGTGTGTGTGCACAAGCTGAATATGTTTAAGGGGTGAGGAGGGGGGCATCAAATCCGTAGAGAGGACTTGGCAGTTGCTCCTCTCCCTCTCGCTTCATTGCTTCGGTCCTCCCCAAATCCTATTTCACGGTGCCAAGCATCCGCTCCCTGGGATCTCCACAGCTCCCATCTCCAGACGCAGGTTTAAGCCCCTCTCTTGGCACCCGGACCGGGCATGAAGAGAGAAGGCATGTGAAACACATCAGCACCGCCAGAGACAAAAACACACCTATTATATTTGCTCAGAGAGGGACCGGCATCCTGCAGCGTGAGCAATGCTTACTCACACAATTTCAGTCTCTCGAACTGTGTTAGATACATTCGGCAACCTCTGACATGATTCGCAAGGGGGGGGGGGGGGGTCACACATGAACCTGTAAAGCTAGTTCACTCAAATGCACATGCAGTCATTCGTCAAGTGAAATCAACCAGGCAATCACTGAAAACACTCAAAAACTCATTCAGTCAAGAAACAATACATCTGTGGAGGCTTCACCAATTAATAAACAGTAGGAAATAAAGTGATGGGCCTAATCGTCGCCTTCTGTTAATTTGTTCCCCCATGAGACAAGGTAAACTCGTGCTTTAACGGTACTCCAATTACAACTAATCATAGCATTTAATTAGCTGCCAAATTACCTGAATTTAGACTGCAGGGCCTTTGAATGGATGCGCGCTGCATTTAAAAAGCAACTGTGTTTCTGATTAGCAGCCGCTAGATGGCACCAGATACTTGAGTTTACGCACATGATCAAGTAAAGTCTTTTTCCAAAATAATACACCATCATCATGACCTTTGATAAGGATTCAAATTCACTTATAAAGTGCATGAAGCAAATGAATGATATCTACTTGAGACCTGTTTTCACTCAATTTTCTGATGCACATAAATTAGGTTTCCAAGCTGGCAGCTTTGTTTAAAATCTACTGTATTCAATTCTCAATACTCAAGGCTATAATTGATCAATTTGGGGATTTGAAAAATATCTCAATCTGTATCGCATAGCTTTGATGTAAAATCTGCCTTTCCAAACTAACTGCAGTTGTTCCTCTGAAACCTCATCCCATGGCCCATTTTCTTTATTCTTATACTGGGATCAATTCAACAGCATAATAGGATCCACTGTTTCTGCTGACAAAAGACCAGAGTCAGCTGCTTGTGCTGCAGCACCAGCTGCAATGAGTGAACTACACAATGATACTCAAAATCTGTCCAGTGTCGAAAAATAAACCACATCACTGGACAGCAGTTTAAGGTTTCAGCCGTTAAACAACCTATCAGCGTTTACAAATTTGCTAACTCAACCTTCATTGTCTTAAATTCAGGCATTCTTTTCAGTCGAGCAATCGTATTATTACCTTTATCAACAGAACGGGGGACCTTCTGTAAAATATTGTTGTTGGGTCCCTGTTATCCCCAACCTGCTGCCCAATGAGCATTGTCTATGTTCCTCAGTTCTCAGCACAATCAGTGTACAAAACAAGCTGCAAAGCTTTCATTAGAAACCCCCCAAAGCCACAGTTGTGTCTGCAGAGAATGTCCTATAGATCCATTTGTAAAGTGATTTGACGTGGAACACTCGTGTATTATTAATCTGTCTCAGATACGCAGATGGCAGATTCTTCCCAGGCACGTCTGATGGCAACAATGGGAAAGCAGCCCACTGCCCCATATGTGGCTCTCCTTTGCCCACACAGAAGACAGAAGGACGGGACCAACAATGACCTAGTTTCTTCAGTCAGACGGAACAGTGATAGTCAGTCAGCTATGGTGGTAATCAAAACCACAGCAGTGGAAACATAATCTCAACTATCTGAAAAGTAAGAACACGATTATATGTTACATTAGTTCATCAGTGTAAGTGAGAACATTTTTTTTATAAGCCAGACACCTTTTCCCAAAAACGTAAGCTTTCCTTATGTTCTCATTGTAGTGGATGAAGGCATTCTCATATCTGCTTTGGTGGCACTATCTCTTAAACTTAAAGTTAGACACCACGGTGTCCATCAACTGGAGTTTCCTTGAATGCTCGAAAAAAAGTATCCAGTAGCTTCTAGTTTCCCTTGCAGAGAAAACGCGATGAAATGCCCTCCACGGTGCCCTTGCAGTGGATAAAATGTAAGGCATGTGCCCTCTAAGGCTGCCTAAAAATAAGGAAAACATGGTGCCATTTGGCTGCCCTACATACTTGAAAACCTCATGCGTGTGGATGCCCTCATGCAGCTGGTGGCCTTTTGCCTTCCACCGCATGACAACGACACAACACACAACACGCACATCACCATCACAGCCCGTAAACGAAGAGCAGGATTTAATGTGTCCACTGAGGCAGACTCATTATTACACACTGAGGCCCCCGGAGGTCTTGAGGGAGGTAAACACAGCATCACACGTTAGTAGGTCAGAGCTGAAAGGGCTGGATTCTTATTTATTATTTATAGTGCCTGCGCTAATTGAAAGTCGTGTTACCTCTGCAAGTGGCAGACAGGATCTGGAGCAGACATCACGCCCTGCCGCCCCGCAGTCACAGGATCATACGCAAATGGGGACTGCATCTTATTTCTCGGCGCTAATACGTGCAGGCGGGTTGAGCGAGAATTTGGTCAATAACATTGTGTTGCAACAAGCCCGATAATGGCAGGATTTCTGTTGGGTAGCTGCAGTTAACGTGAGCTCTGTAACATAATATTAAGTGTGAGCTGTGGCTTCAGGGTTTTCTTGTTGTGTTAACTTTTCATTTCTTGGGTTTTGATTCTTCCAACATTTCAAACGTGTTTGTTTGTTAGTATTATGGTGTTAACAAGTCACCTGTCTTTGATTTCTTCTTTCTCATATTCAAACAAAGAGGATCAATATCCAAAAGCAGTTTGTATGGAAAAGTGTGGCTACATAGCAGGTACCACTTCCTGGGAACTGTTCAAATCGATTGTATGTAAATTAAAGATGACTAACTAATGTGCTTACTTTTTCATAACTCCATTAAAAGCAATAGAACATCTTCTGGCCTCTTGGTTATGAAACTCCCTTTGACTGGTTTACTGTTTGAGGCCCCACTGAATTCGGGGCTGAGACATTTTCGAGAAAGTGTGTTTTGGAAAAAAGTGGCTGGCATTTAGGTCATGTGAAACATTTCCTAAATATACCCAGAGGTTATATGTTACACGTATGGACGATTCTGACACAACACCTACGTCCAATGGGGAGACCTGCAATACACGAGTTACCACATTAACTAACATACTTTGTATTAAGTACTGTTCTTGAGCAGCGTACCTCACCTTACTTAGTCTTAGTCTTTCAGTTTAAACGTATAGGCCTAGATTTAAGAGGCAAATAGCTTTGTGAAATTGTTGAAAATTGCTTCTGAGATATAGATTTTTAAAAGCTATAATCAGCAAATAAAATGTGTTGCAATAAACCCAGCAACAGTATTTAAAACATGTAGAATCACCTTCTCTGCCACCTGGCGATATCTACAACAACCCAAATATGTTACTATTGCTATTTTCCCTTTAACTTAACTTTAGAGACATTTGGCTGATGACACCTCTGTACTATAATACTATAATATACTATGTACTATAATATATAACATTTCTATCGCTGGTTTCACTAACTTAGTCATTAAGTATTGTAATTGTATTGTATCTAAAAGAAAACCTAGTTTTTTAAATCCCTCACAGTGACCAACAACATTGTACTAATTTTGGTATCACTGTGGCTCCTGCAGTTTAGTCCTTATTTTGGGGGAACGGAACGTTACTACTCCCCCGCGGGGCGCATGCGCAGCCCAGTCATCCGAGCACCGGACGCTGCGCGGTGCCGCCGCTGCAACGCAGAGCGGCACGCAGACAGCCTCCACGAAGGAGCGTCTCCTGCGAGGACGAAATACGGTTAAACCAACGACAGAAGCGTGGAGGGGGGGGCGGACGGGGAGACCCGGAAGAACACCCGGAGCTCCGGTGGTTTGCGTGCGGTGAAATTACCCCCCCCCCCCCTGAAATGTAGCCAGCGGCGTCGGTGTGCGCGGTCGGAATCGCTCGGTCTCTGCATGGCGCTTCTCGGGGATGCCGTGAAAACCACGAGAGCCGACTGAGACGCCGCTGCTCGTCGCTTTCACGGACACCGCGGCGGTGGCAGCAGCGGAGCAGCAGCAGGAGGAGGAGGAGCGGGAGGAGCGGGTGGTGAGCGATGGCTGCTGGTGGAAAGATCCACGCTAGGTAGCGCGTGCAAAAGGACCCGATTGGGGGAAGCTGAGCGTCTCTGTCACAGACAGGTCGCGGCCGTAGGTGTCTCAAGGATGGATTTCACCCCGCTCCGGAACATCATCAGCAGATACGTAAGCCCCCCCACACACCCCGCCCGTCTGTCACTGCTGTCACAACTGTAGCTCCATGTCACCATCAGCTCTCAATGGTCGTAGCTGTGGTCCCACCGGTTGGTGATGAACACTTCGCTCATCGCCCGGTGATGAACGTTTCTCTTGGGCTGCTTTGGCAGGCCATTGACTGTGGGCTTTGCAGTGTGTTTCTGTGTGTGTGTGTGTGTGTGTTTTTCTGTGGAACCGAATGGGGAATGTGCCAGTAACTGCAGATGCGGGGATGGCTGGTGAATGTGCAGAATAGAAATGACCCCGGCTGGCCCAGTTACAATGCCGTAGAGAGTTACAATATGCATGCACGCTGCCCACTGCCTCATGGCCTCCAGCCTGCACTGGTCTGCAGAGGAAATTAGTCCCAATCGGGGATCACAGACCTTGGAGGCACCGGCCTGTTTTTAAGCGAAGAGGCTTTAGGTAGAAACCCCTTGATGGAAAGCGCCATAATAACAAATGAAATGACGGTGTGCTGGTGCGTCTGGTCTGAACAGGCCGATGGTTGGCGGCTGCATTAGAGAACCGAGCGTCTATTGGGAACCGACTCTGACAGGTGTGGGGATCAGACATGTGCACCTCTGGAATATCGTCACATCTGCAATGTAGATTCCCCTGAGCATAAAGCAGGCTCAGGTGCACAGAAGTTAACTGTCAGCGTGAGCGCGTGTGTTTGTGCTGGTGCGTTCATGCTCATTTAGGTTATTTCGGTGGCGCTTGCACCGGTGAGTGTGTGTGTATCTGCGTGTGGTGACAGGGAGCCTGATGGGAAATGTGATTTACGAGTAAGGAGGTGAGGTGGGAGGGATGGGGTCAATAAACACGCCCCTCATCTCTCAATATTTTCCTTCTGCAGCACCACTCATCAACATGGTGAAGTAGACGAGGGATTAATCATAAATTCAATTATATATCTGTTGATTCAGAACGGGAGGGATGTTTGATGTATGTCTGGTGCGCCTATTACTGGTGTATCACACTCTATTAACCCGGCCATATTCTGAACAGCTGCTCCCCTAATGAGGCTACATAGAAGAACAACATGCAAGGTGATTAACATGTAATATGGGTAAGACGGCCGCGCCTTTTCCCTGGACAGATAGAGGAGGAAACCTCCGTCAAGGTGAGATTCTGAATTAAAGATAAATTAAAGATTCAGCTAGGAAACAATGTGCTTAGATTCTGCCACCGTACTCCCCTGGGAATGTCCTTTCTACGTCGTATCCCGTATTATCACACTGCTTTTGACTTAGGACCCGTCTTTCATGTGTTTTTGTATCTGGAAAATTAATATTTTTTACCTGTGTTGCACGTACCACCTCTCCCTTGCTTGTTTTTACTCTAGTTTATTGACAACATTGTCATATATTTGGACTTGTTATTTGGTTGGGGACGGAGTGATAAAGTCCTGCGCTTGTTTCCTTTGCTGCATGGAATGTTTACAGTCCAACAGCCATTGTGAGGAATAGAGACGGCCATTCAATTAAAAATAGTTAAATAAAAATAAGCTAAATACCTAAAATTGATTCACAGAAAGAAGCAACATGGAAGGAAGGAAACCCGACAGGACAAAAAGTATTGCAGACATCCCAAAAAAGACTGGTTGTTCTTGGTCGTCGTCCAGGATGCTTACGTTTATCATTTGTCTGGTTCCTAAATTGTCATTAGGACAGTTGGTGCATAAGCTGTCCCTCTGAAGAGAGTAGACACTGTTTCCTGAAACACTTCCTTAGTATCTGCAGACCGTCCCCCCCAAATCTATCCGTCACACAACTTTTTCTGTCAGCTGTGCCTTCTTTTGCTGCATATAAGCCTGTTTTCTGGCTCATGGAAACATGCTAGTGAATTGTCGACCAGTAAATCGTTTTTTGTGAAGAAAAATATGTGGGTGTTTTGCAGTGTGTTAAGTTAAATGGGAAATGTTTGTTGCATAACAACCTACCTGCCTCAGTGTGGTGCAAAGAGTGAGAACTGATCTGGATAAGAAGCAGGCCGCTTCCCTTTTTATAAGGGATTCATTGTTCTCTTCTTATTCAATGTGTACCTTTTCCCTTTCATAAAACTACATTCATATCAATCACTGCCTTCTCCTGTCCTGCATTTACCCTGATCCCCCCCCCCCTCTGTGTCCTCACCCTCTTTTACATCTTGTCTATATACACATGACTGTTATTCTTGCGGAGACCTCTCGCAACCTCAGCAGATGAAGGAGAAGAGGGCAGCCAGGTCTGCCTTTGATCAAATGGGTGCTAGCAGAGTCCTGCCGTGCTGAAGGGCTCTAGAAGGGTTCCTAGATACTTTGCAGCTCTTGTAAGCGTCCCCTGGCCACCAATGGAAGGCAAAACACAACCTGCTTGCCACGTTAGGTGCCACAAATGGTTAAGGGCGGTCTATTCCTGGCTGCCGCCCCCCTCGGGCATGGGGGCCCTGACGGAGAGACAGAGGCTGTAGGTGACAAAACACAGAGGATTTGTGTTTGGGCAGAGCTGCTGGCCCATGTGTACATCAGAGAAAACGGAGTCATTTCCTGCAGTAGGATGTTGGTCGGTGCTGAAAGCAGACACTATGAGTGAAAGGGGCTTCTTTTTGGAATACAGATTGCAGTTGCGGGAGGAAAAGGAGCGAGGAGAAGGAGGGGAGAGGAGAAGTAGCACAGCTGGATTAAAGACTTATGTAACAGTTGGATCACGGCCAGTCAAGTGGGAGAGTGGGGGCCACATCAGAATACTAATGTTGTCATTTTATCGTAATCTTCTCATATTTATCCTTTGATTTTGTTGCTGGTATACAGTGATTTGCGTCATCACTGACTGCAGCGTATGCAGGCAGAACTATTTGTGTCATATTTTGCAACCCAAATACTGGTACATGTTTTTGTGTCTGCAGCTGTGTAGGGATTTCTCTAAAATGTTATTGTAAGTAATTATATTATATAGAAAATACCAAAAAAAGGTTGTCCACAGAGAAAACACATGCATGCGCAGAGAGAAGTCCCAACTGAACCAAATAAAAGCACAAAAATATATTTTGAGTATATTGTCTGGACCAGTAATTTAATGAAAACCTTACAATCTCTTGTAAAATCCATTTCCAGAGATTTAGATTAATGAGAAAGTCCTACATATTTGATCTTCATTATATACTTAATGCACGCTATCTGGTCCTTTGCATTATGCACCTGTAGACATAGGTGGCTCTCTATTTCTGCATCCTATGTTGCTATGGCGATTAATGGCAAACCAGTAGTAGTGGTGCATGTTGAACAGGTAACCTCTTTCCTTTTCAGCTGATCAAGGTCTCTATGCTCCTTTTATCTTTGCTCAAAGCTTTGGCAAACAGCTGAATAGTCGTAATTCAAAATTTAGCCAGGAAATATTGTCTTGGCTGCTGTGCTAATTTCTCTAATTAGAGTGGAAATAAATGCTGTACAACTTTTGAGTTTTCTAGTTTCACCAGTTATTTGCAAATGTATTAGGTAAAACTAATACTAAAGCTAGTGAATTGATTTTCACCAATAATGCTTCAGAAGTGTGTCAGCTAAATACCTAAGTAACGTCTAAATAATATATATAAACTTTTATTGACTGTTAATTTTGCGCTTGTTTAAAGTGGATTTGAAGTGTTATTTCTCTAAAATACAATTTAAAATGTTTTCGGTTTTTGACTTTAATCAAACAACAATTTATAAAGTCTACGGTCAGATACTAACTAAAAAATATTTTACCCGTGTTTAAGGGGTTGTATATCATTAGCTAACGTGAGTTAGTCCAGTTAGCTACAAGTTACAATAGGCAATTCTACAAATTCCTAGTGTTTTCTTTATGCCTTTTACTTACTCTACCTACTCAATTCCCTTAAGATTCCACAACATTGACCGTTGAATTTATTCTCTGTGGGCTACACAACCATCACATGCTGCACGCAGTGTTTTGTAATCACTGTTTGTGTGTTTCTACATCCTCTGTCCAGTTAACATAAGTAGTTCATTATGGGAGAGCTCCATCACAGAAATTTGATATGTAAGTTAATGAGCGACTTCGGCTCGACGCGCCATGCTGTGTCTCTGCAGCACAGCATGGCGAGACTGATGGCGTATACATTTTATTACACCTCTGCAGTGGGAAAAAAGCCGTAACGTGGGGACGGATCATTGCACCGCCGGGGCCAGGGTCGTTTTCCCACATTGAAATATGCACACGAAAAGTTCTACGAGCCTGTGTTAAAAGGTCTAACTAGAGAGGCTTTTAAAAGCAGCATTTAAAACCTCGGCAAACACACTTCTATTCTCTAATGTTGCATCCAGAGATGAAACAGTTCAAAACTCTCTGCCATAGAGACTAGGAGGTGCTGTGGATTCTTTGCCGTTATCAAATGCATCTTGTCATCGTTGCCGATTGATAGTGATGTAAGACCAGCCTCTCTGCTCGGACACGGTTTTATGTTGTTAATAAAGACAAAGCCTCCGTGTCCTGCATCCGACCAGCCTGCCACTTTGTGTGATGGTGCAGCGCAGTGAAGAGGGAGGTTGATACAGATCAGTGAGGATTAATGATCAGATAACCACAAACCACAATGCAGTCTTTCTCGGCCCCTCTCCCACACTCCCACTGTCTGTGTGCGACACACGCCGGCAAGAGACGGAGGGAATAGTAGAGTGCAGAAAGAAATATGATGGCACGAGACAGGGAATTGTGGGTTTAGGAGGAGAATGTGATGACGGAAGTGGAACACAGCGGATATGCCGTTTCATAATCATGATAATATTAAGGATCGTCACTGCTCCCTTTTATTGTTTACTTTTTTTTTTTTTGCACTCCTTTGTGCTGATGCGGCTCACCAACCATTTCCCTCGGGACAAATATAGTTTTGTTTATCTTAAAGATATCTGCTTCAGCTTTTCAGCTAGCTCCACTTCTATTTGATACTCTTTTTCTGTCTCACTTTTCTTCTCACGTTGTCCCTCTGGGTCATGGTGCCCCCAACCATAATGTTTTGGAGAGGCCTCAAGTCGACTGACACTGTTGGCTCAAAAGACTATTTTTATCCCACGGCCGAGCACCTGTTGGTCACTGTGGATGAGTTTAGCTCTGTGACTCGTTTTCCTTTAGTGCGACTTATGACGCAGATTCTGAAATTGTGATTATTTTTAAACCTTATTTTTATCTCCAGACTGATGAAGTTTGTTTTTATTTTATTTGACCTTTAATTTAACCAGGTAAAATCCACTGAGAACCAATTCTCATTTACAAGGATGATCTGTCCAAGAGGCAGTAGCATAGTCCACACAAGTGACACAAGCAGCACAGATACAACACAGTATGACAAACACATGGCTAAAAACAACAGAGTTAAATTAATAAACACTATGTACAAAAAGGCAGATTACTGGAAGTTCTTTGTAGAAATGGAAGAGAGAGAGTAGTAAGTGCTGATCAGCAAGTACAGCAGTCAACTATGGCTCGTTGCAGCTTTTCTTTGAATGTGTTGAGAGAGGTGAGGGCTGTTAGTTTGTGTGTGTTTTGTACTGATTTCCAATCATTTGCAGCAGCAAAATGAAAGGAGTCATGACCAAACACAGTATGGACTTTTGGAATGATGAGCCGAATGAAGTCACTGGATCTTAAATGCCGAAAGATTTGAGAGGTAATCCAAAATGGATTTGTAGACCACGAGCAGCCAGTGTTGTAGCCGCCTGGTATTAAGGGAGGGCCAGTCCACCAATCTGTAAAGATCACAGTGGTGGGTGGTGAAGGGTGCACTTGTGGCAAATCATATTGCTGAGTGGTGGAGTGTGTCCAGTTTTCTTAGGGTGGCCTTTGATGCCATTTTATAAATGATATCGCCACAGTCAAATAGAGGAAGGATGGTCATTTTCACAAGGGTGAATTTGGCAGAGTGTGTGAAGGAGGCCTGGTTTCGATACAGGAAACCCAGGCTGGCTTTGACTTTAGCCAGAAGGATTTTGATGTGTATGTTAAATGAGAGAGATGAGTCCAACCAGAAGCCAAGGTATTTGTAGGAGCTGACGAACTCCAGCTCCGATCCATCAGCACTGTAGATCTTGGGAGGGCTAGGTATGATGAGGTCAAACAGCATACATTTGGTCTTTTTGGAGTTTAGGACCAGCTGGAGGGTGTAGAGAGACTGTTGGATGGAAGTGAGGTTTTGTGAAGAATGGACACGGCAGAGTGGAGTGAGGAAACAGCTGAATACTGTATATGATGGTGTCATCTGCATACAGATGAATAGAGGAATTTCCAGCAGCTCTGGCTACATCATTAATATAAATAGAGAACAAAATAGGGCCTAAAATGGAGCCTTGAGGCACACCTTTTGAAATGTTAAGAGGTGCAGACATGATATTTTCCGTCTTAACCCGCTGGACACGACCAGCCAGGTAGCTAGATAACCAGTTGCAACATCCACTGGACAAGCCAATGCTGGTAAGTCTTTGCAGGAGAGTGTTATGGTTGACTGAAACAAAAGCCTCGGCTAGGTCTATAAAGGCAGCTACACAAGTCTGTTTGTTGTCCATGGCGGTGATAACGTCATCAAGGACCTTCAGTGTAGCGGTGGTACATCTGTGGCCTTTTCTAAACCCAGATTGAAGGAGGCCTGGTTTCGATACAGGAAACCCAGGCTGGCTTTGACTTTAGCCAGAAGGATTTTGATGTGTATGTTAAATGAGAGAGATGAGTCCAACCAGAAGCCAAGGTATTTGTAGGAGCTGACGAACTCCAGCTCCGATCCATCAGCACTGTAGATCTTGGGAGGGCTAGGTATGATGAGGTCAAACCGCATACATTTGGTCTTTTTGGAGTTTAGGACCAGCTGGAGGGTGTAGAGAGACTGTTGGATGGAAGTGAGGTTTTGTGAAGAATGGACACGGCAGAGTGGAGTGAGGAAACAGCTGAATACTGTATATGATGGTGTCATCTGCATACAGATGAATAGAGGAATTTTCAGCAGCTCTGGCTACATCATTAATATAAATAGAGAACAAAATAGGGCCTAAAATGGAGCCTTGAGGCACACCTTTTGAAATGTTAAGAGGTGCAGACATGATATTTTCCGTCTTAACCCGCTGGACACGACCAGCCAGGTAGCTAGATAACCAGTTGCAACATCCACTGGACAAGCCAATGCTGGTAAGTCTTTGCAGGAGAGTGTTATGGTTGACTGAAACAAAAGCCTCGGCTAGGTCTATAAAGGCAGCTACACAAGTCTGTTTGTTGTCCATGGCGGTGATAACGTCATCAAGGACCTTCAGTGTAGCGGTGGTACATCTGTGGCCTTTTCTAAACCCAGATTGCAGGTCAGACAAGATATGATTTGAGTCATATTTGTAGTATTCCTGTTCAAAAAATGATGGATTTGAATCTACAAGGTTACCGAGGAGACGCAGACGCATGGACTCATGGACGCAATAAAAGATCTTGTCATTGGCAGTGATGAGGTAAATATCTGCCAAAATGTTAAGGACATTTTAAGCTGGTTCCAGAACGTTTTGATAATGGTCACCACTTCTGCTTTGAGCTGCGTCAGGCAGGCTGATTTCCAAAGGCTGCGCTCACACTGCCTGCTCCGGCCAAAGCATTAGGAGCCACGTAGGAAGCCAGATGGAAACAAACAGCTGAACGCCCAGGTCGCTCAACTTTTGTTTTTTTCCTCTCTTCCTTGATGAAGGACACCTTGGAAAATAAATATGTGCTCCGCTAAACTCCTAGAATGCACTGTGTTAGTCCCCTGGGAGCTGCTTAAATGGAACCTACAGTAAATGAGAGATAAACTAAGTTGGAGGAGTGTGTACCCACAATGCAATGTGCTTTATTAATATTGTATCACAGCACCAAAAACCAGCAACATTGTTTTTGTTCTGTGTAGAAGAATAATGCAGCAGATTGCAGAGAGGTACTGCAGGAAGAAGGGAAAAGATAAATGATGAAACCACACTTGTGACTAAGCCGATACCATGTATACACATCAACATAGATGACCTCATCCTTCGAGCTGGTCTGTGAGTCGTTGTAGCGACTGAAGTCGTGCAATGGTCTTGTGTAATGTTCTGTTTCCTGACTGCACTGTTTAATCCAGGACAGTAAGGCATAGTTCCGCTTCCCCTAATTCATTCAAACTTTCATTAGTAAAGTGATCCGAGGATGATGTTATTCCATTTAATCGTTGTCTCTCTTAATCGTTCGTTTGGGACGTCATAAAGGGCTTGTTTTGTTTGACCAACAGTCCAAAACCCATTTTCAAATGATTTAAAAGAAAAGCAGCAAAACCTTTTTATTTCAGGGGCTTGAACTGGTGAATCGTGAGCAATTCTGCCTGATAACGGACTTGATTGATTGTTTGTCAAACTGCTCAGCGATTCATTTTGTAATTAATGAATAGTCTAATGATTTTCCCATTAGCTAGTGCTGGTATATATTTATATCTATTAAGTAAAGATTGGCATATTGTTGCTTAAAAGAAGCATCATCAGAAGAAGGAGAGATCTCTGATATCGATGTGTACTTTTGCCTTTACTACCTGCATTGCAAGCACGGGTGTAAAGAGATCTGGGCTTGGTTGTACGGTGTTTGGGGGCGCTGATAGAGATTGTAAATAGCTTACGTGTTGCATGTGAACACATTACGGAGGTTGAACAGCGTGATTTAACCCGTTTTTTTCTCTCCTCCTGTATTGCTATTTATAACTACACATATCTCTCTCTCTCTCTCTCTCTTTCTCTCTCTCTCTCTCTCTCTCTCTCTCTCTCTCTCTCTCTCTCTCCCTCCATCAGTGCATGGGGGAGGAGATCTGGTTGGACAGTCGAACGGTGTACATCGGTCATAAAGAACCTCCTCCGGGGGCTGAGGCCTACATCCCTCAGCGTTACCCCGACAACCGCATCGTCTCCTCCAAGGTGAGCGAGCCACACGCCGTGAGTCAAAGGACCATAACATTGTTCATCACGCTCCTGTTTTTGTCTTTGGACAACCATGTAATCGCTTTTGTGGCCGTGCTTTTAGGGATGACACATTTCTCTTTACATGTATTCGTCAAAGTGTCTGCCGCCATTTCTCTCGCCAGAGGGACTGGAAGATAATGTGCTCTGTTTCCCCTTCGGTTCTTATGTGATGATAACTCTGCTGTCGCTTTGTCCCCCAGTATACCTCCTGGAACTTCATCCCCAAAAATTTGTTTGAGCAGTTTAGAAGAATTGCTAACTTCTACTTCTTGGCCATATTTCTGGTCCAGGTAAGAACAGCGAAACCAAAGCATTACTCTCCCAACTGTCTGTTTATCACATCGTAGATCATCATATATTATCATGCGTTATTTCGCGTTTTCTCAAAGAATTACCTGCACCGGCCCAATTCTAATCAAAGTTAGCAAAGTACACTTAATGACGTTTGAAATGTAGCAAAAGCTGTAGATTTGAATTATTCTTAACAAATACTGAAGAAGACATATTCTTGGAAAAAAACAAATTATCAATAGTAATCATTAGTCTGTGCCCTGAAAACAAATGACGCAAAGCTTTTACTTTACCTTTTCTTATAGTTTCTGACAGAATTAAAATGGGTAGACCAGTTATGCTGTACTTGATTACATTTTTACACTTTCAGATTCTCATCGGTTTAACCTTGCACAGGTTGGATAGCGGGAGAGGCGGCTGTTTCATAGAGCTACTAAATTTGCACAAAATGTTGAATAATCATGCAGGAACAAATTCATCATAGAATAGAAGAGGAGGAGGATACAACTACATTTTCCACCAGCAGTTTCTGCACAGCCACAGCTGAGGGTCTTTTCAGTAGCATGTGAAATGCACCACCCTCTGAATGGGGCAGTGTTCCCTGTAGGTCCTAAAACAAAACACAAGTAAACTATCCCAGGATGGTGTGCAGATGGAGGCAATCAAACATGATTTAATCACTCTGATACTTTAAAGGTGCCAGATTGGTGTTTGATTACTTATTACAGAAGCTGTTCCCTGCTGCACTTCCTTACTCAGCGTTCCTCTCCCTTCTCCTTTCTATGTCTCGCCCTACCCCACCCCCAACCTCCCTCCCACTGTCCCGCTGCAGCTTATCATCGACACCCCCACAAGCCCAGTCACCAGCGGCCTGCCCCTCTTCTTTGTTATCACTGTCACCGCTATAAAACAGGTACCACACACACAGACATGCACACATTTCCGGGAAATACTGCCAACAACAAACCCCCCCCTCACACAACAAGTCCCGGCCTCAAATACACACACTCTCCACCAATCGGCCGCTCTGTTGTCTGAATATACACATTCCACTCCCAGCGAAAGGACACGCCGTTGAATGTGTTTGGTGATGTGAGAAATATGATAATGAATGGTCTTCTCTGTTAATCACTCCAACTGAAGCCCCTGGGTACTGGTACTGAGGGACGGGGGTACTGTCAGATTGATAGAGCTGTTCTGGCCCAGGACGTACGAGCCTTGCTAGGACATGAATCCAAAACATGACGTTTTTGGCTTGAAAGCCAGGGAGCGCAATGCTAATTTATTACAGTGTATGACTTTCACCCCCCCCTCTCCCCGCCGTCTCTCTTGATCTCATACTATCCTCTTGCCCTGATTCTTTCTGCACAATAATCTATATTCTATGTTTCAAACACATGGGCTTCCTCTTCCTTTCCCCTTACGGTCTTGTTCTCGGTCCCTCTGTCTCTGCTGCTCTCTCAGGGCTACGAGGACTGGCTCAGGCACAAGGCTGACTGCTCTATAAACGAGTGTCCGGTGGACGTGGTGCAGCAGGGGAAGGTGGTGAGAACACAGAGTCACAAGCTACGGGTAAGAATGGCCTCATTAGAGCGGCGGAGCACCCGAGGCCACAAGGCAACACTGCAGCACGCTGCTGCATAGCTGTCCTTTTTTCTGCAACCTCTCTCTCTCACACTCGCTTCCTCTCTAACTCTCTCGTTTCTTTCTCATCAATTCACTTCCCTGAAATTGTAGTTGAGGGACGGATCTAGTGTCCCACAGTGCACTACGCAAGATCCCTTTGGCAGGGGAAGGGGGCCGATGTATTTCATAATATTGGGATATTTCTGTCATCATCCGGCGATGTTCTCTTATGTCATTGCGATGCAGCAGATCGGTGTCTGCGTATTGCGCCTCAGTCTCATTCTTGCAAAAAAACATTTTTTGGCAAGTTTTTTTTTTTTTTGTTCAGTATTATTTGCGATGTCAGTAGTTTTATTGTTACTGATGATAACTGCTTGACCCATGTTGAACATTTCATGTGAGTACAAACATTCTGGCCGACTGACGTGTTTAGTTTTCTTCATTAAGACGGGGTGACGCAAGGAATCCTCTTAGTCCAGGTGTTGTCTGTAAAGCCAAACCTAAGTTGCTCTTCTTCTGATCCATTTTTGTCAAAAGGGCTGCTCACTGCTTGTTTGCTAAGCCCATTGATTATGTATCGGCACAAAAATCTGAGAACTGAATTATTGATAGGCACGAGCAGTTGCCACCTCTAAACACAGGTGTTGCCAAGGCGACGTGGACCAAAAGCCGGAAAGGAACAGACTGCCTTCATTAAATATTTTTGCTATTTTCCATGAATGAAGAACAAATTCCATGAAAAGCAACAAGGCAATTTGTCAGCTTTCAATACTTGTCAGCTTCCACTCTCATAATACAGCACAGTACTAACATAATTAACCAATTACAGTTCAAAATAGTTACTACTGGTCTATATATATATATATATATATATATATATAAATACATGATGATATAGGAGAACCAATTTATATTGCTTTGTTTTATTCGGTGGTCCTATTCCTGATAGCAGATGTAATGGTGAAGATTCCTTTAGAAAAACATCAAGCGCTTTCACTGAGCCGGCATATTACGCTGCAGATATCTATCTCACTTCCTCCCAGCGTACGTGAAAACGGAGGTGTCAGACCACATAGCGAGAGTTTCTAGCTCAGCACCTCCTTTGTAGATGTGTAGATACCTTGTATCTGAGTCTTGTTTCTCCATTGTCCCGGACGGTGTATAATAGGTGCAGTTTATACAATCCATTTCTGTCGCGTCTGCTGCTCTTAGCAGGCATGCAGAGAGTGTGCAGGATGTTGAGAGTCAGCTTAGAATAGGGTTTTAATACAGCTGCCCCGCCTTAATGGATACAGGGTCTTTAGAGTTTGCATTTCCATAGTAGCAGTTTTCGCTGGATGTCATTGGTCGAGACGGATATTTAACATCAGAAAACCGTCTTTTTCTGTCTCCCTTTGAGCGTTTTCTGTCAAAGATTTCTCACCATCATAGATCAAACAGATGATTAGGGTGTGAATTGGGAGCAGGAACAATTCTGAATATATTAATCATGCAAAATCAGAGTGCGTGTGTCATGTGTATGGTCACCGTGGAGATGGGATTTATCAGCGTTTAAGCTGCTCCGCATGCATAATCTGTTATGCAATTTCTCAATCCTTTAAAAAAAAAAAAAAAAAAAGGTCTTTGTCCTTTTACTATCTGTGTTTATGTGAAGCTCTCTGCAAAATACTTTTTCACTGAGTAAAGCCGCGGGTGTGTGTCTGTCCCGCTCAGGTGGGGGACATCGTGATGGTGAGGGAGGATGAGACCTTCCCCTGTGATCTCATCCTGCTCTCCTCCAGTCGCCATGATGGGACCTGCTACGTCACCACTGCCAGCCTGGATGGGGAGTCCAGTCACAAGGTTTATATACCATTTAGTTTATCTTTTAAGAGAACCGTCTCTGATCCCCCCAACTGGGAAACTTTATGATAAAAAATTCTGCAAGCTAATTTGAAAGCATTTTATAGTGCTAAAGGTTTCAGCTTACCTAATGTAAGAATTTGCTGCTTCTCATACAGGTTGTGATAGTAGACAGAATATATTTAGTGAATTGTTTATATACTGTATATATTTTTTTGAATCAAAACAACAATTTACAATTTGTAAATATTAATTAACAACTTGTTTGCTGAGAAAAAAGACTTTAACCCTAACCATACATTCCCCTTATACCAAGTCGTCGTTCTAAAATGTAACAATCACTTGTCCCTAAGGCAACGCCCTACAGTGTGAATGTATACACATTGACAAGTCCACAGCATATGGTAGAGTGCTCCACCCACTCCGCTCATGCACGCCCTGGGGGGCGACCCCCCGAAGTGCTTCTCATCCCAGCGTGCTGTCCTCCTCGGTGCGGCGGTCTGTAAGCGCTCGCCCGGGCGTTCAGTGGAACGGAGGAGTCGACTGCATTCGGCTCTCATTAGTTGCCGGCGGGTGACATTTTCCTCTGTTGTCTTCTCCTTCATCCCCCTTCCTCCACCTGCCCATCTCAGACCTATTATGCAGTTCAAGATACCGTGGCCTTTAGAACGGAGCGGGAGGTGGATTCGCTACATGCCACCATTGAATGTGAACAACCACAGCCTGACCTCTACAAGTGAGTGAGACACACGCACACGCTGATGCATCTTTGTACTCACATTATCATCTGCAACCTCTGAGAAGGAGATATTCCCTGTTAATTAGCGACCTCTTTTGTGACTCTTTTGCAGATTTGTGGGACGCATCAATATTTATAAGGACAGAGAAGAGCCTTTGGCAAGGTAAGTGTACATTCACTGTGGCCAGATGCTCTGTTTTTAGCTCTTTTCTCAATTTGTTAAAATGTTTTCAATGCTTTTTTCTGAAATAAAAACAGCCACGGATTGTGTTTCATTCTTGCAGACCACTCGGGGCTGAGAATTTGCTCCTTAGAGGAGCCACACTGAAGAACACACAACATATTTATGGTATTAATACAAAGATTCACTGCTCAATGTCTCTGGAACGTTTGAGCTCAGCAAAGGTGGTTGTGGTCATTGACCTGTTTTCTCTCCCCTCAGCTGTCGCAGTCTACACTGGTATGGAGACCAAGATGGCGCTTAATTACCAGTCTAAATCTCAGAAGCGCTCCGCTGTGGAAAAGTATAATTGACGTCCCCACTCTGCCACCCGCTTGATCTAGATGTGAAGTCTGATTAATCGCTGTTTCCTCCTCCTGATCTTTACTCTCTGCAGGTCGATGAACGCCTTTCTGGTAGTGTATCTGTGCATCTTGATCAGCAAGGCGGTGATCAACACCGTCCTAAAATACGCCTGGCAGTGGTCTCCTGACCGAGACGAGCCCTGGTACAACCACAGGACTGAGAACGAGCGCCAGCGCCACGTGGTCAGTTCGTCAACCTCCAACTCAAAGACACAGTCTTGACGGCCAGTGTCAAGAATCATCTCCTTTCAAACTCCACCTCTCTTGTCTGCCTTCCCTTCCTCCTACAGGTGATCCGAGCATTCACAGACTTCTTGGCCTTCATGGTCTTATTCAATTACATCATCCCAGTGTCCATGTATGTGACGGTGGAGATGCAGAAGTTCCTGGGGTCTTATTTCATCACCTGGGATGAAGAAATGTTCGATGAAGAGCTGGGAGAGGGAGCTCTGGTCAACACCTCTGACCTGAATGAAGAGCTGGGGCAGGTACTTGAGAACGCACACACAGCAACAGTAACGGTATCTGCATATACACTATTTGCACACATGCTCTCCCCCTAACCTCTCCCTTCCCTCACAGGTGGAGTATGTCTTTACTGATAAGACGGGAACTCTCACTGAAAACAACATGGAGTTTATTGAATGCTGCGTTGATGGGAACGTCTACATCCCGCACGCCATCTGCAACGGCCAAATCCTCAGCGCTGCCTCCAGTATAGACATGATCGACTCCTCACCCGGGGGGTACAGGAGAGTAAGTGCTGTGTGTGTTTCACAGAGAACGCAGCCCGAAGAGGCTCGTTGTAACTCTGCCATCGAATATTGACATAGAGACGAGAATAAAGGCCACTCCTAACACATTTTAGTTGAAAATGAGAAGGGGCCATGTTTGTGGACTAACTAACATGTCTCGTTTTAAGGCAGGATGTTTGTTTAGGTCTTACATGGGATGGGGGGGGGGCTCTGGTACACAGAAAAGTGATGAGCCTTGTTTTTCTCACGGTGTCAACGGTAATTAGTTTAGGTTTAATAGAAGGAAAATTGTATGCAGTCAGCATGAGCTGCAGAAGCCACCACAGATGTTAAAAGAGAGAGAGAGCAGAGAACTCCCTTTTTGAATGATATCCTACGTTACCGCTGTGTAGTTGGGAAATGTAGTTCATTATTTTTAATACTATGGGAAACAAATGTGTGCTTCTGAATACATTCTGCAACATTGTCACAAAGCTTGCCATTGCATTTGTAAAATGAAAGTATGTTTGTGTCGGCAGGAACACGAGGATCTGTTTTTCCGGGCGCTGTGCCTGTGTCACACGGTGCAGGTGAAGGAGGAGGAGACGGTCGATGGCATAAAGAGGGGCATCCACCAGGGCAGGCCCACCTCCTTCTACATCTCCTCCTCGCCAGATGAGGTGGCTTTGGTGGAAGGAATGAAAAGGTGAACGCACTAAAAATAGCCATTTGCTAAATGACTTTGCGGTTATAAGTAATAAGGCATTGGCTCCCCTTGTAGCTAAATTTACACTTGATCTACATCTTTAGACTTTGAGCTTTCATTTGAGGTAGCTATTACATCCATACTGCCCCAATAACCCTACTGGGATAAATTCAATTTGAATGACTCATGTTTGGGATTCCTTTGCTATAAATAATGTCACTCAAACATTGTGTGCGCTGTGGTCAGGCTATGCATCAGAACGGGTTGAATAATGTTGTATAGTTTATATCGAAACTCAGACTTACATGAATGTTCTTGCTGTCTCTGTCTCTCTGTCTTCATCCTGTTGCCAGGCTTGGTTACACCTATCTGAGACTGAAAGACAACTACATGGAGATCCTCAACAAAGACGATGAGATCGAAAGGTCGGTTCGTTAGAGGCCTGCTGTGGTTTCACCACAGGAGATGGAATAGGAGCAATTGAGTGGATGGAGTCGTGGTCATACATCGGCTACCTTCGAGGGAAAGGGCTCTCGGGTTGTGTTACATGGTGAACAGAGAGAAAAACAGAGGGTTATTTTTACAAACTGCTCAGTTGGATCAAAATGCTCCAACTGCTCTGGAAGAATGAAAGGCAGTAGGATTCCATTAGAGAGTGGTTTTGTGCAAAGTGTCAAACGCTTTGAGTAGGAAGTGGTCATGTGGCCCCCCCCTCCCTCTCCAACCATCACTCCGCACCGCAGTGGCCTGTCGATAGTGAACTATTTTGAGGGAGCTGGAGACGGGAATGGAAAGGCAAAAGGTTATACTCTCAACTACTAGAATACCGTAACACCGTAGGCCATTCTAGTAGTTTGTGGAAAAAGATTAATGCTTAATTTAAAGCTCAAACCCTTAGTTTAGACAGTTTGTATCTTGAAAAGCTCAAAGATCCTGTGTTATTCTCTGAACTAGAAAGAGGGGGGGTTAGTCAGTCGGCTAGGAGGGGATGTCTGACCTGCAAGAGTGACCAGTAAGGGATGTCTGTCGAAGTCATTATCTGCCAATAAGCTACCCCTGAAATGGTTGAATGTTGAGGATGAAGTTTTGGGATATTGCCTTACATTTCACATTATTGTCTACTAGTTGTGTTGGTCGGAAGTGGACTAATGACTGAAATAAGGGAAAGTTAAGAAAAAGAAACCCTTTATTGAAAGTCCGTTTCTCCTTCAGGTTTGAGCTGCTCCATGTGCTGAACTTTGACTCTGTCAGGAGGAGAATGAGCGTCATAGTCCGGTCAAGCTCAGGTAAGACTTGTAATGCTAATGCTTGTAGTGCAGGTTAAAAATCCATGGCCAGACACCCGGCTCTTTGTTCAGTTTGTTTGAAATGTTTTTGTTGTGTGTGTGTGTGTGTGTTTGTGGCGTCTCAGGAGAATGCCTGCTGTTTTGTAAAGGGGCCGACTCATCCATTTTTCCCCGCGTCGTGTCTGGGAAGGTGGAGCAGGTGAAAGCCCGGGTGGAGCAGAATGCTGTTGTAAGGATCCAGTTTTGGTGCATTTCATCAGGCCAGTTTTGGGATAGATGTATTTGAGCAGTTCAAGAGCGCGGATGTACCCCTATATGATCCATCTTCCTCTTCTTCACTGCAATGCAGGAGGGTCTGCGGACCCTGTGCGTCGCTTATCGAAGGCTGTCAGAGTCGGAATACCAGGAGGCCCGTCGTCACCTGAACGAAGCCCAGCTGGCCCTGCAGGACAGGGAGCAGAGGCTGGCGCAGGCCTACGACACCATTGAGAAGGACTTTGTGCTTTTGGGAGCGACGGCAGTTGAGGACAGGTTGGTCGCTATGGAGAGTGAGAGAGGGAGAAATAGATAAGTGCAGCAGTGGGGGCACAGTAGGGAAGATTAATGAGTCATAATGCGGTCCTCAAAGTATAGTAATGACTGATGAGGGGGAAAAAAAGATTAAGTCTCACTACTTTTACTGCTGTGCCCAATGTTTTCTGCTCTGTTAGAAGATGTGCTAGAGCCCTTACATGTTTTCCCCAAACGATCAATCAGGCGCCGGACAGTTTGCCTCGTAGATAAACCGGTGAAGGGCAGGGCCATGCATTGATAAGTAGTTGATTGGTTGATTGGATTTTTGATGGATGCTTTAACATGGAGGCTGAAGCCCTTATTGGCTTATCGATGTGCAGGCTCCAGGAGAAAGCCGCAGACACCATTGAGTCCCTGCACAAGGCCGGGATGAAAGTGTGGGTCCTGACAGGCGACAAGATGGAGACGGCAGCGGCTACCTGCTACGCCAGCAAGCTGTTCCGCCGCAGCACCCAGATCCTCGAGCTCACCAAGAAACGCACAGAGGAGCAGAGTCTGCACGACGTGCTGTTCGAACTAAGCAGGACCGTTCTCAGACAACGCTCTATTTCTGGGTATGAGATCATCCGTGTTTTCTCCAGCACTCGTTTGGTTTACTCCACATCAGTAAATCGTGAGCACAAGTAAAACGGTCCACTGTGAATTTGCTCAAATGTGAAACAAGCCGCAAATTAAATCACGTGTGAAACCTTTGCATCTGAGTTAAGATGGATATTTTGTTATCCAAATTGCTCCACAGTGTATACACAACCATTTGCATTCTGGGAAGAATGAATAAAAATTCCGTCCAACACTAGTTTAAAAAAGACTGCAGGACTGATCTACAATCAGGTAAAGTCATTTTTCCCTGTTGATCGGCCCGTGTTATTTTGATATTGCGATACCAGGTTGTCTGTAGACTGCCTGGACTTTGGTCTGATCATCGACGGGGCCACTCTGTCTGCAATACTGAAGTCCAAACAGGAGGGCGCCGGTCCCGGCAACTACAGAGAGATCTTTTTAGAGATCGGTCGCAACTGCAGCGCAGTGCTTTGCTGTCGGATGGCCCCGCTGCAGAAAGCGCAGGTGAGCGAGCTGCACCTCACCTAACGGATGAAAGCGCGGCCCAGACGCACTCCTCAGTGACCAGATGGGTCCCTGACATTGGTCTTTCATTCACTGCAGATTGTGAAGCTAATTAAAGCTTCCAAGGAGCACCCCATCACCCTCGCCATCGGCGATGGGGCCAACGACGTCAGCATGATCTTGGAAGCACATGTGGGCATTGGTAAGCACCTAATATATTTATAAATATATACACACATACATACATATATACGGTATATTTTAATACGTTTCTTCTATTAGACACCAAGTGGATTCCTAAAGCCTCCTGATACTGATAAACACATCAGATCGGATACGTACTGAGACAGGAGACTGAAAATTTGAGAATTAGTTTTTATTATTAGTCTGACACAGAAATCCTCCCTTGAATAAATTATTAAATATAGAATTACCATTGTTAACTCCATAGTGTATTGAACTTTGTTTTTCAATTGGTCTCATATATATAGTAACACATGCGTGCACTTGGTTTGTGAATAACCAGTTTTGGCCCACATATACAATATTATATTAGTTGAGCTCTAGTTTCCACATTTAGTAGAAAACCACCTTAATGTGTTGTCATGGCTGTGTTCTCTTCCTCATCAGATTGTATGTCATGTTTTTTTTTTCCTCCAGGCATCATGGGTAAAGAGGGCCGCCAGGCAGCGAGGAACAGCGACTATGCCATCCCCAAATTCAAACACCTGAAGAAGATGCTGCTCGTTCACGGCCACTACTACTACATCCGGATTGCTGAACTTGTTCAGTACTTCTTCTACAAGGTACGAGACGAACGTCTGCTGCGCTCCACCGGCTCACACGTTCCGATTGCTTTATGCTAATTCCTATTGAAACCCTGAGTTAAAAAGAACCACATTTTGGATCCATGAGTCCTGGCTGCTACATTCTCTCCCGTATTCATGCCTACGATGATCAGTGTGGGCGTTTTCTGATTCATTTCGTACTTTTGGCAGGTCATCCCTCTGCAGCCCACTCAGCAAGCTCACTGAAAACAATCTCAGCTTGAATGGAAATGTGTAGATGGGAGCATTTTTAGATTCTTCTAATCTTTTCACGTGTACTCATCACAAGCTGATCACTTTCTCTGCGTGTTGTTCTTTTTCTCCTCATTCTGAATCCCTCCAGAATGTATGCTTCATCTTCCCTCAGTTCCTGTACCAGTTCTTCTGTGGGTTCTCCCAGCAGGTAAGTACGTCACACTGTATGTGTCCTGTCTGCAAGCCCCCTGTGCAGTATGCGCAACACCGTTACATATTCAGCAGTTAAGCTGGCTTCATTTGGTGATGTTTTCTTAAATGTTCATGTTAAAAGCTGCACTAATAAGTGTCATAGAATGAACGCTCTCCTCTGCGGTTCCCCTCAGTTCAACTCAGCATTTTCACCCTTTTTTTGTTTTGATTTTATGACCCGCAAACTCCACTGTCATCGATCTTGTTCCCAGCTCTAATAAACCCACTTCACTCTACCTGCCAAGCACCAAATGGCTGTTAACAACTAGCTGGTCTCAAAGAAGCACATCTAGCAGCTGAAGAATTTTTCATTTTTCACAACCTACAGTTGAAAGGAGACTTAAAATCGCCAATTATTCAACTGCCACAACTGTGAATGAAAGCTAGCGTTTTCTGCTCCATTTCGAATTAGGCAAATACGTGCAACATGTTTTACAACAACAAACAAAAAAAGTCTATAATTTAACAACATATTCAGCTTGCTCCGCTGCCTACAAGTGGCCAAAGTAAGACGCTGTGAAGACGCTTTCAGGTTGAGATGTCCGATGTCCTCTCTGTCCTCTCTGTTGTCTCTGTCCCCCTGCAGCCTCTGTACGACACCGCCTATTTGACGTTGTACAACATCAGCTTCACCTCCCTCCCCATCCTCCTCTACAGCCTGGTTGAGCAGCACATCACCACTGAGAGGCTCAAGAGGGACCCCTCCTTGTACAAGTCAGCGCAGTTCTGATGGGGAAACCGTGACAATTATGACACAATATTTTATTTTATTTTAGTGAGCATTGCTCTTCTTCTGCCGTCTTCCTCAGGGACATAGCGAAGAACTCCCTCCTTCGCTGGCCCGTCTTCATCTATTGGACGTGCCTGGGTGTGTTTGACGCTGTTGTCTTCTTCTTCGGTGCCTACTTCCTGTTTGACAACACCACTTTCACCAGCAATGGCCAGGTGAGGCTCCGTCTCGATGGCATCAGAGGCAGTGAGATCTGCCATTGCGTGAAACAAGTAGAAATAGAGTGTTCGAGGCTGTTCTTTAGGGAAATTAAAGAAAATAATGGACAAAGTTAGTGTGCCCTGTAATAAACACTCCGCATCTCCATTGGATCCTCCTGAAAGAGGACTTAAGTGTTACAGGCTGATTTTGTGATCATGTTTTTCGTTGTTATGGGTCTGTAACAGTAAGCTATTTGTCCCCCCCCCCCCCCCCCCCCCCCCCCGATAGGTCAGCAACATAGGATCTCCATTCATATCGACAACGCAGTAGCATCTTTCTCTGTATTGTTAATTTGTATCATGTCAGCTGTTTTGATTGCCTTCGGTCCTGTTTTTTAAGTTGAAACATCCTGAAATTCATTTTACCCTTTATCCTGATTCCTTTCTCTTTTCTTCTCCCTCCCTTTCTCTGCTTCTTTTCCCTTTATTTTGCTCCTCTTCCACTTCTTCTCCTTCTTCTTCTTCAGCTTATGACCACCAACACACAGATGGTAAGCCTGTCTCGCTCTCCTTCAGCTCTCTCTGTCTCTTACACTTTTTAGTTCCTGTCGTACCGTTTCATCCTGTTTCATCCAGTTTCATCCCTCCTCACTTCCCATCCGTACCCTTTCATTGGAATGTGTAGTTTTCGAGTGCTCCCTTATTCCCTCTAATCTCTGTAAAGCCCTGAATCCTACACAGTACCTGATCTCCACCACTCCACTGACATAGTAGAAACCTTAGATCCTTCCCCACACTATCCTTGTGTTTGGTTGTAAATGGACTAATTGACACTATAGATTAAGATCTAACAGCTGTTTGTTGTTCCTGTTTAACACGTGTGTGCGTTGTGTGTATGTTAAATGTATGGGTTGCTTTTATCCTATACTCCTTGTGCTCGGGTGTCAGACGAACCAAATCCAGCTGGTTTAAAATGGAAATGCTGGTTGTTTATGGCATCCATAAAGAAAATATTTTCTTTCAAGGAGGCACACTGTTAAGAACAATCAGCTGTGGTTATTACATATTTGCCTCTACCCCCCCCCTCTCTCTCTCTCTCTCTCTCTCTCTCATTGCCTCCCATCTCAACTCTCATCCCATCTGTCATTCCTGATGTCTGCTGAAACCGTTTCAAGGATTTCAACGGGTAGAAAGATTTGAGGCGAAGAGGTGAAGGGGAAACATTCTCAGTTAATTGCTTCAAATAAAAATGTATACTACTTCCATCCAAGCAGGTCCCCTTCGCTTTGTTGTGCTATATGCACTGTGAAAACATAGAAAGTCCACCGACCCGTGGATGCTGGTCGATTGTGTGTGATGAATGAGGCCGCTAACCCTGTTTTTCCCCTCTGGCCCTGCAGATGTTTGGGAACTGGACCTTTGGGACTCTCGTCTTTACTGTGCTGGTCTTCACCGTTACGCTCAAGGTGTGTGACCACGTCTCCAGAAGTGAAAAAGCGAAGAAACGAGCCGCCCTATGTTATTGTACCGCATAACCCCTCCACTTAAATGAGTTCATTAACGTTGCATATGTGCCTCATCGGACGTGTGGACAAGCTGGCGGTGCACACGTCAACTAGCATGTTACGTCAATGATTGACCACACTGGCCGCTCACTTCGCACAACAGTGAACCCTAAAGGCACAGCCATTGACTTAATTGACAGGCTGAGTGTTTACGATGTGTGTATTCTGTATTTGTTTCAGCTTGCCTTGGACACACACCACTGGACTTGGATCAATCACTTTGTCATCTGGGGGTCACTACTTTTCTACGTTATTTTCTCTCTCCTCTGGGGAGGCATCATTTGGTATAATATGTGTTTTCTTCTACTAGGTTTAACATTTATTTTAGCTTAGGACACTTCTGCAACCATTCTCTGTCCTTCTCGTTGCTGCGTAGGCCCTTCCTGAACTACCAGAGGATGTATTACGTGTTCATGCAGATGTTGTCCAGTGGCCCGGCCTGGCTCAGCATCATCCTGCTTATAACGGTCAGCTTGCTGCCCGATGTCATCAAAAAGGTCCTCTGCAGGGCCGTGTGTCCCACAGCCACCGAACGTGCACAGGTACCATCTCTGCACCAATTTCAATTGTCTTGTTATCAGGTCGGGGGTTTATTTTCCAGTTTTGACTCCTGCTTTGCCAAAATCGTTAACCAATTACTGCTCTCCCATTTTAAAAGTCGTGCCTTTTGGCAGAAAGTTGAATCCACTCCTATGCTAGCTGATATTTCATATTTTTACTGTCGGAAACCAAATGAGTAAGCTTGAAAATCTATTCCACTCAATCACTTATCCAGGAACACCATTAGAATCCCTAACAGTGTGATTTAGAACGACTTCTTTGTTCCCTGTGGCTTCACCTCACCTTCCCTTGAAACAGGCTTCACCCTGAATGGCAAAATGAATGAAAGGTCTGACAGATTTCTCCTTGCTGTGCTCTTTCTTCTCTTTTCTCCCTTCTCACTGCAACCTGATGGACCACCATCATCCCGACCAATCCCCACCGTGCCTCTCTCCCCTTTCCTTGCATTCACCTGCCGTATCCGCCTTTTTCCTCCTTTCCTTTTTGTCCGTCTGCATCACTCTTTTCTCTCTTGTGATGCCAACCCCTCCCGCACTCCCGTGACTCTGCACTCTGCACACACTTGCTCTTTCGGGGTGACTGCAGTCCACTCGCCCGTGCCTTACTGTGGAGCCGTCCACCATCTTCATGCTTTCTCAGTCATCCAGCAGAATGAGTTTCTGATTGGCCCAGAGAGACCAGAGAGGAGCAGGAAGAGGAGGTGACTCTCTTTTAAGGCCTCATCTCTGTGTGCATGATGGTGTGTCTCAGTGTAAACCCCTTATTAAAGTCTCCTACGCATTGCTCCATGTCAAACTAACAACCAGGGCGCTGTTAATAACAATAGCGACGCAGCATTTTGTGTGTAAGCAAGGTTAGAAATGTATTTTTCTCTGCCATTTTTTCCCTTGCCATTGTGTCTTTTGTGCTTTGTTCCTTGTGTACTGTTTTACATATTTAAATTGCATGCCATGATTTATATTGTTTTTCATTTTGTCCCGTATTATTTATTGTTGAAACAGTTTTGGCGGATCACAGTTCTTCTTAAATTGTTTGTCAGCCAAGCAGTTGGATTTGCAGAATTTCTTTCTTTGATATTTCTTATCTACCATTATTTCTTTTTAAAAATCTGACTGAAGAATGAATTATTCTTTGTTTTGATGAATTATTAGTTAGTATACAAGCCCAAATCCCATCACTCCTGCCTCTCTTATCTGAAGTCGCATGCAGAGTTGGTTGGGGATATGAGTGACCATGCACAGTAAACATTAAAGTGTAATCATTGCACTGAAAAATGCAATGTTAAATTCTTAGTGTAAAGAAATGAAGTATAGATAAATAAATGTGCTTTCAAGCCAAATATGATACCAAGAAGCAACAGTAGTCCTATTCTGATGCTACATGAGTTCAAATCGTTTTTCACTTAAGTTGCAGTCGTCACACCGAGGCAAGTTAGTATACCAGCATACGGGTTCATTTATCACCTCGCTTTCCTTTAACGTCATCCACAGAAGGTAAGGACAGCGGGGGGCCCTGGAGGGCTGTGTGGCTCCTGGCACTGCAGAAGGTGGAGGGGGAGGAACCCACTCCACCCTGGTAGGACCTGTGAGGGAGACAGTGGAGAAAAAGCTGCTACTGTGACTCCATGACGTCACACTGACACAGCACCCCTCCCAGCAAACGCAGGAGTACGCCCCCCAAGGTGGGCTAGGGTCACCATGGTAACGGCACACAGAGGGCGTTTACCGTGGGGAGTCGGGTTGCTAAAGCTGCTGCAATGATGCTTCCTGCTGCTCCACACTGCATGGGGCATGTTTCATTTAAATGGCTTAGGCTGGGGAGTCGGGGCGCGGGGGGGGGGGGGGGGGGGGGGGGGGGCTAGATCACTGCATCTAAACTAAATATTTCCTTTGGTTAAACCCACTTTTAGGGACCACAACCTCCAATTAGCTCTGCAGTGCTGGTTGCAAAGCATGCTGTGCTTCTCACTGCATGTGGGATGGGATTTGACTTGATCAGGGTTGCAGCTAATTGAACAATTGTATCCTCTTTTTATTAGACGCAGGCCACTTACAATCCATTGTCACTTAGTAGTGGGGTTGCTTTGACTCCTCGACAGTGCTGGACTGGAGTTTAAAGTCACACTGAAGGTTCTGGGTCTCAGGAGGTTTAGTTGAGAAATCTGAGGTGACTGAGCTGGTTTAATAGCTTACAGATCTGAATAGCATTCCGTTAGTAACTGAGGTTATGTTATGTGGAAAAGTCCAGGTTTCCACATAAGAATCATTTTGTATCAGGAATAGTGAGGACATCTGGTGTTGGAAGATGGAGTAGCAATTGTAATTGATATCTTCTTGATATCTGTCTCAGCCATTGATCACAATGGGAATTTTCAGATGGTTTTGTCATCATTGATCAGTGGCTTATGTCCAGATTCCACACTGTTTGTTTAGTAAATTTGATCCGGGTGTCTATAACAGGGTGTCATTAACCATCAAAACCTTCTGAATAAATCCATGCTGTTCGATGCAATGCATCAGGCCGTCTCACATCTCTCCTTTATTCACACGTGATTTGATCTGCATGGTGCTATTCTGCTGATTTCCCCTTTTCTCGCTGCTTTGGTTTGTACTTTCTTGTGACGATGCATCCCCGTCCTTCCGCAGGATGACGAGAAGCTGTCGCGGGCTTGTGTGGCCGAGGTGACTCCACTGTCCCCGGGTCGGTCCTACAAAGGCACGAGCGCGGACTCCTCTCACCTCCACCTCGGCGCCCCGGAAACCCTGTCGCTCCGCGGGTCTGATCCCCTTCCTCAGAAACTACTGGTCCACTTGGCGGAAGGTGGAGGGGCCGACTTGTGCTCTCTCAGCCCCTTCGTGCTCCGCCTCTCAGGGGCGGGATTTGCCTTCTGTGCCCCAGGGCCCGAGACCTCCGTGTGAACACAAACACGGGCATGAGACCGAATCGCATGTGGATCTTGTTGGCTGACAACATAAAGTGCATCAGCCCCTGGTTGTGTGACAGAGGTCGATAACCATCAAGGGTTCAAGGATTTACAAACAAACACGTTTTCACGCGCATCCACCTCCACGCTGGGCTCACCATGTGCATTTTCTGTGAACAACCCTTTAGATATCGTGGCCCTGCCGCCTCATCTTCATACTTTGGTATCATCATATTCATCGAGTGTAGTCCCATGTCTTAGTCACAACCAAGTTCCTACTCAGACTCTTCCTTGAACAAGTCTAAGAACAAAAGGGGGTGTTGTTTCGCGCACTATTAACTGTCTCATTTCAACGTGTCAACCGTCGGGCCTTTTTGTATTCCATGTCCTAATTTTCAGTCTCACCTTCTTGCCTGTTGCTTCACTGTACTGTTTACTTTTTTGTTAATGTTGGTTGAAAACATTTATGTACAGTTTGTGGTCTGGCCAAGTAAAGGGCGGCTGTCAAGCTTTGCCCTTTAGGTGCGTGTGCATGTGCGCGAGTGTATGCATGAATTTTCCTGTTACTGTATGTTTTTATGTTACACACCTTTGCCTTACAGGTAGCCACACAGCAGCAGGCTAGGAGCCAAAGGATAAAGGTGTAAAATGTTAAGAATTATTAAGTAGAAACAATGTATTACAAAGCCTTACACACACACACATACACATACAAACATCAACACACACACTACAGCCGAAGGAGGGAAATGGGGGATATCTGAAGAGGGATGTGCAGTATACGAGCCACCCGGCCTTAATTCATAGATACTGATTTTTCGTGGGTTATATTTCTAAGTCAGTTGAAACATGTTTGCGAGTGGACAGGTTCAGAGGGCATATGCGTGTCTGGTACAGTGTGTCAATTCTTCTTCCTTTTTACCTCACGATTGTTTTTCTCATCTGCATGTCGGATCTCACTGCAGCATGCTGATCTGGTCTCGGTTCTTCCTTTATCGCCCATCATCGGTCATGAACCATATCACACCCCTTTTCTTCCTCCCGAAGACGAGCGCACTGAACCAACTCCTTCCCTGATGTGGTCTTGTGGGGTAACAGCTGCAGCCTCGGACTCGCGCCGTCTTTATTCATGGGTGTCCTAAACGACTTGCTACTCCCCACTGCGTCGTGCTGGTGTGTTTGCTGCCTCGCTCTGTGTTATGCAAAAGTTAACGTAGTGTTGTCACACTATAAGGGGTTTCTCTCGCTGTTGCATTTATCTATGAGTTATTCTGTATTGTTCTGAAAGTATTGGTGGTGGTCACTGTTGATGTATGGATGTAACTTAAAAAGACTTTTGATATATATATACATATATATATTGTATTGAGAAGGGATGTTCAATAGCCGGTTGTAAGTAGGTGGGAGACTTAAAGCGGCGATGTCACAATCAAGTCAATAGAATGTTGAACTGATTTGTCCATCATGTCCTCCAGCTGAAGATTGTTGCTCATTATGGATGAACCACTTTTCTGCATTTCTAACATTCAAAGTCCCTTTGGTCCAAAGCATACCTGTCCTGTTGCACAGCAAGTAACTGACTCTGGAAGTCTTGAATGTCAGATTCCGAAGCAATTTTGTATGTTTATACAGTTTATTTTCATACACATCACCATCTGCCGAAATGTCTAGATTTAATAACAGGTGTTCTGTATTTTTTTTACTGGGGCACAGATGATGTTTTTAAGTTTGGTTGGAGGTCTGGATTTGTCTCGTTCAGTTTTCACTCAAAGCCCACCAGTGTTTGAACTTGGGGGCTCAACGTCCTGACCTCAGTAGATCAACAGAAGGGCCTTGGTGCTTGTTATGCAGTGTCTGACCTCACTGTGCTGTTGCCATACTCCAGAGATATTCTACATGTCATATACAAGTCATACAATGATACGGTCTATTTTACTTAAATAACGTAATGGGGAATTCTTTTGGAGTCGTTCACAACTTTTTCTCGACTACTTTTTGTTGTCCACTTTGAATTTCTTTTGCTACGTTTGTATGCCAGATGGAAGACTATATTTTAACTGTGTTAGAATTTGTTCAAGTATGTAACCAAAATTAGAGCATTTACATTTTATGATTCATTAGAGATTTACCAATAGGTCTACACACTGCACTTTCTTCTACAACAGATCAGTTTTTCCCCTAAAACATGGTATGATGTCTGTCGACGGGGCTTATAGTTATATAGTAATAAGTTATTTTTCTAAGAATGTAGTCGGAGAGAAAAAAAAAGTGACCAAATAACTTGACTAGAAACGGACTGTGTGTAGCGTCTCAAATGGGTTTATTGCACCAGCCTTCTACTGCAGATCAGAATGTTGAACAGCAGGTGCTCATCCTGTCACTCCCGAGCTCGGCAAAGGTCCGAAATGTGGACTTTTGTGCACCGAGCAGCACGCTTCATATCACACCTTCAGTACAACACTGTTTGTGTTACTAAACAGGTTTTGTGAATTTATTTTTTGTTTCGAATAAAGATTTTAAAAGTTCAGCTTTTGACTCTCTGCCAGCCTGCCGGTAGCAATGGGGGGCAGAGCACTGCATTGTCCTTCTGCTTGTAATAAAGAAACATTCTAAAAAAATGTAGCTCCTGTGTTCATCCCACACAATTTTTCTGTAGGTTGTTCTACCTTCACTCATGAACGTCTACTAACCTCTTATCACTTTAGACCTCCTAGTTTCCGCCGGTCACGTGATCCTCCCGCGCGGCACACCTGCGCCTCAATCCAGTCAATCAGCCAGCAGCTCACAAACACTGGCCTGACGTCAGTGTAGCGCATCATTCCGATCGCGCGATGTACAGGTACGATTTTTCAAACTCCACGCAGCATTATGTTTATTCCACGCAGTCGTCTTCTTTGCCAAACCTTCGTTTCATACATTACCCATAATTCAACTCGGTCCCGAAACGTCAGTTGAAGTGTAGGCTAGCAGCTAAGCTAACGTAGCCTCGAGATGCTGCTCGATGGGCTGCGGCCGGCTGGTGAGATATTAACCTCTTCACAACTCAACAAAAGCTTTCAAACTAATTGTGTAGGCTAAAGTATAGCAGACCCACTATTCCTCTAGTGTCTCATGGTCCGTTGTTTCTGTCGAATTGTCCTTCAAGTTGTGAAAAAAAGCTGTTGAGTTGTAATTGCTAACAGTTGACCTAGCTATAAACTTCAAAACCTTAAAAGAAAATTAAGTATAATTTGAATTAGGTTGTCAACATGTTTCATACTCATGGTATTTGGTTGGTAAAATAATGTCCAATAACATGGAGTAACATTTCACGGCCTTGACACCGCTGTGGGAATTTCACAACTGTGTGCAGTATCTTCTAATTAAATGACATTAATTTTAAAAGAAACAACTTTTTAATACCAAATTAAAAAACAACTGGCTGTTATGGAAAGTCACCCAATGTCACCCACCCCAGGCTATGTTTTTCATAGCCTAGGCTATGTTTTTCATAGCCTAGGCTATGTTTTTCATAGCCTAGGCAAGGCAAGTTTATTTGTATAGCGCTTTTCATACACAAGGCAGACTCGAAGTGCTTCACATCATAACATTTCATACAATAAAGTGAAATAAAATTAAAGAACAGCAAATAAAATTATAAATTAAAATCTTATTTAAATTGTTTAATTAAAGGCAGAGGTTAAAAGTGCAATATAGGTCAAATTTAGCAGAAGGCAAAGCTGAACATAAAAGTTTTCAGTCTTGTTTTAAACGTGGTCAGAGTTGGGGCAAGTCCTAAATCTTCAGGAAGTTTATTCCAGCTGTTTGTTGCGTAGTAACTAAATGATGCTTTCCCATGATTTGTATTTACTCTGGGAATCACTAACAGATTGGTGTCAGAAGATCTTAGTGATCTTGAAGGCTTATGTAGTGGAAGCATATCAGTGATATACTTTGGCCCTAAACCATGTAGTGATTTATATGTGAGCAGTAGGATTTTGAAATTAATTCTCTGACATACTGGGAGCCAATGTAAGGATTTAAGAATTGGTGTATTGTGCTCACATTTTTTGGTCTTTGTTAGAACTCAAGCAGCAGCGTTCTGAACAAGCTGGAGCTGCCTGACAGTTTTTTTTGGAAGACCTGCAAGGAGACCATTACAATAGTCATTATAACTAGCCTACTAGTTATAAAGGCATGTACAAGTGTTTCTAAGTCTTGAGCTGACATGAGCCCTCTAAGTCGTGCTACATTTTTGAGGTGGTAGTAGGCCGATTTTGTTACTGATTTGATGTGACTCTCAAGTGTAAATCTGAATCCATAATAACCCCCAGATTTCTGGCTTTATTTGATGTTTTCAGGGACAGAGAGTGAAGGTGTTGGGTTACTTTAAACCTTTCTTTTTTAGCACCAAATACAATGATCTCAGTTTTGTCTTCATTTAGTTGATCTCAGTTTTGTCTTCATAGCCTAGTGCTGTCACGTGGTGGCACTGCAGCATAATCAAGGATGCATGACTAGTAGAACTGTGCATGTTGTTTCTGTCGATGACAATGTCCTGACACAGCTGTTGTGCTTTGCCTCCACACTAGATGTCACTGTTGGATCAGCTGACTGGGAAACCGTATTGCTGACCTTCAAATCCCCTCCCCCATGTCTTCACAGGTTTGCACCATCATGTGTGCTGAGGCTGAAGCATGCATGTGCGAATGAGGCTTCCTCCTGCTCCACCTCCTCCCCTTCTCCATCGGCGGGCTCCTGCGTTCTGCATCCCGCTGCGGAGGACTCGTCAGTGCAGCTGGGGCCGTGACAGCCATAGCAGCTTCATCATCATCCCCTCCCCGTCAGTCTCGGCAGCATCGTCGAAAGCACCCGGTTCTTCCAGCTTTGAGCGACACACCCACCCCGTCTCTCGGCTCTCTTTCCTCCAGCAACCGTGTGTCGTACAAGCCAGCAGCCAGGCACTCTCATCCCGGGCTAGTTTACCCGGCCGCATCCTTACTCCCTCCTCTCGGCAGAGCTTACCACCACAACAGTCCCCGTCTCTCGTCCTCTTCACCACCATCCGCTTGTCGTAGAGCGAGTCGGGAAAAAGCAGGCAAGCTGTCTCTTTTTTCTGCACAGGTGTGTGTTGGCTGGGCAGGTGGTCTTCCACTGGCCCTTTGGAGGATGATCCTATGGATGAAGACGGAGGAGATGGCCCTAGGGGAGCTTCTGGAAAGGCTAAGGACAGTCACTCAAAGCATAGGTTGGTGACTACAAGACACTTAACAACAATAATCCCATGTCATTTTATTCTTCATTGCCAATGATTATGCATGGCTCTCTGAAACATTATTATAGGTGAAATACTAATTTGTATTCAGCTACAGCGAGGGGCAATATTGCATCTCTTGTTTGGTTAAATCTACCAAATAAAAATGAAACGATAGTGTGTTAAGGAAAATACAGGATTGTCATGTGAATACGCTACAAATGTTTGTTTCTGCTGGAAACCGAACCAGGTTTAACAGCCGCATGAACCTGCCGTTCATGCTGTCTGCCTTGAGGTAGGGTGCATTTTTCTGTGAAATTGATTGAAATATTTAAATAATGATATACTGCAAAGGACAGGCTGGGATGTGTTGTGATACTGGATACAGTTTCTTGGTATACCCCCCTAAAGAGTTAAAGTTTGTCTGTCTATATGGATATATCTTCCTCTCCCCATGTAACCCTGGACTGATTACTGTCTTTATGTAGTCACTTCACCTCTTATATTCCACTATTATGGCTCTGCTAATGCGTTTTGTGCCAGACTCTTGTGTGTTTAGTCATGGCCTTTCATATTTTCTGAGTAATCAAAGCAACCTCACAGAAACATTTTATGTCTATAATTACGCAGTCATGAAATAAAAGGCTATTTCAGTTCCTTTCTGGGTTGACACGAGAACCCTTCTCCAGACTGTACATGTGATGCTCTGACATTGCTGCGCCAGCTTTATGATTTTTTGCCACCGACCAAAGGACAGATTTCTCTCATTAATCTAACAAATGCACTGAAGATGAATGCTATGTCTGCTTCTTGTTTCCTTTTTGATCCCTTTTAGAGATTTTCTTTAATCCAATTACTGCCTGCACATGGCCATTCTCACAGTTGTGCACAGTGCACCCTTCATTTTGTGTTGTGCTGATCTTGTTTCAATGGAGATCAGGGATGTTGGTTGGATTTGGAGAGGCCACAGCTGCTTATTAAGTGACACATGGGGTATTCATGATTATTTTTAGCTGTATTTTTGTGTATGTGCAGTTACAGAATGGATGCAGGGGGAAGAGGAATAATGTATTACACGCTGATACTGTGACATTGTCCAGTTTACGTACTTTTTTCAAATCTACTATAACAATGATGCTCCTGCTACAATCCCATGAGTGGGCTTGAGTTGCGTTTCCTTCTTAGCACCAGAGATGGTGAAGTATGGCAGCAGCGAGTGGGTGGACTTGTGTGAGGAGGGGGCATGGCAACGGCGCCAGAGGAAGAAAACTGACAGCTCTGAAAAAAAATGATGAGCTACATGAATCAAGGCTAAACAAATGATGAAGAAAAAATATTTTTTCATTTGTATAGGCATTGAGTGACATAATAGTAAAACTTACATAGATTGCAATCATTGGTGGCACTTTGTAGAAAATGAGACAGGAATGTGCTGTGGCAAGAAGATGAGCGCCGTAATCGGCTCAGAGCGACTAACACTGATCACAGAAGACAGCAGAGACGAAGGGCAAAGCGAGAGTTAGACAATCGGAGATTCAGAGGAACTCTGGGAAAGCAAAGTCAACTGAGGATGAAAAGGATTCATCGTCTAAACTGACAAAAGGCGGCATTCGACATGCTTAAAAAGAGGTGTCATGTTGCAAATTACTTCTTTGTTCCCCAGAGAAAAATAGGCAAACAGATCTTGTCTGACGGACATTTCTGAACATGCAATATTCTCAAACTGATATCAATTCAGGAGAATCTTTTTGCATCCCACAAAGTGACCGCTTGTATTTTCCTTTTCTTATCAGTGGCAGGAATCCAATCTATCATTGTGGTCATTCAGTCAGCAGTATGTGAGCAAAGCTGTTTAGCACATCCTCTCTCCAGACAGAACATGAAGTGTAATACTTACCATGTTCACCATCTCAGTTTAGCGCGCTTAGCAATATTTGCTAATCACTATTTAACATGGATGTCTAGCTTTGGTTGATGGCAATGTCATTTATGTGGGTATTTTATCCTAAACTGAAGTATTACAAAATCAAAATGTTGTCAAAGTTGTTGAGCTATTTCGCTATGAAACAAAAAAAGTTAAGCTGCTCAACAGGAAAATTCAGAGGATCGCCAAAGCCATTAGGGCGCATTGGCTGGAATCTTTGAATGCACAAAAAGGATGTTGAAACTTCAGAAAAAGGCAGCGAATCACCAATCTCAGTGTGCATCATTCTCCTGCAACCATTCATGTCTGTACAAATTCTGATGGCATTTGATCCAATAGTTGGTATGGTTATAGAGGTATGGTTGCTCTGGTACTTTTTAGTTTACCATATTATACGTTCCAGTGAAATTTAAATAATTTTTACTTGCAGCCCTATTCAAACATGCATTCCCCTGGACTCAGCATTTGACCTACTTCCACTTGATTTAAAGGGGCACATCCAGTTCAGTGAGTCCCAGGTCTCAGCTTTTCCAGCAGTAATATGTTCCTCTGCTGCCGTTGAATTATTTCTTTGTGCAGAAGCGACGTATTATATGTTGTGTTTGGTGTTTTATTGTGTGCAGATGCATGGCCAATATGTATTCACACCCATGTATGGGCGAGACTGTAGTGTCTATTTGCTACTGAACCCAGCAGGAGCTGAGGTTTATGAAAAATGTCTGAGCTCCAGGCAGCCCATCTGTCTCATGACTAAAGTCGATCTCAGTCAGTTGTTATTGATCAGGTGCCACCCTGAAGCATTGTTTTAGATTGAAAGCACAGCAAGGAAGCTTGCTTATAAATCAGATATACGCAAGACTTTATTGTCACCGTAATGTGAGGGTCAAGGTATTTATTAGCTCGAGGTCAGGGGTTCAAACTGCCGAGGTGAGCTGTGTGGTTCATCACTAAAAGCATACCAGACTGATAGCTGGATGGATTTAAGGTCACCAATTGTCAAAGGTGGTCAGAGAGACGCGAGTGCCCGAGATAGAGATACAGCTGCAATAATAAAGCAATCCTAATTTATGTCCATACATTTTGTGAAGTGTAGTTCCAATGTATGTATTGTTACTATCAAAATTAATGTACTTTAATCTGCCTGCAGAATAATTTGAAGGCTTTATTTTAAATGCTTATTCATCTGCTGGATGGTTATATTGGTAATCCTTGTGTTTAGATGGAAATAACCGAAACGATAACATTTTTTTAAAAACTACTAGCTAGGTAACGATAACCATGGTGGCAAGAGGATGCATCTCATTGGCTTTGGTGGCTTTGATTGTATTTCATCTCTTTAGCGCCACTATTCGTCCAGTGCTTTTGTCTACGAGGAAATGAATGTTCTGTTCTTGGCCTTTTGCTTCCTATAAGCGAATGTGGGCATGCTAACACAATACTGAGATGGTGGACTTTATACCTGCTAAACATTACATTACATGTCAAACATCAGTATGTTAGCATTGTCATCAGCAGGATATGCTCATGTTTAGACATATGAGCTCGGCGTGCTTCTTTATCTGCAGGCAGGTATATGGTGTGCAGGAAAACGGTACAGAGGGGCTACAGATGAAGTAACACAAAGGACGAGTGTGATACTATAATAAGAAATTCGACCTAAAGTGGGGGGGCAGAGCTGGGAGACAGAGATGGAGGGTTACGGATAGATGTTGCGTGCCTCGTTGTCCTGCAATCGCCGCATCACAGTGCAGTGTGTCTCTCTCTCATCGCTATTCTAAGCCTGTAAACTGCAAGCTGCCTTTTGCTCGCCAAACACACATACCCAATAGCCTGCCATCGACCTCCTCCACTCTGCCATCAAAGAGGACCCTGTTTGCTCCTCCCCTCAGTAACCAAGTCTGTGTCCACTGCAAAGTTTGTGTCGGAAGGTTTTAAAGGTCTGTGCTCTCCCGGTTCACCAGGGATGAATGCATGAAAGGATCCAGGGAGAGAAAAGGCAGATTAGTTAAGGAGTGGAGGGAATATAATTAGCCTGAGCAGCAGAAGGGGATTTGTGCTCCACCGGCTGCCCTCTGCTCCAGCTCACCTCCAGCCTCCTCCCCTCCCCGTCCTCCCTTGGAAACCCACACTACTGTGAGACGTCAATACTCACGACGAGGTATGCAGAGTGAGCCTGTGTTTTTGCAGAGCCGAGCTGGGTCCCGTTCTCACCTCTTTTTTTTTTTTTGTGTGAACGCTGTTGGTTTCAGAGGTTGTGCAGACAGTGACTCAGCTTTATTTTTCTTTTCTTTTTCTCTGTGTCCTGAGTCCCCTATTTGGTGGCACTGCAGAGGAAACCGACTTGTCTTCAATGTAGCCGGGGCAGACCTCTCCTCAGAGGATGCATGTGAGCCCATGCCGGCTTGATTCCGAGTGAACCGACACGTTACAGCCGAGAAGGTCCTTTCCCATGCCTGCATTTGGGGGCTGCCTCTTGGAGTCTATCACAGTGTGCAGCGACGCCTTGCAGGTGCAGCGAGGGGTCTCTCTGGATGACAGAGGAGTTAGTTGCGGACTGCTCTCATGTCTCTGCACGAGTTTCTGCGGGAGGGTGGCGAGGCGTCGTGCCGGATAGTGAGCCGGCTCGGACACCTGATCCAGAGCCTGGACGTCTCTGGACTGGGCTCTTCTTTCCCATTCAACCCTGCCGGCCGCAGGAGCTCCTGGAGAGACTGGGATGGTAAGGCTGAAAAGTGGCAGTGTTAAGTGAGTGTGCAACATTCCCGACTGTAGCTCCAAGCAGAGATGTGCAGGGCATCCCGCCCAGAGCCCCACACACACACACACACACACACACACACACACACACACAGTGCTTCCTGTGGGCTTCCCTTGCTTCCCACTGAGCTGTTTGTGTGTCTTTGTGCCCTTGAGAGTGTGTGTCTGCGCAGTTTGAACAGTAGCCTCAGTTTCTAGCTTACAGATCTTCGAAGCTGCACTGATATTTTTCCGTGGCGTTAACAGATTCCACAACATATGCAGAAGCTGCAGCAGACGAGTTCAGCAGCTGCTTCAAAGGATTGGAAACTGCTGATTAAAGCTGCTGACTTTTCAAGTTAGTGTACCAAAGCTGTCTACCAGCCAGAGTGTTTTTATTTTGAGGCCGTGGCTTTTTCCACTGCATAGAGAGGGGACCTTTAGCTGGTCTCTGAAACACACAGGGAGGAAAGCATGGTGAGCAAAGCCAGGAGGAGTGCTTCGCGATGGGACAGTGGGATGCCGATGGTCCCGCTTAAGCCAAGTGAGTCAGGAAACGTATGAGTGGAATCTTTGTGTCGGTCTGTGTGGGGTAGTAGTTTGTATGTATGGGGAGAAATCTGCGCAAAAGTCAGTGTTTTTAACTATCCGCTAGTTTCCTACAGCTGACGTCTGACGTGGGAAAATCTTGTTTCTCCAAACGTACATATCTTTGTTTCTCCCAAAGGTTTCCCTTACATATATTATTGTTTGTTCTGCTCCTGGTTGAAGGTCACTTCATGTTCAAATATATTACTGTTCCCAGCACTTGGAGTTTGTGTGTGTGTGCGGCTACAATACAGTATGTGCATATAAGTTGGCATCTATAGACTCTACAAACCGTACGTGCATGCTCTTCTTGTCTGTACTTCAAGCTGTGTAGTTGTAGGAGAGGGTTTCACATCTGTTCAAATCATTAGCCATGAGGTGAACGTGTACACGCGAGGAACTATGTTGATCTAGCTGTTGTTTGGTTTTATACTTAGACACTCAGAAAATCTGAGAAAGCATATTTGTGATTGCCTGACTGCACATGTAGGTCACCAAGAATAAAAACAAATTGGATCTCCCAAGTGGTTCCACCTACGATTTTTAAAAGGATCTCATAAGAAGCACAGATTAAACTGTTTCTACCTTACGTGTCTTGGAAAATGTAATTTATTGAATTGACACTAGAGGGATATTGTGAGTTCTACAGATTGCAAAGTGATGAACTTGTGAGTTGGCAAAGTATTTAACAAAAGACAAGACTTGACGAATCAAAATCCTCACAGCAGAATCAGATGCAACCTTTTTTTTAATTCTTTTTTTAATTCTTTTTAAATGTCGCCAACCGTGCTAAACACCGGCAACGATGCTGACCAAGCTAACCGTTCTAACCTGGGGGGTAATTAGAGGGCAGGCGTTACTCTCACTGCAACATAATGGATGATATCATTTAAAGGGTACTTGTAATTTCCTAAAACATACTTCGGCCCACCCAATATACAACTGGACAGCCAACTAAGAGTTCGGTCTGAGAGTCTGTGTTTGACGCTGTCAGGTGGAGATGCACCAGTATTTTAATCCAATGCTCTGCTGGTGTAATGATATGCTCATGTACTGTAGCAATGAAACTATTCTAATATGAACCTGATTGCACAACAGTAAAACCTAGATGAGAACAGATGAGGGGCAACTTGGAGAACTATGGTCATCAACGCCTAATTCTCATTATTTCTTTAATTTTCAATTTTGATTTATTGTGATCACTTGAGTTCATTTCTCAGATCTCATTCTTGCATATTGTCTGAAGCATATTGTCTGAAGCGTTCAAACGGATACATCTTTTAAGCTCGAGAAAAAGGTATATTTAATACACCCTGCTCATTTTTTTGAGTATTCTGTCTCTTTATTTGACCCTCTTGCTCACGTTGAGTGGTGCCGTTCTTTACCCTATTGGCTCTCGAGCTTATCTCGAGGTTTATGACACTGATAACCTCTTGCCTGCCCTTGGTGTAAACACATATATTAACCCCACCCACACCTCCCCATAAAACACACACTGGCAGATGCAAGCTTTCATACCCATGCACACTCGCATGGAGTCAAACATGTACACACGTAGTTAACACAAGTGACACCTCCTGCCAACCTTTTAGCACACTGGATTTGTATTTTCCACATAATGGTTGAATTGGGACGGATAATGGAATCTGTTGGCTTGTTTTAGGAGAAATGTATCTTTTGTGTAACTCATTGAAATGGAATCTAAATTGCCACATTCTGTTAAGAAACAGTGTCTTTCTTTGAGAGGTCTCATTGGAACTGCGTCTTTCAGTAAATGCTTAAGAATGGGGTCTTTTATAAACCAGAATAGGGGTTTTGAATGGATACAGTCTGTAAATGGTTAAATGGGGATGCAGGCAGTGTTTGAATGGACTGGTCAGAATGGAGGCTTTGTACTTTTGATCCACATCTCCCTCGATAAGGCAGGCGAGCGCTTTGTTGGCTTAGGTAAATGAGCGCTGGGGAACGGACTGGCCACATAACCGAGCACGGACAATTTCTTCCTCAAAGAGTCAAGACTTGATTCCTTCTTTAGAGGTCAATCTTAGTCAATCATTATCAGCTTGGGTGCATTGCTACTCGAACCAAGAAGGGTCAGCTAATTGTCTTTTTGTAGGGGTGGGACAAGGTGAGCAAGGAGGGAGGGGCTAGGCTGGCTACAGTGTTTCCTTTGTATTCAGAGAAGGTAACCTGAGGTAGCAATATGAAGCACACAGTTACCGAGTGATGTCCTGCAGGTAGAGCGCACCTGCAGCGGGAGGGAGAGCGAGAGGTCCGAAAGGTGGAGTCAGAATGAGGGGGAAACTGTCGCAGCGTTGGCTTTTTGCAAAGCTGCATGGATGAAGTGTCGCAGGGGTGGCCGATTCAGGCTCCTCCATGGAGGAAGATGTTGAGGCGGAGTTAGACTCTGGGTTTTGCATCGATGTGGACTTGGAGCTGAGTTTAGGCGGACAGGTGACTGGAGGCTCAGATGAACACTCAAACAGGGAGGAGTCTGATTGGTTTGTGAATGCAGCGCACACAGATTCTCCGTTAACTAGCCAGGAGCAGAAAGAGGAAAGTGATGCAGGAGCTGGATGGAGTCAAACGTCAGTGGAAGGGGCGACGCCGGCAGATGCAGGGTTAACGGAGAATGGAGGGACTGACGCAGAGAGCGCGGTAGAGATGGACGATCAAAGCAAAGGAGTCAAGGAGGAGGAGATGGAGGGGTCACTGGATGTGCGGTTGTGTCCAGTGGTGGAGAGTGGGGGTCATGTACGGATTTCTCTGGAGGAGGTGGAAAGATATCACCGATTTGCTCGCTGCTGCCATTGGCTGTGTGGTAGGTATTGGATGTTTTTACAATACCTTCACCTTCTTTGTTCACAAAAGGATTCTTCCCTTCTTCTTTCTCCATGTTGCATATACGTGATATGTTTTTGTGGGGAGTTTGTCCCTTTTGTATTTTAGTAAGCACAGTTTGGTTCTCTTATCTTAACACATCTTGTACCTGTCCTTTTTCTGCACGAGTTCTCTGCACGCTCTTTTACCTTTGCTCCCACCTAGAGTTGGATTTGGAGAAATCTTTGTCATTTGCTTTATTCAGTTTCATCTTATGTCTGTTTTTTCCCTCTTTAGAATCTATTTGATGTAAGAAGAGACTGTAAACCACGCACTCTAGTGTCCTGTGTGTGTGTGTGTGTGTGTGTGTGTGTGTGTGTGTGTGTGTGTATACACATATACGGTCTGGTATAACATTTTGATAAAGCGCAAGATTGAAGCATTATTGCATTTTTTAGACCAAACCAAGTTTTGAAGAGCTGAGGTAGTATAGAACTGCGTTTGTTTTGGCAATTTGTTTTTTCATTCATTTCTACAAGATGATTGCTGTTTTACAGCTTTTCCCCAGATTGTTTTTATCTGATCACAAACTGTGTCCTTATTTCTTCATTGTGTGACTAAAGACCCAGCGGAGCAATCGCCCTAAACATTGTCTTCTTTAACCCTCATCTGAACCCTCTCACCCCTGATATTATATGGACTCATCCGTCACTGCTCAGCCGTATTTAGTGGTGTGCTTTGTTTCTGTCCCCCACCATGACTGTAAGCCCCTAATTCCGAATTGCTGCCCAAGCTCTTTCCGTTTGTTGGTGTCCATTTTGTTACCCCCAACTCTGACCTGTCCAATACTGAGCACAGTTTTGTCCAAAGGATTTCAGTTTTCCCGTCTCTCTAGCCTGAGGAATCAGAGTTTTAGGTCTTGTTTGATCCGTGTCAGTAGAAGCAGGCCGTCCAGGTGTGTGACACTGACCCACTAACGTTTGACTCGTCGCCCACGAGCGGGAGTGGACACTAATCCCCGTCGTTAAGCCTTCTAAAGAACATTAGCGCCTCAACCAGCAGGTTCTGTCGTTGGGTGTGAGTGTATGTTGTAGAAATAATGTCTTCACCAAGTGTATTTTCTTATTAGCAGACAAAGTGCTCAATGGGAGGAGTATCCTCTAATCATATACCATTTAATACAATGCAGACAAAGGTGAGTAAAATAAACACTAAAGTAATTTAGGCCATTTCCCCTTGCAAAATCTGTGTCAATGTACCCAGACTTTATTTTAGATCACCATAATAAGTTAATCCTTTAGATACATTCATAATAGTTGTCCTTTTTAGAACATCCTCGTGACATCATCGATAGTAGCTAATTGGAAAGGACACTGTATGGAAATACGGTAGTATCTCAAACATCCTCTCTCTTCCTAATGGACCAAGGGCCTGTTGCTGGTTGTGCACCACTGCGTCGACTGAGTGGACGTTTGAAAGAATGTGATGTTGTTGTAGGAAGAAATGAGGAGAGGCAGGATAGGAAGAAGGTGTAAAAAGAGGCTACTTTTCAAACCTCATCTTCCTGGAGGGGTTTTTCCCAGTAACCGAATAGCCTCCTGGAGACAAAGTGCTGCTTTTTGTAGCCTGGATGTGTGGGGGTGGGGAGGGGGGTGGTTTTGATATGTGTGGGAGCTGCTGGGGGCGAGGCGTGGCCCACTGAGTAAGTGAGGCTGGGTCAGAAAGTGGAAACTGAACTTGACTCCACGAGGAGCCTGTGAGTGCCTGTAGACAGGCCGTCATTAACAGGTGCAAACATGAAAGGTATATTTGTCTCATCTTATTTTGAGCTGCCTGACTTCTGTCAAGGAGACATTTTGCTTCACAAACATGCTTTAAGTTAAAAGAATAGGAAACGATATAACATCCCTAGATATCCGTCAGTTACTTGTCCCTAATCAATATATGTTGACTACAGATGTCAAATGAAATAGTATCCCATTAATACATGAGAAGGCTCATACAGAACCATATTCCCTATATTATTGGTAGAAATATAAAAGACCAAATGTATTTAGTTGTAAATACCTATCTGAAGACAACAAATTACAAAAACTTGACAGTCTACTTGATTGCGGGATCAATAATGTTTGTTTGGGCACAAGTAGGCTTTTTATCCGCCTGTTAATAATATTTACTGGAAATGGTGTTAATGTGTGTCCATCTTTGTGTGTGTCTCTGTTGCTGGACGTGGTAGAAACGAGTAATGTGCGTCAGCCTCTGAGGTCTCCTGCTGTCAGGCGAGATTTAGTCTGTGAACAGAAGCTGCAGTGAAGGGAAAAAGGTGTTTGCACTGAGCTATTTTCTCTCATGGGTTGATTGCTCTTCTCGTGTCAGACTCTATAAACACATATCAGCCGTACAGAACCTTTGTTTACCAGCTCCTCATTATTAGCTACTTTATATGTGCGGTTTTTCAGCAGCAATCACGAGGTTCCTCACTCGTTTCTCAGTAACTTCTCACAAAGTCCTATTTCCGCTTGCCGATTGTTTGGACCTTTAGCTCTTTTTCCTTTAGATGCACTTGCCAAATTAATGTAATGATTCTCTTGGGACTTTTGACCGTGTTTAAAGTATTTCCTGCCCATCAGGAAAGCGATCTACAACCACACGGTCTGCTCTGTAACATCCTGGTTCGGTGACGTGTTGGAGAATTGTAGTGTCTTGGGCTGACCTGTGAAAACACAGGTATGGTCCTTTAAGTCCCCTGAATGGGTGAAACCTTGTGATTGATGTTGTTTTGACACAACAGGCATGGCAGCAGCTGCTCTGCCTTTTCAAAAAGGTTTAATGGAGGCAGGAGACTGAAAATACGAAACCCAGAAGACACACTTGAACTAATCCTGTCTTCAAGCAGCGTGTGTGTCTGTGAAAGAGAAAGCAAGCAATAAACCCCCTTGCACTGATGTCCTAGGGCCAACAACCTGATGGGTGTTGCAAAACAAACAGTTAACAGTGTGACTCGCTGGTTTGTTAACACTGGAGTCCACTGGGAGTGCTTGAAGTCAAAGGGTTGCGACTGTAAAGGGACAAACCGAGGCCGTCTGGATAAAGAGGGAATCAACATCCATAACATGATGGTTATTTTGTGGTACTCCGAGATGGACTGAGTACGAAGCTACACCAGCTGGACGTTCCTCAGCCTGGGAAGGTATTGTGCCGTACAAAGGGTTACAAAAAGCTGTGTATTCCATTTGATTCATTGGAACATTGCATCCACATTGGTCTGAGCTTAAAAATTAACATGAACTTTTATAGTTACTGCTCTACAACATTTTTGGGAATTACTCGGCGTAACTTTGAGGGGCCAAACAAAGTCAGACTAGGAGAAAAAGTTCCAAATAGTTCATTTAACTTTGCAGACTATTGTGTTTGTAGCCACGTTTAAGGATAATGTTTCATTGGGAAACACTCCCTTCCTGTATTCTCATGGCTTTCATGGTCCTTCGATGTACATCCTCGGTTTTCCCCAAAATGTTCCACCTGCATTCTCAAGCCATCAGCACTTACTGAAGCTTTAAATGATAAATGGACCTAATATAGCCCGAATTATTGTCCTCAGTTTAACGCAGCGCAACAGATTCAAGATCATATGAGCAAGTTGGTAACCTTGGCATTTGCAGCACCAAAATAAAGTTATTTTTACTCATAAAAATACAGAGGAACGGACCTCGGTGACCGCAATGGTGGGTAGGGCCTCGGACATGGAAGTGTTTCACACAGAAGAAAAGGAAAGAAAACCGAGGAAATGTGAAATGTTCTTCATGACTACATCTGGTCGTTTAGCCTTAATGACAGAGTAAACTACAGGGCGCAATTTGCCTGTAACTAAATATAAACTATATACGTATCTTTAAACGTCCATTTGGTAGATGTGGCCAGTAATTGAGCAGCAGTTTTTCAGGTTCTGATACTCAGTCGCCCAGATGGAAGGAATCTTAACACAAATGTTTGCACAGCAAACAGGCCCGAAGGATTGATACTGAAGAAAACTACTCTTTATAGTGGCTTCTCAAGGACTGAACAGTGTAGTCCATTACTTTATTTCCCTCGGGCTTCTCGCCTCATGATGTGTGCATGACTTGTCACAGACGGATGTTTAGTCATTGCGACAAAAAAAGAATAAAGCTGATGACACGACACAGTGTGTTATGTTTTGTTATGTACGTTTTTTGTTAAAGGCTTTAGAAACCTAATAGAGAAAACACTTTTTATTTATTTGAGCTTCTCAAATACAAATCAATAGATACACTATGAATGATTTTCAGTATGAACTATGATAATTTACTGTTGGGTTTTTAGTTCACTGCAGCAGTGTTCAACATTTGGGTGCCATACAAAGATTCAGCCTTTGCTGTACCTGATCCTAAAGTCTTTTGCTAAACTGCTAATGCACTGCCTGTGTCCTCTGTGTGTCGTCTTCCAGTTTGATCCCTTTAATAACCACAATCCCAATCTCCTACTGGGGGTATAGAACCTTAAATCTGATTATTTTAATCCTTGTGGAGGGAGTCCGTGGGGGATGGATCGCTGTTGAAGGTGGAACTAGGGGAACAACAGAGCCTGTTGTCAATGCTGTATGTAAGATCAACAACAATTCTACGTTGCTGCAGCGATCAGCAACAGTTCACCAACAAAATGTCCATTTCCATATCACCTATTACCCCTCATCAAGAAAACCTTTTTCTGCGATGTTCTTCGGAAAACAAAGAATCCAAAAAACGTATAAGTGATTATTGAATTGAAGTACTGTCAAACATACGGCACTGTGTACTATTTGTGTGGGAGATGGTAAGTGACTGTAAATGTTACTGCCATAGTTATTCCTCCCTAGTATTTCTCCCTCTGTTGACGTACTGCAAAGCCGCTCTTTACGGATTTCCGGCTCCAACCATCCTGTACATCTTCAGCGCTGACGTCACTAATATTTCCCTTCCTTGTTTCCTCCAGATGACATCATGCAGCTGGACAGCAGTCCCCTCCGTGCTGCTGACATCACGCCCGACCTCAAGAAGCAGTTTGCCTTCCTTTCAGGTGACTCCTGCATCTCCACCACTGGTTTTGTGTGTACTGGGATCTCTGTCTGTCATCTCGTCCATCTGTTTGTTTCTTAATTGGCAACAATCATACGCCTCTTCTCTGCCGCCACAGGAATAATTTATATTTTCCCTGCGGCACCTAATATTTGAATAGTTAATGTGAACTGTTGCTCTTTGCAGTTATGATTTGCTATTCAAATATTCACTCCCTCTATTTTCGTCATTGCTTGTTTATGTTTCTGCCTAACTTATTTTGTTTACGATCCAGTTCATGATAAAAGCCATGTTTTGTGTATTCCCACAACATTTGAGATGTCTTCCACAGAATTATTTGTTACACTTATGTAATTTCTAGCAGTAATGTACTCAGTAAGCGCTGACCTTGTGACTGCAGCCAACTAGACAAATATTTAAGCAACAACATTGAAACCATGACCATGCACTCACTGTTGCTATAGTGATGAGAGAAGAAAAGGCAGAGGGATTGATATTCCAGTCACATGCACTGACCGAGGTGTGTGCGTGTGCGTGTGTGCGTGCGTGCAAGATTAAAGCTGTTGGGTGTTTGCACCAGTCGGTGTTTACAAACATGTTCCTCCTCTTTTTTTTGTCATGTAATACATTTAAAATTTCAGTAATTTTGGACCCTTTTTAAAACGTCTTTTCGTTCGTCTTCTAAAGATGAGCCAGTGAGCCTAACACAAACAAACAAACCGCTTTCTTTTAACATTAATGTTTTGGTCACGTAGAGCTCTGTTGGGAAAAGGAGTTGACGTATGAATGTGAAGTCATGTGAATTTCATCATATTTAAATCAGCAAGCAAATTAACTTTGTTTTAGGTATTAAAAAAACTTTTTTCTTATTTTTCAATTTTTCTTGTTTTCTCATGAATAAGAGAACAAAAGTTTTTAAGTAAAACTTTGTGGTACGATTGTTGTCCTATGACATGAATAATGAGATGCTGGACTTTTTTGTCTGGTCTATGATTATTATTATGACTGATTAAATCAACTGTCGACTACCTTATTCTCCCCTTTTTTCAGAGATTTTTCAGGACCGTCCACAACCATCAGTAATAGAGCTTTAACACCAGTGCCCCCATGTGGCTTTATTCTAACAGTAATAAAGACATTTTCTTTTGTCCCAGCCCACAGGGACTTGCAACTTTTTGCATCATCCCCAAAGAGCTGCAAATAGATCCAAATATTCTTAGAGGTATCCCTCAATTGAAAACGTCTTAATGTTCTTCTGTCTTCAATCTTCTAGGAGGTAGAGGAGATACTGGCAGCCCCATCATTGTGTTCCCAGAATTCCCTGCGTTTGGAGAGATCACGGACGGAGCGTTTCACAACGTGCTGACCTACCTGACTAGTGTTCCGAGGTAATGTCCCTCACTGATTATCACGGGCACGCCATCTAGTGGTAGACGTGTTCCTTCTCTTACGGTACTACCACTGATTTCCTGTCCCTTTCTTGTTATCAACGCTTTAACACCAAACCGCTTTCCCGGAGTCACAAGAAATGTGTTTTTTTTTCCTCATAATGCACAACACTGCTGTGGGTTTATTGATAAACTGAAAAGCCGCGGTCATGTTTTCTTTACATTTCAGACATCATGTGATAAAGTAAAACGGCTTACCGGGGTTTGAACTTCAAAGACGAGCAGGTCAAGTGAACTCAAAGTAGATGGATGTGGGAATGGATGTGATTGAGTCAGAGAGGCAGCAGAGATGAACATGTTCCTTTGTATAAATACCTTTTGTGTAATAAGTCTGCCAGTAGGTGGCAGTAAATACGTAAGCACAATTTAATTGCAGAAAGATGTAAGCTGCAGATGATTTATGCATTGGATGGGACAGCCAGTGTGTATTGCATCGTTATCTGTGGGGGAAGAATCATTCCTGTATTAATAAAAGGGCCAATTAAAAATCCAGGGTCTGTTATCAGTCCTCTGCAGACTCTCTTTGTACACATGGACGGACCTGGACGAGGGGGGGGAATTAAATGCATGAAACCATGTCTTTCTCAAACTATCCCTCCAGAATCGCATGCCCATACTCATATTTCCTCCACTACTGACTCACTCCTCCTAGCAGTCCCACCCTTCGTGACCCGACTGGTACGTAAAAATAGAAACCACAGCAAATCTAAATAATGAATGCAGACCGCTGAGTGGAGCTGTGTCTCTTGTGTGTGTGTGTGTGATGAATTCACATCAAATGATCTTCAACGTCTTGATGAGCAGCCCTGAATCAACGGTGAGATGGCGCCGAAGCCCCAGGTGTTCTGAACACTGAGGCAGATAGCCGATGCCCCGACAGGGCGCACAGTCCACAGCTGGGGGCAAATGTCCTGCAAGTCTGTGTTGTGCCCCTGAACAGCTGCTGCTATTTTAAAACAAATACCTTTGGAGCAATATTAATTATGTTGGTTTATCATACCTTATGTTTATTGCTATAAATAGTTTATTTATTGAAAATATGATATGATGTCTAATGTTGTAAAGCTATAATGTCTTAAGTATCAAATCCTTTTCAATATGCTTTAGGATTTTTAGACTGGGGATTCAGATTCAACTAGCATCTGAAGGGCAAGGAAAGCAGTATATTAAAAAAAAATGTGCTATGCGCATATAATATAGTGTGTGTGTGTGTATATAAACTGTACATATGTAAACAGTAAAGGTGCCAGTGTGACTGGGAGGAGGGTGTGTGGGAGGTTGGCGATGATGGAGAGGGGATGGTGGGAGTAGGGGAAGTCAGGGACTCAACGTGGTGCAGAGTGGAGGGTGTTGCCCGCTGGGGGTAGAAACTATTCCTGAGGCTGCTGGTCCTGAAACGGAGGTTCCTGCAGCGGAATGAATTAATAGCAAAGTCCTTTGTCCATTTCCTTGTTTAATCTCTCCTCGGCGGTGCAAATGTGTGCACATATGGATCTAGTTTTGGCTGATATATTTTATATTAAAAAGGTACCTTTTGCAGTAAGATTTAAGTAAGATGCTTTAATCTATTTTTAGGGACGCTGCAGCAGGCTCGCATATGCATTCATGCAGCAAATCGCCTCATCACTGCATCGCCATTAGACAGAGCTTTTTCACAACTCACAGCGTCACACTTTGTCCAGAGGAATCCAATTATTATAAGCACACGGATGCATGTAGCAGCAGCAGGTGCATAACCACCAAGTGGTTTCTATGCATATTTGAATTAAACGGTGAGATGTTTGTTTACAATACAAATGACAAGCATACAAGACGTTGGATGATTTCAAAATATTCTTGTTCAAGTAATTATATATTCAAAATAACCTTTAACATGATGATTTGTTTTAGAGTTTAGTGCTTAACTTACAACGATCCCTCTAGTAGACTGAAAAACTTATCAATTATATTGTTATGTAATGTATATAGATGACCATCTGTCACACATGACAATTTTTAGACGTTGTCTTTTTGCGTCGGCAGCAGTTATTTCATAGTGTTTTTTTCTATTTTTCAGCCTCAAGTGCTGTGTGTTCACCATAAACCACAGTCTCATCTCAGCGGCTGTAACTGTCTTGGAGGCAGTAAGAGCCCTTGTCCCACTCGTCTCCTCTTTGGCTGAGGTTAAAGCAGTTTGTGCTTTGAAAGCCCGAGTGGTTCCCCCTGCGTGACTCGGCGCACAGGTTTCATATAGGGATGACGGGGAAAGTGCAGAAAAAATGGACGAGTGCCAGTAACAATGTAAATGTTGCAGTGGGACGAAGTGGAGCAGCGGACGTGGATAAACATTCAGTGTTTTCCTAACAAATGAAGCCTCGTGCTCACAAAAGCACCCTCCTTTGAGTCTGTCCCCTCCCCCCACATCCGCTGACTGGCTTCTAGAGCTGCCCATCACTCTGCAGCCATTCTGCAATACGCTCCTGTCTCAGAAGCCCCCAGTCTCTCATTGGAGGACTGATGGAGGCAGTGCAGGGTGGCCGGCTGGATGCTGTGGGGTCTGAAGCATTTGGCTCCTTCCCCTTCAAACGGCACGGCACACTGGGATCCACCTCTCAGACACAACAACGTGTCCTGTGTTTTTGTTTTGGCTTTACTTTCCCAGGACTGCTCATTATTTAATCAGTTGCCCTGCGCAGTAAGTCTTTGCATGATGGCGGACGGCAAAGCAAATACGTGAGGATTACAGCGATGCCCCTGCACGGTTCTATCAGGACTGTAGTTGAATCGTTTTTTTAAGTAGACGCAGGAGATTCTGCGGGTGAACGGCACATGCCATTGTTATTGATTGCTGGTGGCGTGTAAACCATACAGCCCTCCTCTCTTCTGGGACCAGAGAGGAAGGGGGGTGGGCGGGGTGCAGGGAGAGATCTGGGGGGGGTGGGGGGGGCGGCAAAAAATCTGGAGGTACTTCACAGCATTTCCTTTTATGGAGTGCACCAGCTGTCCAAGAAGATAAAGAGAAGCGTAACTAAACACCGAGCTGTGAACAAGCACTCAGGTTCACTGTCGTCTCACTGCGCGCACGGCAACTGAACACTACATGTATGTTTTATGTCTTTTGTTTTTTCTCTTTGCACTCTTGTGTTTCTCAACTGCTTCTATTGAAAGTGTCAACAGTCATTGGATCGGGGCATATCTCGCTGCAGTGTGAGATTTCTGTTTACCTGTTAGGTAAAAGTTGTCTTCTCACCCTTCTTTGCGCTGTCATCGCGCTCTGCTCACTTTGCAGCGTGACGTTATTAGACCAGTAATTCATTGACATGTTCTCTGTCTGTGTGCTTCAGTTTGTCTTCGACTGGCGTGGGTTTCATCCTTGTCATCGATCGACGGCAAGACCGATGGGCGGCCGTCAAGGGGACCCTGCTCCGCATCGCAGTAAGCTGACCGTGCACTTTCTCGCTCTCGCTTGTTGTTAATCTCTGTGTGCGAAAGGAACAACTGTGTTAGTCAACTGTTAAAGAGGCGCTGGGCTCGTCAGGGAGAGGGGGTTGTCAGGCTTGTCCACTATGTGGGGGAGATGGGGGGGTTGATATGAGTCAACCTCATCCTTGATCTCTATCCCATCACCATCAGAGGCTGCCATGGGTTTCCATAGCTACAGGGACAAATAAATAGTCCCATGCCAGAGAAGTGGATGTTGTTTTGTTCAAGCCGTCCTTGGAAATGGCCTCTACGCCAGAGTCGAGAGTCAATGTACTTACACACCGTTTGTAGTACTTTGATTAATTGCTGAATTATTCTTTAAGAGGAGAAGACGGCTATATAAAATGTTTACATTATGTATTTTTCTCTCTCTTGCCACTTCAATTGCTTTTTTTTGGTAGAGAAACAATACCACTAGTGTTTGCTACTAAAACAAGTGCTGTGGGTTTATTGATAAACTGAAAAGCCGCGGTTGAGGTCATGTTTTCTTTACATTTCTTTATATGAACGGGAGAAGTAACTCTGCTTTAATCAGCTCACTTTAGTTCTTCTTATCAGTTGTTCTGTGCTAAATGTTTTGTGAATGGAGGTGAATGCCTGGCAACTCTCCATAAAATGTGTCCGTGTGGGGGAGACGGACTTTCATAATCACACAATCTGCAAATTCCTTTTTTTTGGGGCTAAAACAATAAGAAGTGAACGACCGTGATATTTATGTCTATCTCTAATGTGAGTTTCATTCAGCTCAACATAACCAGCAACTATTGCCTGCAGGTGTAGCACAGAAATGGTCATTGCTGTTAATATACAGGAAACTGGAGAGTTTGGCTCCGACAGATCTCCAAAGGTTCGGCATTAACGCCGATTGGGGCAAAATAATAACTCGACCGAGGGAGAGATGTAGGAAAATAATGTAATGTCAAAGAGAATGAGATGAATATCACCAAGCATGGTCTCAAGAGACACGCGAGTCCATGTGTCTCATTTAAAATGAAATCATCATCACTTTTACAGGCTGGTACTATGGGGGATTCAGTCATCCCTGCACGAATGTCCTGCTTGGGGAGATTCAGCTGCTAAGTAGATGATGATGAAAACGGACACCTTTTCAAGCCGCCGCCGCAGCTGCTGTGTGTGTTTGTGTTGGAGTCTGGTTCATGGGCTAAATCGTATTGTAGTCACAGCACAACGTGTGATGTATTCACACAGCGAGGTTAATGAGTCAGTGTGTACATGTTACAAGGGTGTGTTTGTCTGTGAGGGGCTATTGAATGTGGATGCTGCCGAGGGATTCCCTTTGTCTTTTTCTGTGCCTTTTTATATGCGCACACTTTTGCACATGTGCTTGTGTGAATGTGGGTCAGTGTGTTTGAGGGAAAAGCTGCCGGTCGCCGTGCATGGCTGAGTTTGATCTGATGACTGACAGAAAGTGTGTTCATAGACGGCTCCTAATTAAGTCTGTAGAGTTGCTGTCAGTCCCTGAAGGAAGCCCTCCTCTCTCGTCATGTATCTGGCTCTTCTTTCAGGCTTTGTGTGTGTGTATGTGCGCGCACGCACGCACGCATGCACGCACGCATCTCATAGCCAACAATTGACAAAGAACAAGTAGACCATGCCAGAGACCACATCTCTGAGCTGCATGGTTGCATTGACAATTTGCATTTAAAGGTTAAGTCTGGAGATATTCTATGTAGTCAGTGTTTTCACCACGCACGGTCGTGCCAAACGGACACCAGCGCAAATATTCCCCTGTGGACCATCGAGCCCCAGCACACTGAATACGCCCCCCCCCCGCCTCCGGTTGGCCGAAGCAAATTCTGTGTTCTAGTGAGGATCCATGTTGCTGGATTCTTTTAAGAGTCAAAAGGAAACTCCAGTGCCCATGTTTATTGTAATATAATTAGAACAGCGCTACATGCCACAGAGGCACGGGACACATCAGGCTTTGTCTCAACGAAGGTCAGTTTTTGATCTGGTTATTTTTAACCATAAATACGCTGAATAGGTCTTTCTAGTATCGTAGCACCCACTACTACCACAGTGTAAAAACAGCAGTACGTCCCACCATTTCTCCAGATGGCGAGGGACCATTTTCACAGAGCTCCTCCTTGTTTTGGCAGGTCACCAAGGACAACCACTGAATTGATTTATTAATTTCATTAACGGAGCGTATCTCAAGTGGTTCTTATTAAGGGTTGTTTCATTGTCATTTCTGCCTAGAGCAGCATTCCCCAACTCACTCGGGAAGGGCAGCCATTCAGGCGGAGCAGCCGTTTAGGTCATTAGCTAATTAAAGTAGCATTAAGAATGGTATAGCTTCAGGAGGGGAGATCAGTGTCCACCCTCAACCATCATCCAGCTGCTGGCGCAGCAGTGCTTACTTGGTCATTCTGACAGTTAATAGCATTTTATTGGCTGAGCTGAACTGCGTGTTAGCATAGAATGATAAATATGAGGAGAATGTTTCCAAAAGGATCTAGCAAACATTTTTTCTTTTTGCTTAGTGTATCTTCACTTTATGCAAAGTGTGTTTGCAACCCAGGAAAGAGCATTTTTTTGTGCATCACTCCAAATTATTAAGTATCACCGATGCCAGCTGGGTAAAGACAGCCCTGTGTGCCTGCACACATGTACTGCACGAGTTGGTGGTGACTGCCTCATTATTCACGCACCAGCATTCCAGGGAGGTGAAGATTAATGGCCCTGCTGCCAGAGGACGATCCCGACATCCCCCACGTCTTTTCCCTGCTCCTGTACGCTACACACTCCACCAACATGCTGTAATGTGTTTGAGCGAGGCTTTCCACCTGGGATACGAAGGCAGGGAATATAAAGGAAGTGCAGGCTGTCGGAAGAAAGAAAAGAACCCATCCTACTGACGTGTATAACGGACTCATTTCGGACTCTTTTCAGGGCTCCTTCCCAGGGAACCTCCAGCTGGTCCTGGTCCTGAGGCCCACCACCCTCCTGCAGCGGACTCTCTCCGACATACTCTTCAAGTTTAACAAGGATGAGTTCAAGATGAAGGTGCCGGTGCGTACTGTCACTCTTACCATTGAAGAAACCAACTTATTAAAGAACGACCATAAAAATTCTGTGTGGTGTGTGTGTGTAATGGCTGTTTCTGTCTCAGGTGATCATGCTGAGCTCAATAACTGAGCTCCATGCCTACATCGACCACTCCCAACTGACCAAGGAACTCGGAGGAACTCAGGAGTACTGCCATGAGAAGTGGATCTCTCACCGCACTGTATGTACACTGTACACGCCACCTTAGTGGTCAGCATGCACACTGCCACACGTAACAAGCGACTGTATGAGGGAGCTGTATGAACACATTCAGGGAAATATGTGCATGTAAAAGCCAGAGACAATCAAGACATAAAGAATTGGTCTTAAGTTTAATACTCTATTGGTCAAGTTGCATGCCAACAGTCTTTGTTGTGTCTTGCGTGCTTCAGGCTATTGAAGGCTTCGCATTGATGGTAAAGAAAACAGCGCAGATCCTGCAGTCGTTTGGGACTGTGCTGGCTGAAACGGAACTCCCCAACGACATCCAGGCCACAAGCGTCCTGCTGAGCACACACACCAACAAGAAAGACAAAATGAAGGTAACACCGCTGACACATATGGATTATTTATGTGTACACAGTGTATTTGGTGTGAATATCAGCTGTGCATTGATTCACTCTTTCTGTCTGTGCGTGTGTGTAGGAGGACCTGCTGGTTGCTCTGAATCAGGGCAGCAGGCTGCTGGAGAGCATCAATGAGCCGGTGGTGCGAGACCCCGATCACAACATGAACCAGGACGAGCTTGAGAATCTGGCCACTGTGCAGAGGTAAGAACCACCTGAGCTGATGAGGCTGCAGGTTGGCTACTGATAGGAAGTCAACATCGGTATTAACATGAAGGCACCAGAAAGATGAAAGTGGAACTGTTTTTCCATCTTTGACACATTTGGTTTGGACCTTTCTACCGTCCAACCATTATACGTCGGCATCTATTACTTTGTGAATGATTAAAACCATGTGAAAAGATAATACTCTTTTCAGCTTAGAGCTTTACATTGTTAATTATTTTTCTTTTGTTACATTAAAAATAGTTGGACTAAAATATATCTATCTTTTGATTGTTACACATCTGATTTCAGCCTTTTAATTTACTCTAGTTGTATTTATTAATTTTTTGTTGATGCTAATCAACTGCTAATCTGTTCATAGCGGTCAACTATACTGCTCAGTATAGTTGTCAGAGCAATGAGGTCAGATTTGAGGTCGGTCAGTGCAGTATTTTAGGTACACTGAATGCATTGAATCCCATGTCAACGGGCATTAGCTCTGCATAACACACACACACACACACGTCCAAATACCAGCATCAGAATCCCCACTGCTTTTTCTGCTTCTTTGGTTTCTCCACTTACTGCTTGGGTCTACACTACGTCCTGATTTATTTTAATAATCCACCCCACCACGCCCCCACATTACTTTGCCCATCTTTCAGACTGTTGTCCCAGCTAGACGAGACTGAAAGGGCTTTTGATGAGTTTTGGGTGAGGCATCAAACCAAACTGCAGCAGTGTCTCCAACTGCGCCACTTCGAGCACAACTACAGAGAGGTGAGCCTGTTAGCTCTGTCCGAACTGTCCAGACAATGCATGTACAGACCACATGATCCCTATTGTAACTTAACTGTGGTGTTTCTGCTGCAGGTGAGGGCTCTGCTGGATCAGGTGTCTGAGAAACTTGCAACCTTCTCTGAGGTGGGGATCAGCCCAGCCCACGCGGACCATATCTTCAGCGAACTCTCCACCTATGAGGAGAGAGTTTGTGTGAGTAACACCCAATCCCACACAAATAAGGCTAAAGGCTTTGTGTAGCCATGCCATGAATAGATGAAGAATATATTCTATAATGCCTTCAGTGAGCCGGTCAGTGTTACAAAATAATGTGATTCTTTATTTATAGGCCTTGATTTATTGCTCTGCCACCTGCACAATCTAAATGTATTCTTTTTTTAAAGTAGATATAAATAATCATTTTAAAGTCCATCCTAATCTGGATCAACATCTTGAACATGTGTTTCGAAATGTACATTACATTACATTACAATGGTCAATGGTGTTCATGATTTGGGGGATTTTTAAATCTTTATAGAAAAATACATTTTGCAAAAGAGTCCCATAACCACAACATCATATGTGTCATGCTGCTGTATAGTGCCACCTGGAGGGAAAATGGCATCACATTTTGCAGGGCCTTTCAGAGGTCACAGTTGCATATTTGGCCACTTTTTGTTTGTTATTGGACTGTGCCTTTAAGAAGTATCACAACTTATGTCAATAGATAATGGCTTAAAAAACAATTGCAGCCAGTATTGGAGAATGGTATGAAATATTCTTTTAACCCATGCAGTCCATGCATGCAGGCTCATCCAGGTCATTTAGAAAAGGAAAAACTACTGAGACATAACTAAGTATGACTCCACACTGGTCCACAGGAGGTGCTGGGTAGAGCCTCGTCGTTGGCCTGTGATGGCGATGACATGATCCACAACTCCCACTATGCCGAGGACTCCGTTCAGCCTAAATGCATGGAGCTTAGAGCCGTCAGTGAGAATGTGAGCAGCAACCTGAGGACCAGGAAAGACCATCTCCTCAAAGCCATGGAGCTGCACCACTGTTTGGAGAGAGTAAGATCACCCACAACACACCAGTGTAGCTGACTTGCTTTCTCGATTGTTGTTCATTTACTGATTCTTCCTCCTCTGCTGTCCTCAGGCTTCTAAATGGGTTGATGATGGTATATACCTGCTGGCGTCTCAGCCAGTAGACAAGTGTCAATCACATGAGGGGGCAGAGTTGGCCCTGAAGGAGCTGGAGCACCACCTGGATAATGCAGAGCAGAACCAGCTGTCAGAACTCAGTACCATCTGGAGGGAATACGAGACCGTGCTCAACCAGCAGTTCAGAGTAAGGCGAACAAACAACAAATAATAATTGCATGCACTGAGTTATTTTTCTCAGTTATTGGGTAAAATCAAATCATTAGAAACCCTCTAAACCATATTTATGCTGGAAGTGTGGGAGGGCTGAACACATTTAGATCATACTGAGAGAAACCGCTCAACTCAAAAATGCAGCGCATGTTTAAGTCATCCTCCTTTGATAACTCTCTGTGCCTCAGGACCAAGTGGAAAAGGTTTTCCAGAAGCAGGTGTCTATGCAGGAGATGTTCGACAAGAGGAGGGTCAGCCTGAAGAAGCTTGCAGCCAAACAGACCAGGCCGGTGCAGCCGGTAGCCCCCAGACCTGAAGCCTTCATCAAATCCCCCCTCAGCTCGCCTGGTCCGTCGCCACTCATCCACACATGGACCGTTTAGTTCACACAATTCAGAGCCTCTTGTCACTGTCAGTGGATGAATGATTAATATTTGTTTACGTCTCTACATTTCATCTTCGTCTTTCACAGCACACATAGCCCAGCAGGAGAGAAAGTGCTCAGAGGCAGACTCTGGGGACAGCTGTGAGAAGGTGAGTGCAGCCTTGGTCCTGATTCTGTTTGTGTCTCTTTGTTTGTGTTGTCTGTCCACTGATCACGGTGACCCGATGTATCGTTTTTTTTTCCCCCCCAGGGAAACGGACAACTGCAGAATGGAGACAATAACAGCCGACATGCGTCTCTTTCAGAGGAGGAGGAGAACCTGGCAGTGCTCAGGAGGTGCTCATTAATCTTTAATCAAATGACACCGCAGATGGACTGTGTGGAAACGGTTATCTCATTATCTGCAGTACCGTGCATCTGCCTTTCTATCCATCTCACTCTCTGATCTCTCCCCGCCTGCAGGCATGTTATGAACGAGCTGTTGGAAACTGAGAGAGCCTACGTGGAAGAGCTGCTCTGTGTGCTACAGGTGTGTATTCACTCCGACATGTTTATTCTTCTCTGTCCTTAACTGGTGTCTAGGATTTCAAGTTGTTTTGTGTTTTACAGGGATATGCCTCGGAGATGGATAATGCGGCCATGGCTCACCTCATCCCCGCTCCTCTGCAGAACAAGAAGGAGGTTCTGTTTGGCAACATGTTAGAGATCTACCACTTCCATGAGAGGTGACAGAGCACCATTAACTGACATCAGCCATCAAAGCAAATCAACGTTTTATTCAAATATCTCTTCTTCTTGTTTTTGCATTCGTCATCTTTGCATTTTCATCCACAACATGATTTATTTTTGCATCTAGGACGTTTCTGAGGGAGTTGGAGCAGTACACCGACTGCCCAGAGTTGATTGGAAGGTGTTTTCTAGAGAGGGTGAGTGAACTTTAGCCCAGAGATGTGAATCCCGCTGTGCTGATAAAGATGTTTCTTGAATATACGGATTGTTTTTAGATGACAGACCTGCAGATTTATGAGAAGTACTGCCACAACAAGCCTCGCTCTGAAAGCCTTTGGAGGCAGTGCTCAGACTGTGCCTTCTTCCAGGTGAACACCGTGAGCACCATCAAGTTTTGTCTTGTGTTGTTTCTCTCGTTTGACACTTTTGTTTCCCTTCTGCAATCAGGAGTGTCAGAAAAAGCTGGAGCATAAACTCGGCTTAGATTCTTACCTCCTGAAGCCCGTTCAGAGGATTACCAAATACCAGCTGCTACTGAAGGTACGAGGGTACCGATTGTCTTTTCAGTGGGATTTCTGGACTTTGTACGGTACGGCTGAGATGTTTGTTGTTGTTTCTGACCACAGGAAATGCTGAAGTACAGCAAGAGCTGTGAGGGGGCGGATGACCTGCAGGATGCACTGACCTCCATCCTGGGCATCCTCAAGGCCGTCAATGACTCAATGCACCTCATCGCCATTACAGGATATGAGGTGAAACATTAAAAAGTACACAGGCTTATCGATCAGAGAATAACCGCTGTGTATATATATATATATATATATATATATATATATATATATATATATATATATATATATATATATATATGTGTGTGTGTGTTAGGCATAAAATGGCAGATAGAGGCGTGCTGAGCACAGCGTTATATGATATTGTGCAAAAGCCACAATGATCTGTGTTCCTTGGTTCTTGTCTACGTGATGGACGAGTTCAATAATAATGAGGCAATACCATTGCATTAAAAAAAAAAAGCAAAACAAAGTACAATCAGATCCAACTCAATAAAGAAATGATGTGTATATATTATTTTTATTCATTATAAAGCAAAACCAAGCACTCTACAACAAATACATGCCCCTTAAATCAAGTGAGCACATCTATTGGCTCCCTGCCGATCTGAATACAGACTCTCCAGATGATCACCGACACATAACAGAGACTAGACAGAAAAGAGACGTGTTATGAAACAGAGTTGTTGTAATATCACATTATGGCCTCTACAGAGCATCTTAGAACAGAAGCGGCATGCGACCAATTGGCTTTGCCTTTTTTAGCATCTTTAACTCTTTCTTTCCCCAGGGTAATATGAGCGAGCTGGGTAAGCTGCTGATGCAAGGGTCATTCAGCGTGTGGACCGAGCACAAGAAGGGTCATGCCAAGGTAAAGGATCTGGCCCGTTTCAAGCCCATGCAGAGGCACCTCTTCCTCCATGAAAAGACCCTGCTCTTCTGCAAGAGGAGGGAGGAGAACGGCGAAGGCTACGAGAAAGCTCCCTCGTACAGCTTCAAACAATCTCTGAATGTGAGCACGCTTGCAAACAATTTGCTGCATTTGCCTCTTGAGCTGCCATCTATTTGAATTCATGACATGTTTTACGTTTTGCCGTGGCCGTCGTTTTCCATAGATGAGTGCTGTCGGCATAACGGAGAACGCAAAGGGAGACAACAAGAAGTTTGAAATCTGGTGCAACTCCAGAGAAGAGGTCTACATTGTTCAGGTACATTAAATCCTGATGGTGTTAACCGCTCATCTACATTCAACTCCCACTTGCACTTATCAAAATGTGTTGTGTTTCAGTAAAGGCTACTATAACAAACGTTCATTTTTATTGCCCTGCTGTCTTTAGGAAATGATTGGGGCGTTTTGAAAAATAAATGCACGTGGGAAGGTTTTTAGAGAGAACACATTTCAGTTCATTAAGTCTTTAACGTTTTCCGTAATCTGTTGACAATTAGAAAAATAGAAAATAACAACAGAGCTTATCCTTAAAGAGCAATTCTCTGCGTTTGAACAATAGGCTTTTATATAGCTGTCTACCTCCAGGTAACCGTTGTAGGCATTAATCGGCACCATGAACTTAATATTAACAAAATATTTGTTAATCTTCCTGTTTTCAGGCGCCAACAGCTGAAGTAAAAACCACCTGGGTGAACGAGATCAGGAAGGTTCTGACCACCCAGCTGGAAGCCTGCAGAGGTAGAGAGAGAGAAAAAAGTATTTATTGAACTTGTGTTCACACTGATGTTCACGTTCAACCAGAAACTGAAGCAATATTATAATCAGCATTGCCAATAGAAGTGAAATCTGCAAAATGATTGTTCTCCCTCTTTGTTTTAAAGCCAGTCAGCAGAAGGCACCTGATCAGGTGTTCCAGTTCCCTCCTGTGTCCAGTGGACCAGTAAGTCTCAGGCAAGTCAGCACTTCCCACCTCATTTCATTCCCTATCACAGTTTAGATGTAGAGTTTGATTAATGACTTTTAATGTTGTTCGGCGGATGATCAGGCTGTTGAAGCTCATGCTGCTCTTTGTCTTCTTGCAGTCCGTTCAAGTCTGGTCAGAAGAGCTTTAAGAGGGGAGAGGAGAAGAAAGCTGAGCCCTGCAGCCTTGATGCCGATTCCTGTTCTTTACCGAAGTCCACTGGAAAAGGTGAGGAGAGCGAACAGACTTTTTGTAAGTAACAATCTGCACTTAGAGTATATCTCTTTAGTGATTAACCCATGTCTTCTCTTCTGTCTTTTCCACGGAATCATATAACACGTTCCCACTTGTCTTCCTCTATATAATCTTAACTCACCCTCTTCCCTCCCCCTTTTTTTTGTCCCATCTTCTTCTCTGGGTCAGACGAGGCTGTGACAAGCCCCCCCTCAGACAGAGCTGCTGTGGCTAAAAAGCGTTTTACTTTACAGGGCTTCAGTAACCTCAAAGCCCAGAAAGGTAACTTCAGGCCATTCTGTCACTTTCATGCCCAGTATATCACATCGTTATTGTCGAGTCACTCGAGAATAGACATTTAGACTCATTTGCTTCCTTTCCGAGAGTTAGAAGAGAAGTTCACGTCACAGACACGTGAACTGTATCAAACTTCTCATTTAACTTAAACAAGTAGGTTGTCCGAAGTCTCTGAGGGACAAAATAAAAATATACTAAATAAATCTGTAATGTACTTCCAAGAACGTTTGCTCAGTAGGTCAAATACTGCATGCTTCCCTCCACAGAGTCCTCCACTACTGATGATAAAAGTTTAACATTTCCATCCATGATGATCCTCCTCTCATCAGGTATCACACAACTCTAGAACGTGGGTTCGTTTAATCCTGCACAACACCCTTTTTCCAACTTTGGCTTGTAATAGTAGGAAAAGCACAGTTGTAACTAAAACTGTTAACAATGGCTGGTTTTATTTAATACTTATCCAAGTGCCTCAGTGAGTTGTGACAGTTCGCCAGCAAGGGCCCTTAAACCTGCACTTTTCTTACTGTAACGTACTAAAATGATGTTCTTTCGGTAGCTCCCTCCATTCAAAAAGCATCACAACATTGATCTGCGTTCGGCAGGTTTCTTTTTATCAGAATTGTCTACCTGTGTATTAGTCGTCTTTCCTCATCCTTTTCTGGTCCATATGTTAGTTTAGTCAGTGTCCTTGTACCCAGAGATGAAACTCTGCTGTTAACCACATGACCTTTGAGCCTTTCTCATCAAAACGTGCCATTTTGGTTGTGACTTCTATGCCTTAAACAACCACGCCTGTCCCTCCTCTTTTTTTCTTGGCGGCAGGATCTCCCACGAGTCCCGATCACAAGACGAAGCGGCAGAGCGACCCCACGCCGTTTGGCTTCAAAGGTCGGTCCCCAAACATGAGTTTTGTTCGCTGCAGCCGCTGCAGGGCGAGTGACTAGCTGTGTTTCTATCGCCTCCTGTCCATCAGATGCAGGTCCTGCCCCCCCCCACCTGAACAGGGCCAGGTGGTTCAGCACTCCTAGTCTCTTACAGACAAAGTGGAGAGGTACACTGTGTTGGACCCACTCCTTCACTCCTATAAACCCTTTAAGGACTCTCTTCCTCGGTTGTTGCTATGTGGTTCCACTTCTCCACGTTTCTTTCAGGCTTGGTGAAAAACACACTATGGAGGAATTCCTGCCTGCCACTTTTTCTTTGTTCGAGTCGGGGTTGAAAACATTGACGTGCATGCCCGTCTCCCTGCTCTTAAGAGCTTTGTGTTTATAGTTGAGGAGATCATTGTGTCTTGATGGGATTCCTGGGATTCTCTGTTCAAAGATCTTTTTGTGGTTCTTGCGCACTTTTTCACACTTGTAGATCTCTCACTACGGGTCACGCACATGTTTGACAGCGGCTGAAGATTTATGTTGTAAACTAAACACCTGTGTCTCCCTCCTCTTCAGGCTGGAACAAGACCTCCCTGTCGCTGGATGCCTCAGAGGAGCATGAAGGATATTCCAGCGCCGATGAGCCTCTTAATTCTGACCCAGAGGACGACGGCGGGAAGAAGCTGGTGAGTCACCCTGTAAGACGGCGACGTGTCAACCTGCCTGTACACCGGATTTAGATGTGATATATTTGCAGTACATCACTAAACAAGTAATAATTAGCAGCTGCATTAGTAAAATGATTAGGTCATAATAATTCATTTGTTTTATGAATGACGCCTCCTCGTCGGTGTGCACCACTAAAAGCAGCAGACTCACCCTGAAAGAACAATGAGGCAATGGGACACATTTCAAGCCACTGTAGATTATTCCTGCATCGTAAAGGTCAATTTTAAACTCACTTATAAATAAAGCAATGAGCCCTTGTTAACATGTTGTTGCACGGTAAACAAGGTGTTCTGTTTAATATTAATTATGTCTCTTTTGCATTATGGTGGGTTGGGGCCCTCGTATAGTGTGTGTGTGCGTGCGCGTGCGTGCGTGCCGCCTATTTAAACACACACAGGTTGACTTTTAACAAGAGACGTTTATCAAGAGACAAATGTGGCCAGAATGCCCCATATGATATTTGTCATGTTTCTCTTCCATTAACTCCAGAGGAAAACATCTGTCTGTTCAGCTGGTAAATGCTCCCCTATGTTCACCAGCTGTTTGCTGACTTGGACTATATTCATAAGTGCAGCTTCATAGTTGGATCCTGTTGATTGGTTATCCATAGTTGTCCATCGTAGCACAAAACTATCATACATCTCAACGCAACTTTTTTTTTTCTCCTAATCTCAACTTTGAACAGTGTGCCGGCAAATATACGGTGACGGGCGACTACGAGAATGCAGACGCTCAAGAGCTCTCGGTAAAGAGCGGCGACGTCGTGCGGCTGGTCAAAGAGGAGGACGACGGTCACTGGTGAGAATATCGCCACACCGCTGCCTATGAGGAAGGAACGCAATGTTGCCTTGTAGTACTCTGAAGGTTGGTCTGCGTTTGTCTACCTCCATGCAGGTTTGTACGTAACCTGAGCAGCTCCAAGGAGGGCTTGATCGCAGCCGCCAATCTCATCACGCTCATCGGAAAGTCCAAGTCCTGCCAGTCACTCACCAGCTCAGGTACTGAAACCAACCGGCCCAAAGAGAGTGGGACCGGAAAGTAGGTATTTGTTAAGCAAGAGCACTACATGTGACCTGTGTGTGTGTGTTATACCAGAAGGCAGTGGCTCTGGAAACCTCAGCACATCGTCCAGCTGCAGTGAGACCTAACCGGCCTCCTCCACATCAAACCCTGGACTCCTCATCATTTCCGACATCACCAAACTGCCCTCATTAATGCTAGCATCATGTTGCTATCTGTGCTATTGCCAACGTCGGTACTCTTGAGAATTTTGTCAGGTTTTCACAGTATTTTTTTTTTCATTTTTCAAATCATGTAAACGCACAGATTTAATAAGCCGATTCGTCACATGTTATAGACTTGATTGTCGTGCAATTGTGCGGTGACAATCCAGAATGCTGGTCGGATAAATACATCACAGAATGTCATTCCACTGCATTGTGAAGTGAACTTCCCCTAATCATACACTGCTCTGTACGTTCTTTTTTTTTTAAAGGAGAACAGTGGATCAGTGTTTAATATGTAATAGATGTATGGATGGGCCAGCGGGACTGATCTTCGTTAATGCATCTACTTATGTTCACATGAAAAGTGCAGAAGGTTAGTGATGATCTGGGGATGTCTGCTGTCTCTCTGCTCACCGCCACTAATCTACCCAAGCAGGAGGTTCTTAACGCTGCCGGCGCTGTCCCTGAAACGGGACGGGGATGAACATGTACAGCCTGTTTCGCTCCGATGAATGTTTTCTGAGAGCCTTCCTCTGCTTTTCCCTTTACAAGCTTATTTATTTGTAAGAAACAAAAGCCGTCATGTATATTTACTCACTGTTTTTGTACTTATTTTCTCCCTGTCTTCTCACGTCTGTTGTCATTAGAAAGCAGTTCTGCCACCAGCTTCCCCAGACGTTGTGTACGAGGTTTGTGTTTTGGGGTCTCCGAGGGCCTCGTAGTATAACTCTGTGAGTTTTCATGTTCGCTACAGTTTAAAAATGTTTCTCCATCACTGTATGGCGCTAACTTATTCCCTGTGGAGGATTATGTTCTGAATGTAGATATTGTCCATTAATATCAGTTTGTCATGAAATGTCTGAGATGCTATATTGTACATTATGCGTGGTGCCGTCACTTGACTTTTCTTTTGTTTTTTACATAAACAACTTCAATTCAGTCTGTCTTTTTCTGTGAAGCCTATAGATAGAAGCTTTGTGTCTGCTGGCACTGAGAGGAACTCTTTTTGTTTTGCACTGGTGGAATGTGACTAAATTAATCACTCAGGGATTGTATTGAAGTACATGTTAAGATGGGACGTATTTGTACATGTCACTTTCTAATTCAATGCCACTAAACTTCAGAGGGAAATATTATACTTTGTTCTGCACAACATCTATTTGAAGGCTGTATTTACAATACATAGTTGATTAATTAATTGACTATTTTTATTTAATGGTTTCTCAAAAACACTGATTTAAGAACAAAACTCCCAAGAAAAGCGAGGCCGTGACGAAGAAAAGCTTATAGGAGGACGGGGTCAAAGCCTGGCAGCAAAACTGACGAATACCTGGACAACAAAAACATGAATCCCTCGAAGCTCCCTGCAGTCTCTTCACAGGACGCCACCTCGTCCCACTTCAAACGAAGGACGTAGTCGCGTGGGCGGAGAGGGGACAATGCCGCCTCCTGGTGGCGAGAGAGGTATTACAGCCACGCGCTTTGGGACGCCACCTTTTGACTCTATGCCGCCACCTGGTGGACAACTGCCTGTGTTGAACATCTCCACACTAAATGTAACACGGTTTACGTGCAAATAAATGTAAATAGACTCATATCTGATTGAAAGAGGTATAACAGCAACTAACGCTAACCAACTTTATGACTAAAGTAAACTACTAATGCTTCAGTCTACGTTGGTCCGGATATCACAAACATGAGAAATGAAACTGAAACTGCCCGATCAGATTGCCAGGTTCGTTAATCCGTACCCATTTATATGCGCGTCTAATATGCATTTTAATTCTGGTGTCTGTGAAACTAAGTAATAACCGTAGTATTGAACCTGGCTACTTTCTCAATTACCTCGAGGGAAAATATACCGTAAACACAATAACCACAAATAGCTTCGCTCAGAGAGCTTAAGGAGTTCGGGGGATTTTACACATGCAACCTGGCAACCGCCAAGCAAAGGGCGGTGAAACCAACAGTACGAAGTTCCCCATCTGCGCTGCAGCCTCGCTTGAACATTATGTACTTCATCTTGCAAAAAAAGAAAGAAATGGACAACAGAAGCAAACTGGAGTGTGTACTTTGTAAGAAGTGCGAAGAGACGAAAGTAACCGGGGCTTTATCGACCAAAGACGAAGTCACGGCTCACCAGAACTGTCTGGTAAATATACACATCGTGTCCTTCCAGCGAGAAACACCCGCGAGCTGTTCTCGTACCTGCAAACCTTTCAGCGGAATCGGAAATGAAAGGCTGTTTGTCCTCACTCGCGTTTCTGTTTTTGGTTCATTTCAGTTATTTTCCTCGGGCCTCGTCTGCAGTTCTTCTCCGCAGTTCGACGATCTGTTCGGTTTCTCTGTGGGCGACGTGCTGGCGGAGGTGAAACGAGGCAGCAAACTGGTAAAGCTTCTTGATACTACTTGCACATTTATAGACGTGTTTGTCCACAATAAGAGTCATCGCGATGGGGCGCGTGTCTGCCGGATGCCAGCGGTTTCCAGGGCAACCTGGAGGAAAAGCGCATGATGGGATGTGTTTCATTCCTCCGCGTGCACAGCGATGCTGCTCGGCGCCCTGTTTGATGGAAGAGTTGATAGTTCGATGTAATAAGTTATTTATCTAGGTCAGAGGTCTTCAACAGGGGGTCCGCGACCCTTAGGGCGTCCGCGTGGGTTCTTCAGGGTGTTCGCGAACATTTTGGTCAAGACAATCTTTTTCTTTTTAATAAAATAAAATTCAACCAATTTTTTTGTCATCAATTGTATTTATTGTCTTTACAAATTACCATGAATCCAACATATTGTAGCAAACAGATAAATTGATGGAGAAGACATTTTCTTCTCAGTCTGCAACACACACATTCAGCTACACTCAGCAGCTCTCAAGCTGATACGACATCACCGGCACCAGCCATTCAGATCGCGTTCATGCTCACGTCTAAAGAGCGCAACGCTCAAAAATAAAAGCTGGCAGACCAAACTCCGTAGAATAGGGGTCCCGTTTGGGGGACCTTGGCCTGAAAAACGTTGAAGACCCCTGATCTAGGTTGTAGGTTTACAGATGTATTTATTGTGTATTTCATTTGATGTTTGCGTTAGATGTGTTCCAGATGTCAGCTGAGGGGGGCCACTGCTGGGTGTGAGGTCAGACGCTGCAAGAAGTCCTACCACTACCCGTGTGCTGTGCAACACAAAGCCAACGTTGTGGAAGATGCAGACGAGGGGAAATATGTGTGAGTCCAACACAGCTGAATATGTACTTTTTTCTTTTCAGACGGCCTGTAGTGCAGTTTTTGAATTAATGTTTTCCCTTTTGGCAAAACTATCGTCAGGCTGTACTGCTCCAAACACAGTGAACCAACTCAAAGTAGGTGCCCTTCCTCCGCCAAACACCTTTTCAGTTTTTAACAACCATGTGTTGAATTGTTGAATTGTTTCATGTTCCAGATAACAAAAGCTCTGTGAACGGACGTCCCTCCTCCGTCACCGGGTCACAAACCGTGATTAAAACCATTAATCAGAGCGAGGCGGGACCATCTAAGGTTGGATTGATGGGAATATCTACTGTAACTGTGAGGCCTTCAAACTCCAAGGTACGAAGATCGTCCATAGTCACCTAAAATAAAGCTTTTCAGGATGACTCAGTGATTGGAATCCTTTTGCTTTTTATACAGAGACGGTTGAGTTTCCCAGACAAGTAAGTGCGAGATACTTTGCATGCTTGACTGTTACAACTTGGTCCATTGCCCTTTGGCCTTTTTTATACCTTCCGTTTGCAACTTCATAACTTATAACTTGCAAACTGTGCCACATTGTACCGCAACGTCTTTTTCCCTCCTATGACTTCTCTGCTGCTGCTTAAAGCTTCCCCTGGATGCTCCGCTTCCTATAAAGCGTTTATTGAGCAGTTCTAATGGCCGTCCTGCGTCCCGCCTCACAGACAGGAGGGGATTCCGTCCAAACGTACGCCGAAGGTCTTAACGGATGATTCTTCAAATTCAGGTGAAGGCCCCTCCAGACATGAGAACGTGTGACTTATTTAATTCCCTGGTTTCAAAGCGGGTGCCAGATCTGTTCCGTTCTCCTCTGCTGCAGATGAGCCCGATAAGGACATGGCGTCATTTGGCCCCATAGAGACAGACTCATTCGAGGCCGAGGTGAGTGCAATGTTTGTTCATCTGTAACTTCATCACTAATCAACATGTTCAATTATCTGAAAATAACTTGTTCTTCTCTTTCATTTATTGCTCCTCCCACTTTTCCGACTGCGCGTCAGTTGATCGGGTGAGAACAAGCTTATGTGATGGCCTGAAATTAGACATGGAATGGATTTTACAGTTTAAAAAAAACTGAGTTACTGTAGACTTTAGAAACACAAATATCACAAACATTGTGATACAACTGACTAGTGATGAAACCACTAGTTCCGTCACTTATCAATTTAATTGTTAACATAATTTATGTTAAACAAGGGCCATTTGCTGTTTTTTAGAATTTATTTGGATTTGTGCCCTCATATTAATGTGGCAGTGCCTGTTTATGCCTGTGCCTTTTTTACATTTATCTCATAGTTCTCGTGGTTGCAGTGATTTAGGTTACATTAACATCCAGTCCCATTCAATGCCAAAGTAAAGCCACTGTTTATGGTTAAAAAATACTTAATTTGTGTTTGATGCATTTACATGTTGGGTTTCTCTTTTCGTGTTGCTGGTCACATTAAAACAAGAGCACTTGTTTGTCGTCCACACACAGAAATGGCGGCGAGAGTCCCGATGCTTCCACTTCAGGTGCGGCGGGCCGTTACACCAAACTCTGTGTACATACAATATGTGGCCCCCATACAAATACTCCTGCTGTCTTCTGTAGGCCCCCCCGCGGTGAACAGGACCATGGCTGGGCCCAAAGATGACGAGGACACGATCCTCCTTTCAGTGAGTTGGAACATAACTAACGCCGCCTTCATTAACTCATTCATGACTCGGGTCGGGCTCTAGTCTGACATCCTCAATCCCCAAAGATTACTGAAGCTGATCTCGATTGATCTTCCTGTGAGTCTGGACTTTTATATGTAACTCAACTGGCAGGAAATGTGTCTGCTTCCTGTCAGGACGCTGAGTCGGAGAGTCTGCTGCTTCCTGCTTCGCCCTCGAGTCGCTCCGTGCCGACTCTGTACCCCAGCGTGATTTTGTTAGGCAGCGAGGAGGAGCCGGCGCGGCTATCAAGCGAAGGTACAGTCGCCTACTTTACTGTTTGTTTGTCCCGGGAGGATGAGATCAACTCTCCTGGGTTAGGAAATTGGGACGTTACAATTTTTCGATTTAGTATTTGATTATAGCCAGAAACAAGACATGAGATGTGATGGTGGTTGTAGATTTTGCGTGTAGATTTTCCTCCTATTACTTTTACTTTGGTGACAATCAGAAATGAGTGAATCCGAGCTGCTGAATACGCTGCTCTTCACAGGCAGCAGCTTGTTTTCTTTATCCAACTAGAATCACTACATTTCTGGAGGAATTGGCAGAAAATGTGTTTTTCTCAATAATCTACATGCATTAACTCGTGAACATGAGGAAAAGGCTTTATCTCAAGAAAAATTGAATGAATGAATAATTAACTCATCTTGATAAAGATAAAATGTTCCTGGCTCCTGTGGTGGACTCCACAGCCCTCTTTTTGCTCGGGGTTGGCCAGTAACGCTGGAAGAAATGCCAACCGGATAAATATTTGGCATCAAAAAAAAACTTCAGTGAAGGAGAGATTTTAATTACCACTGCATGTTCACCAGCTTTAAGCCAATATATTAACTTTAAAATGCAGTTGCATGCATGTTGCTCTGGGTGGTATTTAAATTGCAGGAGAATGAGCTCTCTGATAATATTTACAAACTACAGTTTATTATTATTATTATCTTGAAGTTATCAAGATACATCCAGAACGGTTAAAAAAGTAATTTCCCAAGAGAAATGAGTCCTGGTCCGAATGGGGCTTCGTTCTCCGCTGAGCCATCGTTTGTATGAAGAACGGTACATTCGGACACTGTGCATGATTGCTAGTCGATATTCACCCAAAACAGTACACACGTTTGTAAACGCCTGCATATAAAATGTATTATGCTCATACTCTGCTAAGCTTTACAGAGAGAACCAACATGTTAGCCATTCATATGTTATTTATTAAAATAACTTTTCAGGGTCCAGTCCCGATCTGAGCTCCGCTGGGCGCCCCTCCCCTCCTCGCCGCGTTGCCGTTGACGCGACGCCACCCGACACCGCCGGTCTCCCCCTCGCGTCCTGCGCCTCCCCTGCTTTGGCGCCTCCCTCTTCCCCAAAGCCCGGCTTAAACTCCGCCAGCTTCTGGAAAAGCTGCAACGCGGCGGGATGCACGCAGGGCCTCTTCACGGGTTTCCTTAACGACATGAACGACATCTGCAGCAGAATTCAGTCGGACCGAGCCAGCGGGGAGGGTGAGCGACCGTCTGCACCCGAACGTTTCCGACGCACGGAGGTCTGAGCTCTCGCTCTTCTTCCCACAGATTACGACCACGCACTAACAGTGATGACTGTTGACGGGAAGCTGGCAGAGCTCGTGGCCAAGCAGCAGGAAGGTGTGTAAAGCGTCTACGTTTTATTTGCTACGTGAACGTAGGTTTGTTATTATTATGGAAATGACGTATTTGAGTTGAGCCTCAACACCTGCTGCACCTCAGCAGGCAGATCGGTTGGTCCTCCTCCTCCTCCCACACTGCGGAGCGATCTGCCAGCGTGGAGTCAGGCAGGAGGATGTGGTGGTATTGATCACTGAGCCAAAGGTCACAGGAGGCTGCTTTCAATTCCAGGTCTAAGAGTAATAGGACTTTTGTATGGTACCAACTTAATGGTCAAAGTTTTGATTGAGGGATGCAGCAGAAAAGTGGCAATCAGGATAGTGAGTAATGCTCATCTTACTAACTAAAGGATTCCTGCATACACCATATCGATGTATTAATAGGCTAAGCAAGTTAATTACATTTTTTCAATTAAACCCTTTGCAGTCAGTTTGATGAGCTTAACCGTTTTATGTCTACAAGCATTGAACTTGAGCGCTGCCATTTGTGTCCGGATTTCTAAAAGGAAAACACTGTTTCCACAGAGTTACAACGGAAACAAACAGAATTACAGAAGGCAACAACTGCTATGAAGGAGGTCGTCTCAGCACTGAAGATGGGAGTCGGTATTTAGTCTTCTGTCAAATTTACTCAAACAGAAAGACGTGTATGTGGAAATCTCAATGTGTTGTTCCTCAAACTGGGTAAATACAGGAACAGCCCAGCTTCTATAACAGCAAATAAACTTAAAGAGCGTCTTATTTCTCCGCTGAGGAGCAGGAGATGATCATGAGATCAAATGTATTATACATATTTTATGCTGTCCGTCCTCACTAAAGGTTTCTTCCCATCAAATACGTTTTCATTGTTTGGGGAGTTTTTCCTGTGCCGATGTGAGGGTTGTCACATGTGTACAGACCTCTGAGGCAAATTTTCAATATTAAATGAATCATATAATCATGGCAACAGCTGACACCGTCCCACTGCGAGGCTACAAGCCCGACTAAGTTAACAATAAATGTAGCGTTGTTACTCTAAATGTGTCTGCTGGCAGGAGGCTTCATGAATGATAATGATCTCAACTCGTATGTAAATAAAAAAACAAGCCCAAGAATATGATACATGTAGGTGACCATATAGAACTAGGTTTTATTATGTGTGTGAATGTGTATGGGAGAATCATTATCCATTGAAGTTTATTAAGCGACAAACCAACTTTACGAAGAGCACGACATGCAGCTGCTTCCCAGATGTTCTCTGCATCGCCACACCATACAGACAGTGGATGCTCGGCTGCAGCGTGTGGTGTTCATCATTTAACGGGGAAATCTTGTTAAATGATTCCTCAGCGTCTTTGTGGTCTCTCCCTATAAAACGTTTAACTGATGTCGCTTCAATGAAAAAGTGAGCTGCCTTTTTTTCCCCAGGGGAATGATGAACTAATCCAGCAGTTTAAATGAAACCTGCGCCGGAGTACGTTCGTGTTTTTATGGTGCTTCGGGGAACCGAAAAGCCTAATCCTGAAAACGATCCGGCTAACTCAGTTAACCACGGATGAGGAACAGGGCCCAGAGGTAACAGTTGTAAGGAGTTGCTGTCTACAGTAGAATATTTGGAAAGAAATTTCTGCATCCTTAATCCACAGCTAAGTCAGCTTTATTGATGAATTGTCAAGTTGTTTTTACATAAAATATATTGCCGTGTAGAGTTGCAACACCCTCCATTTGAAGTCGTAAAGATCTATTCTTCAGCAGTTGCACCGACAACTTTAAAAAGTTGTCTTCAGTACACATTGGACGTCGTTTGGATAAAAAGTCCAGACTCACTCAATTTAAGCTTTTTCACGTCTTCCTGTAAACAGATTAACCAGGTAACACCAGAGGAATTGTAGGTTAACGGTTTTGAGCTCTAGAAATAAACACTTTTTCCCCCATGTTATGGTAGCTGCACAAAATAACATTTTCCAACATGAGGAATCAACAAACGTAGCGTGCAGGTGATCACATGTGTAACCCAAGTTCTCTTTGGGTCGTCTGACATCATACACCGCAGCCGCTGGGTTTATAATATATATAAGAATCGCTGACTGTAGTCTGAGCTCAACAGACTTGAACCAGTCCTGATACTCAAAGTGCAAACCGCCTCATACCTGAAAGCCGTGATTCCAGAGGACACGTCCAGAAGATGATGATGCCTTCAGAACAAAATCAAACCTCAAGCAAGTGAAAACACAAAAGTAACTTCAAAGTAAGGTCAATGAAACCAGGAGACTGGCACGAATCTTTCAAGTTCATAGACAACTTGATCAAGTAAATTCAAGTCCTGCTTTACACATTGTGTGTAAATGGATGGGCAGTGAGGCAAACTGCTACTGTAACTGAACAGTACCGGGCGCTCCCCTGCTTCAGTATGCACACTGGTTCTAACCTGCAATGAGATTAATATGATGATTGGGGGTCCGTCCAGAAGTCGCTGCTGGCGTCCCCTGCGTCCATGTCCACTGTGATTTGGGGTTAGGGTCAGTTTTTGAAGGCACCGCAGCGGCTGGCTCGACATATGAAATCTTTGAGCAGGTTGCCGTCAATCTGCCAGAAAGCGTCGGTCTGGGTCACTTCGGTCAGGTGGTTCACACAGAACTTAAAGCAAAACTCTTCCAGGTCCTGAGGGTCAAAAGGGTGTTCTTTAACGGGATGCTTGGTTTTATGACCAGCGCGAGTAGCTCTGAAAAGGTTTTTACATCGTTGGGAGAAATGAAAGCGTCCCTACGGACTGACCTTTGCATCATAGCGCACAGCAGCAGACAGCAGCGAGAAGGCGTTTTCAGCCGTGATTCCCCTCTTGATAATATGCTGACACAGCCGTTTCAGGCGGTTCTCGCAGTACGACGTGGCCAAGTCCAGCAGCCCTGATGGAGCAGAAGCACAGACATTAACACTAAACACCAGTTAGAAAGCACTCGGAGACCTGTTGATGCAGAGTGCGTTATAAATAAAATGTATTAATCAAGACAAGGCTGTGATGTGTGTGTGGTTCTGACCGATGGCGTCCTCAGGAGGCAACTCCACATGGTCAGTGTAGAGGAACTCTAGGAAGGAGCGGTACACCGGGTAGGAGAACTGGTCTATTTGAATCACCTCCTTCATGTCTTCATTCCAGTGGGACTGAAACATGGATCTGAAGTGTTCACACCTTGCGAGACAAAGAAATATGAATAATACAGAATAAATTTGTTCTAAGTATCATAACGCCAGCCGACAGCTGAAAGATGCCGGACCTTATTTTGAGAAGAGCCTTGTGGACGTGGATATATTTGCCGTCGATGCAGAACTTGAGGTCGGCAGTGTCGGGGTTGTCAAACTCCCTCTTCAGAGACTGAGCCACGGTCAGGAAGTCATCCGGCTCTGCAGAGACAAAACACCCAACGCTGGTGTCAAGAGGATGTAAGAAAACCAGCAGGCACTTGGTTACATTTTTACAACTCAAAACACAAGATGACCACAGTTTTTGAAAAGGATTCATAATAATAATAATTTACAGTCAAAGTAATGTGTATTTTGGCACTAACAAGCTATTTACATCAAGGTGTGCGGATCCAAAACTGCGGAGCGACGTCAGGTCAAATGACCTCGAACAAGAATGTGCATTGATGTAAATGAATTACGGCAGCGGTGTCGTGCACGTCGGCTCACTGCCACGGCTTATGTCAGGAATTAGAGCAGAAAAACACGCAGAGCGGTAGAAATTATAACGTGTGTGATCGGGACTAGAATTACGGTTTGTGTGATCGTTATACATATTACAGATACAAGATATATTAGAACAGTAAGTCATTTAATGCTGTACAGACATCCATCCATAATGTAATGTTCAGCCTGATGGAAGGATGTTAAACCTTCTTTGATGGATTTCTTCCATATTTTCTCCCCGATGAAGGTTTTTTTTGTCCTCAGGCTAAAGCTTAGGAGCAAAAACAAGAAACCCCCGCATGGCAACCATCTGATTTTGAATAGAGTTCAACATTGTGTTTATGATGTTATAAAATATGACAATGCAAGAGTGAATTACATATTAGTGACAAACATGTTGCGTTTACTTGAAGAAGCTTTAGAACAAAAGGTGTAAATGTGCAATCACAAGTGAATAGGGTTGGTCAGGTGAGTGAATTCAGATCTGTCCATCAGACGGAGCGAGCTGGGAAAGTCCTAAACTGCTCGGCGGCAGAGGGGAAGGTCACGATGACCAATGTGGGAGGAGCTACGTTTAAATGTGCAGCCAATCACAGGCAGCTGCAAAATGACGGCCACAACCGACGAGTTTGGAAAAGCTGTGATGGAGAAGAAGGCAGAAGCCTCCTGAGAACCGCTGTTGATGGTGGTATTAGACTGGTGAAGGAGGTTTCTCTATTATATGACACAAAGTGAAATAGGGCATCCACAGCGTAATGTAACGGTTTGCTTGTTTGTTATTAAATCCTTTGATTTTGAAACTCAAGCCAGTTGATTATTTTGGTCTTTTCACCGCCGGCCGGGGCCAAAGGAAAAGAGCCGAGCCTTTGTTCTGCCAGCAGACCACAGACTTACAGGGACATTTCAATAGAACATCAGTCGTCATCCCTTCATTTCAAATAAAAATGTCTCCTGTGAATGAACGACAAATTCATGGGGAATCAAATTTCTTTCTGTTTTTCTTTCAAGGACATTTCTCCAGAAAGGAACATGGCGGTCTTTACGCTGGCGTTAGAATATTCTCCTCAGTAACACAACGTTAAGCCCGGTGAGGCCACCTGTGCTGTCTTTTAATCAGCGCACGCGTGAGCCCAGTCGCCTTACCCGTGGAGAGAAGCCTCCACATGACGGAGGGCGCGGCGAAGCACGCAAAGACGTCGTCGGTGCAGGCGAAGTGCGTGAGGTGAGGCAGCACGATGGACTGGCCCCGGCACTGGCCCCACATGTACACCTGACCGCTCTGAGTCTTGGCGGCCGACGTGTGCGTGGAGTGACAGGCGGCGACCTCCACAATCCTGTCGGGGAAGGAGAGGGGGGGCGCAGCAGGGAGTTAGCATGGAGGACGTGGGGGGGGGGGGGGGGGGGGGGGGCGTGCCGGCGGTCTCGCTCACCTCTCTTTCTCCGTCATGATGTGCACGGGGCTCAGCTGGTTGCTCTTGTTGCCCGTCCCCAGCTGTCCGTACGTGTTGGCGCCCCAAGTGTACAGCAGCCCCTCGTCCGTCAGGGCCAGCGAGTGGGCGTAGCCGGACACTATCTGGGGAGCAAAACAGACACTTTACACTATTCCAACACGCCAGATTCAATGTATTAAATGCTTTCACAACGAGGCCTACTCTACAACAACAGCTATGAAGAAGAGTCTATTTTGGTTCAGGTCCCAATGCAGTGTGCTGCTTTTCTAATGTGAGGAATAACTGTTTTGTTAATTGAATAACTTTGAATCTTTGTAAAACAAAAGAAGGTATCACTTTATTTCTGGTTACTTTTTAATAATTGTCCATCATTGTGATGGAGGAAATAAAAAAAGCAGAATATCACCCACTTTCTATCTATGAAGTTCTATGATGCATTAACTTCCCGAGTAAGTGCACAAATATAGATGTTTATGTCGGTGTAATCTCACACCTGTTGCACACATAAACCCTGGAGAGCTGCAAGGCGACAGGGAGTCAGCTGGTTCCCATTATTTCCAAGTCCCAGCTGTCCGTTCCCATTGTAGCCCCAACCGTACACCTGCAGAGACGCGGAGAGAACGTGAGCGCTGCGGCAGCCGGAGACGGACAACGCGCCATTTGGAGCTCCAGGAGTTACCTCTCCATTCTCCACTACTGCCAGAGACGAGTTCTGCCCGCAGACGATGCTGACGGCCACTTTGCTCTGGAGGGAGCTGGACACTCTGCGGGGGGTGGGCTGGTTCGCTGTGGAGCCAGAACCAACCTGGCCACAGTTGTTGTAACCCCACGCGTACACCTGGCAGACGTGGGGTTAAAAAGGTGAAAAGACCGGTCAAACCAAGTGATTATTATATGTACAGCAGCCAGGCGTCTTACTACAGAGGTAAGTTACTTGTTGGAAGGGTTAATGCAATGCTAATAGCTGTAGTTCATAATAATGTTTTTTATATTTTTCAAATGGAATTCCAACAGGAGCTGTACTGAATGTCTCCGATGACGTCCCGAGGGCAGCGTGGTGTATTGTAGTCATATCAAAAATCACTGCAGCTCAAAAGAAAAGCTTGATATTTAACATTGGTACATTTGACCTGAACCAGCACCACTAGTGCAAAAACCAGTTGCCATGCAACCAGTGTAGTATTCACAAGTCCTACCCAAGGAATAGTCTGGTTAGCAGAGTTTGTAGCGTACAGAAATAAAAGATCCATCAATCTTCTCATCTGAATCTCGGCAAGAAAGTGTCGAGAATGTCGAGCGATTACTTTACCTATCTCATGAACTCGTTCACGATCCCCTTTCTGGGAATTTCAACCGCAAAAAAAGAAAGAAATTAAGGACATTGTGTAACAGCAGGATAACAGCGCGTTACAGTATAAAGCCGGCTGGGTTTTCCAAGTCTTCAGCTCAGGGGGATCAACTCCTGCGGTTTGGCCAGAGCCGAATCACATGTAGTCACAAAAGGGGTTTTGAAGCGATTATATATTTATGCCGCGTCGTAAACACTCACTTCTCCCGAGTCAGTCAGAGCCATCGAGTGGTGAGAGCCACACGCCACGTCAGTGACTTTCTTATTGAGCAGGTTGGCGGACACGAGCACCGGAGCGACCCCCTGGTTGGTTGTGCCATTTCCAAGCTGGCTGTAGCCGTTGTGACCCCAGGCGAATAGCTCTCCGTCTGAAACAGAGATGAGTCATCCAGCGTCAGCTTTTTACACTCCAACTGTGGCGAGGAGGATTAGAGGTGGTGTGCAGATACCCTCCGTGGCCAGCAGCACGTGGGGTCCGCTGCCGTAGCTCAGGCGGACCACCTTCCTGCCGCTCAGGAAGTCCAGCTTCTTGGGCACAATGCTGCTCTGGCTGTCCCCCGTTCCCAGACAGTTGCTGCAGTTCAAGCCGAACACGTACACCTGGAGAGTTTGTAGACATTCTCCTTCAGCTCAGTGGGCATCAGGTCACATCGCAGAAACAAACATTGCTCCTTGGCAGCGCTGATAGGAGAACACACAGCATCGCTACAGAGAGGTGACGAGCCGGGCCGGCAGCAGCAGCCCGCAGTTTGACATTCAAGATCAAACACACGGCCCAAGCACAACATTCAAACTAGAAGCTCTTGAAGTTGCCATTCAAAAAGTGTTTAAGTGATTTTTTTTTCTTGACAGTGAGAGTCAAGCCAAACACAGCAAAACCAAAAACAATAAGCTGAAAGGCGCTAAAATGTTTAAGAGATCTGGAGTGGGGATGTGATCCATTCTGAATAAAGAATAAATTGTTTGGTGCAGCTTTAAACACAGAGCCACTTCATCACCGTGTGACAATAACTACTGGTCCCAATAACGACAACTAGTGAAGACAAACGCCTGATTCAGCGTGTTACATGGACTCGAATAACTGGCTTAGTCGGACTCAAATCGAATGATCCGTTTCATGTAAACACATGATTATACCATCATCATGTAAACACACCGATTTGTTTCCCCCCCCCCCGTGGCATCTCACCTCGTCGTCTTTGGTGACGTAGATGGCCTCATTAGCGGACATTCCAAACACGCTGGCTTTTTGTATGGTGGCCAGCTCCTGGTTCCCCATCAGGCTGAACACGGGCCACTTGGTCACATCCACCATGGCGCGCTCGCTGGGAGTCTGTGGGACCAACCTCAATCCAAAGGCAGCGGCATGGGCGGGTGTCAGCGGGCCAGGGCTGCTGTTGGGAGTGATGTGAAAATACAACCAGGGAGCATCAAGGACATTTGTGCACCCAGAGAAACATTATTTCAGGCAATGCACAATCGAATGGGAGTGGAGAAGAGAAGAGCTTATTTGAAATACAGAAGCTTAATCTCACGGCGTTGGATCCAAGAATATGTGTGACAATAATGGTGGATTCAAGCTTAAAAACAACCGGTTTGTCATTCTAATAGCGTGAGAGGTGGATAGCTGCCTTCTGAATTTACTCACTCGGGGTGTCCACGCAGGACATTCCAGTGTATGAGGAAATAGATCCAAACTCACTTGGAAGTAATTTCTGAAACAAACTATCCGACAAATAACGTCTGCTCGGTTTTAGGTTTTGAATGTTTACACTCACGTGCTTCGTTACCCGTCGCAGATGTGAAAACAGCTCAAAAACCCGCGAAGTTAAAACTTTTTCTCCGTCCAGGTGAATGGACTCAACGTGCGCGTGAGTAAACACGTGCGGACGTGAGTTCACGGGGTGCGCGCGGGGACCAGTAACAATGGCCACCACGTCCAGCTGAGCGGAGCCGCTGCTGGACACGTCGGGCCAACAAAAGCATCCCGGAGAAGAAAAAACAACAACAACAGTGGAACAACTGTCAAAAGCTAGGGAATAACAATATGAATGTTTTCCTTAAACCCACCTGATTAAAAAAAATAAAAGTCCGCTGCTGGGCGGCCGGGTGGGTCTTTAGCGGCTCTGCGGCGACTGTTTCCCCGGAACACGCTGTGTCCGTCAGCGGGTCGCTGCTGGAGCCTCCGAGCTCAGCTGCAACTGGCGATTATTTGCGGAAGTGAGGAGGGAAAAAAACAAAGATAACAATGTCACGTGATTAATAGACCAAAGTAATCGATTGCAGGAGGAGCTCGGTAGATGGAGCGCTCTGAATCCGGTCCGCGAGGCCGTGGAAGGACAATTTCACCAGATTTGGCATATAACGATCTGGTAGTTTTGTCTGAAGAGTTGTTTAATAAATCATTTTTAAAGTGTGTTGAGTAGTTTTGGCCTTCGTAATTTCAATAAATGAACTTTCAATGTTAAGTCAAAAGTTGGTACGCTGCATCAACAGCCTGCCCCATGTTTACTTTAATAGATTAAGAGATAATTCAGTAATTTAAAATTAAATGAATTCCTGACCAAGCATAAAATCAGCAATTAAAACCCAACCAATCAAATTCCACACCATAAGCCTTGGTGAGAGTTCTTTTCAGGAGGACAATCTCATTCTGTGGCACATTTGGGTTACGAACTGCAATAAACCTGAACGCAGCAAGAGCGAATCATCCCACTGCATGAAATGACCTGTGTGCATCCAATATACCAACGTTATTCCTCCTACTCACAAATACAGGAAACCAAGCATGCAAAAAGCCTCTTTCACATTCCATCCTCATACAGCTTGAATTTAACGAACTGTATGAGTGAATCACAACACTTGAAAGCACGGAAGAGCCGATGGCTAAACAGCAAGTTTATTTTGGTTAGGATCAGAAACACAGATGACGTCCTGAGGGTGAGACCACATTAAAACACCCTGACTGATGTATGGCGATGGCGATTTGTGGTGTTCGAGCGCTAAATGAGCGGGAGGAAATGTTTGTAACAATGTTCAGTGAATTAAATGGAGGCGAGCAGGAACTCTCAGCGGAGAGCAGCATTGACCATTCCTATAGCAAACAGGGAGATCACATGTTACCGGCGCTCCCTCTTCAAAACTCTCAAGTCGCTCAAAGAATTGTTTCTATTCAATAAAACCTAGTTTTAGTTGAAATGAAAAACAAAAAGGCACGATGATTTTCAACTCGATCTTGTCTTTAATATGCACAAGAGTTGAACGCATCAATGAGCCACCTTAAAGAGAGAAATTCAATCTAAAATTTATAAAAAGATAAAAACAATCAGAGGCCAAAACGCTGTCTGTTGCTTTTCTCCTATTACTTTATTTAAAAACAACTTTTCATTAGCAAGTAAAAATCTTGCAACAAACATAAGCTTGTATCCAATTCAGATACAAGGCAACGCAATTGTAAATCTTTAAAGTGGCTCGATCTAGTCTGCTAGTTCATGACTGTACACCATCTCTATATTTTTGTTCAGTAACAAACAGCTAGTCCCCAAAAACAAGCCTGGGCTGCTCATAACAACCCCACCCAATATTTAAAACGTGTGACCCCCCCAACCCGGTTCTGACCCCTTCTCAGTAGTTAGCAGCCAACCAGAGGATCATCAAGTCTTCCGGAACAGAGCTCAACAACTGGGACGGCACGTCTTAAACAGCCCGTCACCACCAAGCGAGAGAGAGGAGAAAAAAAACAGCCTCTTCCAAGTCATCAGCATGTCATCACAATACATATGCAAGTCAAAAATAAAAACATTGAAACCAAAGAAATATTGCTCCAACAACAAAACCCAAAACCCTCCCCAGCCGTCTTTGACAGTGCGGTTATCGTCCATCCAATGACTGTCAGCTGCAGCAGCTTTGTACAGGCTTTATGTAAATATATTCATTAGACGGCAAGGAGAGATTGACATCACATTTCTGTACAGTTGTCGAAATTGAGTGATGACATGTGACCTCTTCAGCGAAAAGTAGCCAAGTACTGAAATCAGGACTTATACTCGCCGTACAAGTCTATTCTTCAATGGGTGTAGGTCCCTTCCTGCAGGCAGACATCAGTGGGCCTTCTCAGACGTGTGCATAAGACTGAAGGAAGGAGAGTCAATTCAAAACGGACACATGGAAGCTGCACCGACTCAACCAGAAGTTGAAACTCAAACCCAAAAACGTTTAGAGAATTTCAAATAAGATCAAAAAAGGTCAGATAAGAAATTCAGGTCGATTTCAGCGCAATGGGGGTTTTTTTGTTGACCAAGGCGCCCCCATCAAAAGGTTTCACTTTACAGTGAAGTCCCAAGCGAGCAGTTCACTGGAACATAGGACGAGCTCGAGCTGTGCAGCTGGATGTCCTGTTGAGTGGTGAAAGCTACAGCCGACATGTTCGTCTTCTCTTAAGTCTCTGCGTCCTCACCACCTCGTCAGGTCCCCCTCGGAGAAAACTAAATAGTTGTCGCTCTGCTGAGTCGGAAGCAGGCAATTTGCAGGTTTCCAAAGAAAAATATGGCCTTTTCTCCACATGTTTGTATATTCTTTTTGTGACCACACGTTAAGCTTTATAGTTCAACAGATGTCACATTAAAAAAAGCGACGTCATCGAGTCAGAAGTCCCGTCAGTCCGTTTTGCCTCGGACCCCTCAGTCCCCCCCTCCCCTCCAACCGCCCCAGGACTCTCCTGGGGAGGCAGCGGCGGTTACTTGTGGGTTAGCTCTGTGAACAACTCTTTAGACTGGGTGAGAGGGTTATTGGGGTGCCCGACCATCGGGAATATGCGTGTCTAAAGTGTGTCAATGCGTGTACTTATACGTCAGTGTGCGTGCGCGTAGGTGAAGTAACACCAGAGGACAATCCAGGGGAGGAAAAGCACAAAATTAAACCACAAACAAACAGCAGTATTTTTCCCCCATAAGTGATATGATGGCGTCTAACAGAAGTATGCACACAAATTCAAAGTGTCAAAAAGTGTGTTTGTGTGTGTGTGTGTCTCTAAACTGCGCGTCCCATTTTTGTCTCCACAGACTCCCCATTTGGCAATTCAATCTTGCCACAAAGGCTTTTCCTTCCTTCTGGTTTTATTTCGGTGTGATATTTTGACGCTGCATTGGCAGAGGATAGCAACAACCCTCCGGATGCAGGTTGCCAGGTGGTGATGGTTCCCGTCGAAGGACCAGGACTCCCGTATAGGGTTGCAGTGTTTGGTGAAGGATGCCCATTAACAAAGAAACTAAAAAACAACAACAAAAATACACCCGCGTGTGCAGAGGAGGGTGGGTAAATCCTTCAGTGGTGAGTTTCCGTGTTGAAGTGATGCTTAGTAAATCCTTCGGTACCAGGTTGCCAGGTCTGAGGAGAGATGGATGAATGTCTGGGGTGATTTGAGTACCCGTGCAGGTGGCTTTTAGAAATTGAACTCCTTTGTTTGCATGTTGGAAGCTGGATCAAAATTGAAGGTCCCTCCTCGAGTTGTGTCGGGGATCAAGCTGGGATCTTCATCAATCTGCAAAAGAGACAGAGTTTGGGAGATGACCGCGGAGCGATATGGTGACAGGAAAGAACAGACAAAGGAACCGCTGGTGATAAACTTACATCATCCCCTGAAAAGTACTGATCAATAATCTCAAAGGCTAGTTTGTAGATATCTTCATTCTCGTGTTGCTGCAGATTTTCAATCTTCTCCAAACCTGAAACACCAAAACATTTCCTGACATTAATACCAACAACTGCAGGAACATACAGTTGAATTATGCAATCAAGAAGGCTGAAAATATGCACTTGTTTTTTTAAAGGTTTTAAAACCAAGAAATCGAGTTCTTAAAACAAAATACATAAAATCCTTCATAACATACAACTTCATTATTAGGTGATAAAAACAATGAGAGCGAACGGACAAATGATGCAATGAAACCAGCGGGCAGATACAGACCTCCACACTCCTCTATGATCTCTGCGATAGTGCTGGCTTCATCTCCTGCCATGATGAGGATGTTCTTCAGGCCGTCCAGGACGACCTGCACCACCTGGGAGTCCTTCACCGACAGCAGGTTACAGAAGGGGGGGATCACGTTCTGCTCCACCAGGAACTCCACCTACACAAACCCACACATACATACCACATCCATACTTGATTACACAACACAGGTGCATGGTTACAAGTGTGGAACGTGCCTTATAATTCAAACATAAATCAACTTCAGCTGAAACAGTGAGGTAAACGTTTGCTTATTAAATCATGGAATATTGTATGAATGACTCATTTCGGTTTTCCGCGTTAAAATAAAAACACAACAAGCATTCAAACAAGCTCCAGGTTTCTTTATTGCTGGTCCCAAAGAACAGCTCACCTGGTCTTTCCTCCCACTGATGGTGAGGTTGCTGATGGCCCACGCTGCCTCCTTCTGTGTACCAAAGTCACCCTGCGGAGAGACAGACTGTCACTGAGACGCTCTAATCTAGACCACATTTGCATTCAGCATTCAATTAATTCCCTCAATAGTCGTTTTGCTTCTCTGGCCACGGAACATGGAATGTGTCAATGCAACTGGATGCTTACGAGTGATGGCAACCGTGTCTTATACCATGCGTATAACAGAAGACAGCTTCTGGGATGTTATTTTTGGTTCTTCCACCGAGCACAAACCTTGGCCAGTTGGTGAATGATCATGGGAATCAGTCCGGCATCTATCACAGCTTGGACCTGCTGCTGGTTCCCAGCCGTGATGTTGGAAAGGAACCAGACCGCTTCCTGTAAACAGACCAATCACGAACGCTCATAACTGGCTCTACATCTGCCACACAAACAAGGCATACAGCAGATTAAACAATCAATATAATTCTACTCTTCTACTCCCTAAAACTCATACAAAATTAAATAACAAAACAAACAAAGGTTGGTGCTGCGGTCATGATACCTTGTTGATCTTTTCTTTTGGGTGAGTGAGCAGGTTGGGGAAGTGCGAGAGGACGTCACAGTTGAGCACAACCTGTGTCTGCTCGTCTGTTCCGGTCACGATGTTACCCACTGCCCTTAGAGCTGCCGTCTGCAGGTTTAAGCAAAATCAATAACTTAAAATTACTTTGGTAATTCATCTAGGAATAAATGTTTATCTCACTGTAGATGAAGTCAAAGATCAATGCATTCAATCAATAAAACAAAGTCTGACCTGAACTTTGACCTCCTGGTGACTGAGGAGAGGAACAAGAAATGGAACAACTCCAGAATCAATGACCATTTGGATCTGCTCGTTGCCCCCGTCCGTCAGATAGGACAAAGCCCACACTGTGTCTACTAGGATCTAAACATGCAGACACATCAAAGTCTTAAAAAACGGCACAAACAAGGGATTTTTATGGATTTATCAGTGAATACAAAATGAGATCCCTTTTTTCCCCCAGAACTTACATTTATATCGGTGTGATATATTAGCACACAGAGGGCGGGCAAAATCTGTGGGGAAAGAAAAGTAGGTTGTGAATGGGTGGGATGCAGTCAAAGCAATAGAATGATCCAGTGAAGAAAAAGAAACCGAGTGAAAGACCAACAAAAAACATTAAAAAAAAAAAGCTGTCAAATTCAAACTTCAAATGTCGTACGAGATGCTTTATAGAGAGAACCTCCCCTGGGTGACCGGGCTGATTTGGCGACTGAAAAGGCGCCTCTGTCTGACTCAGCCTGCGGAGACAGCAGAGCAGCACATCCATCGGTTTGCCAACTGACAGCCTGCACACAGACACACACCTCTTGCACGGTTTCCATGGGTGGAGGGGGATCCTTGTTGCGGCAGAGGTTAACAATGACCCAGGTGACATTGCGGAGGAAGGTGATGGGAATGGACGGGTTGATGAAAGAAAGCAGGGGCTTGACCACGCCTAGGGAGATGACGTAATCCCTGCACTGTGGTCCATCACCTGGGCAGGCAGAGGTCAGGATTATACACACACACACACACACACACACACACACACACACACACACACACACACACACACACACAGCTGATCTAAAAAAACACCACCTACCTATTATGTTTCCTAAAGCCCATACAGCCTGTTCACATACGTTCTGGTGGGGAGAGTGTAGCAGTCGCAGGAACAGGGGCACCGCGTCTAGACACACAAACGTCAATGGATCAAAATAAAACTTGGCCATGATGATCACATTCAAAGCTAAAGTAAATCAACGCTAATATCTGGAGAATTGTCCTTTAGGTGTATCGAGTACATACCGAGCAGCACCATCATTAATTCTTTTAATCAGTTGGTCATATTAATATCAGGGTATGTTTTAGATGAGTGCCACCACTCGCTAGGGCGCCTCTTTGGTGGAAACCCCTGACTAGTCATTCATGAGAAGGCTGTCAGAGACTTGGCTTTGCTTTGAAATAAAAGTGTTATCTAATAAACACATAATCCCCCAAAAATGTGTGAAAAAAACAAAACATGCTGGCTCGGCAGATCGCAGACAGTAGACAAACAGACTGCAGGCAGACAGAATTTGGGGTCAACTCACTGGATTTAACCACAGCCTGAGTCTGTGCTGATGTCCCAGAGGCGATGTTGGTCAGAGCCCAAGCAGCCTCAAACTGAAGAGAGGGGCTGCGGGACAAAGTCAATCAAACCAGTTAATAAACAAGTTGAGACATGAAGCTGGGCATAATGATCGTGCTTAGTACTGATGTGAATCTGAATTCCCAGCTGCCATTACGTGTTTGTCAAGGAACAGTCTACTCTGGGGTGTTCCAGTAGCAACAAAAATTACAAACCTATTTAAAATGAAGAAACCGTGTTTGTCATCAGGGCTATGTAAGGTTTTTAATTATCACAAAAAAAAGATATTTTATTATTCTTTTTTAAAGGGAAAAACTACCAGGACATGGTTTAAAAACAAAATTATGCAACACATATTAAACCACACAAATGATCCTCACACCGCCCACCAACCAAATGCTAGTAAAACATGGCAAAGGGATGTGAAGTGTGTGTGCTCCACTCAGTTTTTAAATCGGGTACCGCATATTGATTTCCTACTTAGAACTCAAGTGTTGCGATAATCGCTGCGTGGTATCGTTTGCGATGTAACCAGCCGCTGTCGACAGAAGAGTCTCATTTGCTGTCACTTGCCACCGCTTGTGGCCCCCCCCTCCCCCACCCGGTGAACACAAGGTCCTGGGAATTGGGGAACTCTGGGAGACAGGAATGCGGTTATATTTGGCTCGTCCTGGACCGAGAGGACCGGCAAACTGCCCCGCGTGCTTCCACACATTCTCACGTGTGGGACGCCACAGAGCCTCTTGCTGTAGCAGCGTCAGCACTCCATCATAGCGGCCTGCAGTCCTGCCAGCCACAACACTCAGGAAATAACACTTACTAAGTACTTACTTGTCGTCCCTTTCCAGGCATTTGACCAAAATGGGGAGGATCCCGGACTTTATCAAGTCGTCGATCGGAGGGTTTCTGTCACTCGAGAGCAGTTTTCTGACAGACAGGAAAGGAAATCCTTAAGAACCTCATACACCAATAAGAGAAAGAGCTGTTGTGCATGCGTGTTCGGTCAGTCACCTGGCTGCCTGCACAGCACTGAGCTGGATAACTGCGTTATCACTGGTAGCGTTCTGCAGGGACACAGAGGGAAGGCAGAGGTCAATTGAAGCACGTTTTAGGAGCTGCAGCCAGGATATTTTTAACAATTTGTAACAAAAGGCTTTTCCAGACTTACCTGTAAGATGGCATCAAGCGTAACGTTTTGCTGGACAAAGAGAAACGGAGAGGATTGTTAGCGTGGTTATATATATATATATGATAGAACACCAGACAACAAAACTGTACCAAAACAGGGCATGTCCCTCGTGTCTTTAGGGTGCAATAGTGTTACGATCAAACTCAAATATAATTGTAAAATCCTTACATCACTAGATTGGGAAATACATGAGCAAATGTGCTGACTTTCCACTTTTCATGGTATGAGCAAATTAAGTAAATGCGTTGTTTACAATGCTATATTGAGACTCAAGTAGCTTTCAAAAAAGCACCATAATGTGTGCAATGGAAATGAGTAATATGCAAAATGATTGGTGCCCGTTTGCCTCTGGCTCCGAGCGGCCAATAGGAAGTGAAGCGCACTTCCAGGTTAAAAACACCTCATATTGCTACACTCTTCCCACATACAGCATAATAGGCCGCACGGAGACACCAGAACACTGAAATGACATTATGGCAACAAGAGAGAAGGAGCTTCTAGTGACCAGACGTGGATGTAGTTATAAGATAAATACAGACGGTGCAAATTATAAATCATATTTTTGTAAATATTAGATTAAATCTTAGCCTGGAAGACAAAATTGAATTTGAAACATTATTTTTCATCCATTTGGATTTGTTCATCCCTCAACAAAACTGGCACGGCGAGAAAACCCGCTAAAATAAAAAGGAACAAAAGTGTCCTTCGAGCTGTTATGGTGCAAATATTAAGTTTACCCGGTTGTCGTCTACAACCGGGTATCTACTGTCATCTACTTGACAACCAATGAACTTTCCGTCTCACCTAATGAAAGTGCTTTTTTCTAATGGTGGTGAATCAGCCCCTTGAAGTTTGGAAGTATAACCAAGGGCTCACAGACAACCGTGACAGCCACACTAACATGCATCGATCGACAACTTTCCTTCCTTGAGAGAACACCAGTGACATTGAATTTTGCTTAGACACCTTTCACTCTTACTGAAGTAGCTGCTGTTTCTAGAATGCATCACACACACATCTTGAGCTAAACAATCTGCCTGCTGGATTTGAACTCTTCTGATCCATTACGGAGACCACCAGGTCTAAATGTCCCACGCTGCAGCACGCACGCGCATACTTACTCCTTTGAAGTCTGAGTCGACGTCAGAGTCTTCAAGACTTTCCTCCTGCGGGACATTTCTCTTCTTCAGTAGATGTTCGTCTCGTTTGCTCTGACAAGAGAAAAAAAATGCAATGAGGGGAGGAGATGAAAGTCTTCATTAAAGCATTGATGATTTCTTAAAGTAACAGTGCGACTAAAACCACCGCAAAAGCAAGTCCTCTATCGCTAACTTTTACTTGATGGAATCTACCTGCAGTCTAGCCCACATAGCAAACACACATTCATCTTTGAAAGGACACTGACCCTTTAACCTGTACACAGTCAATGCCCAGAGAAAAAAGTGGGACATGTGTACACAGACCCACACATCCCATCCATAAACAGGCCCTGTGAGTCAGTGGTAGGAGGAGATCCCCTTGCCTCATGCGGATGTGCGTCACTGGTGACTAATCAGCTGGTGCAGAGCCTCTTGCTGTTCTGATCCAGCTGAATGGAATGTGCAAGACTTGTGACCACCTCAGTATTTCAGAGCAATAACGCTATAAGTATTAACTTCCCTCGCTGTGCTGGAGTCTTATTTCAGGACGCAAACATGGAACAATGTATCAGTATTTATGTACATGTTCACTGGCCTCAAGATCTCAACAATTGAAATAGGACTATCAACAAGAGCGAGATTCTTGGATGATTTCGATGTTTGCTCTTCTCAAGTTTCTATATGAATGCACATGGCAAGTGTCAACTTGCTTTTTTAGAAATTATTTCAAGAAACTATGGTCTGGAATATAAAACGGGGCCTCTCTTCACAGATCCCGTGCAAGCCACCTAAAACAAACATTAGAGACAAAAAATAATATGAAGCTTTAATATGAAGCTTTAGTGCTGTAATCTAGGTTTGGTTTTCACACAGCAGCATTAAGACAACGCTCTTCCTAAATCCTGCCACAGCTCCTATTTGGTCCAAGTCACCACATCGCCAGACGGATGATTGCACGTCGTTTTTTTAAAAGCCAAACATGGTTGAAAAGGAGCTGCTAATATTGGCAGCAAGAGCATCAAGTCAGGACGACCCAGTGCTGTCGGCACGTTTCTTGCACACAAAGCGTGTAATAGAACGAGACCAGAACGCAGTAAACACACGGAGCTGAAATGAACAACAGAACTCACAATTATGTCACTGCTTCGATGCAGAATCGTCCGCATCACAATGCATCTTAAGAGTCGGGCACATTTCCACACCTCTAAACTAAATGCATCAGTCAGATGAACCCAAATCAAATGTGTGGGGTTATTTATTCTCAAGGGAACACCAATACTTCATTGTGCCCTTGTAGTGGATAGAAGACAGATGGATGAGCCACATCAACAGTTCTTTTGAGAAAAAAAAATTATCCTGGGGGAGGATATTTGTTTTATAGAAATAAATCACAAAATGAATCACGAATAATACTGTTGCATTATATTGCGGCTTTCAGTGGTTAAAAGGGAAAATGTTTCCAGCAGTATCTGCTTTAACTACTTGACATAAATTCCGCTTGTGACTTCCGTAGAACCAACGGGGTTGTTGTGCGTTCTCTGCCAGGACCTGGTCTGCACTGAGCGGATTGATCACCGAGGTGAGAGAAGCTTCACCACTGTACAACTTCATGAGGGTTTTTGCACTCCCAACAACTACAGAAGTATGTGTATTCAAGCCTGCAAATAGCACGGTGCTTATTTCACATCTACTTACATTTTCAGCTAAATCATATCCTAGTAGTATCCTTCATTGTTTAGTTTGAGTTAAAAGATTATGTTCGGTAACGTGTCAAAATCTTGCCTGAACAATGACGTATTCCAAAAATGTCTGTAACGGCATTGCAAATCGGCCGTGTGCCATAAGAGCATCAATTGAGGGTTTTCAAATGTGGCGGGTCGCATATTTTCTTTCTGTTCACGCGCAGACTTCACCTCCGAACATGTCTTTTAAAAGCATGAGCCCCCTTTGTTCATGTTTTGCTCCAACAATCAACGCGGACAATAGCACGACTTCATAAAGAAAGGTGGCTCTTCTTTCCTTTCAATTTCATCACCGTGCTGGAACGAACGAACACAGCAGCCCAGCAAAAGCCTGATCATCTTCATTCAGCCATCTACTGCGTGAGTGTTGCTCAAAGCGAATACATGCAGAGTAGAATTCACAGTACCCCGTTTGAAATATTTCTACCGTTTATCAGAAAATATTTTAAACAAATGATCCATCCCGTAAAAATGTAACCAGTTCAGGGTCAAGCAATATTCCTGACAAATAGTGAGCTTTAATGGCTAACTCTCTTTTTAATGATTTTCTCACGTCCAACTCGACTGGTCTAGGATTTGAGACTTTGAATGTGTGCGTGTGCATCTTTTCTTACCTTTCTCAACTCAACTGTCACCTCATTCCGATGTCTTCTCATAGTCTGTATCAAGGAAATGAAAACAAAGAAAATATGTTTAGTTTGAGTTACCCAATAAATCATAAATGCCAATTTGACCCTTTTCTATTAGGATTACAGATTTAATTTATAGAAATATTCATTTTAGGATTTGAAACATTTTAAATAACGTTAACATGGGGCAAGAAGACGTTTTGCTCAAATTTAGAAACATCTGTGATTGAATACTACAAACAGACAATATCACCAATACAATGTAGACCTAGAAAACATAATCAGTGGTGTTTACAACTCATCCTGAACAGTTTGAGACGGTCCAAGATCTTATGATCTTGTAAAAGGTTCATGTTGCTTTCCTAAATAGCCCCTTATGCAATCTGGGACAGAACTCAGAGGGGCTGTGGAGCAGAGGTGTCTCCCCAACACCACAAAACTATAATTCAACGACAATAAAATGTCCCTTAAAACTTACAAACCGAATGCAGTGGCTTAGTTTGCCTGATGCCGTTGGTTGCTCTATCTAAAATATGAACTAGCCCCAAAACAAAGAATTTATGCCAATAAAGACTTAATTAGTGAAGTAAGGATTTTTTAAGGGTACAATGCTGACCCATCTAAGCCATAATTCTATTTACATCCTGGGAAGGAACGGAGCTTATGGCCTGCAGGGATGAGAGACTTCACTGCTTTGCAATTCAAAGCTGCTCCTGCTGATGTCAGAAATGAAAGGCAATCTGTTACGCCTGACCTAAATAAATACAACCCAAACTTGCAGCGCTCCTCTCCTGTAGTCTGACTCATCTATTTGGGTAAACTCAAAATCACCAGGGGCTCTTCAGGGGACCCGGGTCAGACATCCAAGATTCCTGAAATAGCATCAGGAATGCACTGGGCAACAATCTGTCTATCATAGTAGCCATGTGCTTGTCCCACTCACTCAAAGTTTCAAAACAACCACCTATGGAGCATCAACCTGTTCTTTATTAGCATTTGATGGTGAAACGGACTCCTGACAGATTATGGGGAGCATTACCTTTAAGTCTTTGTGGTAAACCATAAATAACTCACAGAAACCATTATAATTTCTAAGCTGTAACCTCTACAAGTCTAGATAGGAGTTCCTCTTTGGAGGTTTTGTCTGAAGACAGCGTTTGACAAATTGGAATTGCTGTCACATATCGGACTTGGTAGCTGAATGATGCTGAAATAGCCATGGCGTTCCTGTCAGACAGGAGGTGCTTTCTAGATTACCAAGATACTTGACTGTGCAGCAAATAACACACTGAGCTTCCATAGCAATGTCCAGTTATGGTGTAACCACTGAGAAATGTGCGGGATAACATTACAACGACAGACAGAGTTACAGTTAATACCGCTAACGCGAAGTCATCCTAGTTTCACCGATGGATTTCAAACTAACTGAATTCACGACTTTAAATGGTTTTAAGTGGGCCGTTTTGTCGCATCGAAGTAGACTGTAAAAGTAAGGTCACCGCATCAATACCGTTGAGCTAACTGGTTAGTGGCTTAGCTAGCAGCTCAGTAGCTGGCTCACCAGGCTCTACATGCTAGCTAGCTAGCTAGCTAGCTAGCTACTTTCCTGACAGCGTTAGCAAGCTAACAAGGAGGGGCAGCGTTTGGTTGGGAGGATGTAGACCAACCATGCAATTCAAGCTAAAACGATGCTTACTTAATAAAGACAAATATATGTGACGTCCCCACGTTAGCGTTGGTGTTACTAGCGCTCAGCTGGTTGTATAACACAGCTAACGTGCCGGTCGGGCCCAGCCCTGCTTATGACCGGTGTCCGTCAACTAAGGTTTAGCTAGTTGAAGCTAGCTGGCAGTGACAGCTACAGCGCCTGTCCTTAAGTCGACCAATTTAAACGGTGCAACTATGATGTGACTTAGTCTTCACAAATGTTACATACTGGCTATTGGTAACCCACTGGTGTTAGCGGCCCAGCAAACATCGTAACAGTTAAATTGCGTTAACGAGGTAGACCAACGGACACTTCACTACATGGCAAAATCTTGACGTTAGCTTAATCTCCGTGCTAAGCTAACGTTAGCGGGCAGCTGCAGCCGGGGCCGGGCTCCCGAACGAGGCCCAAAGACTAACATTTTCAACGGGGAAACTACCTCGATTCATCTCATTCAGCCTCGCATTCGTGTGCCAACTCACCTCGACATCGCGTCCTTTATTTTTAAAGCTCTTGATGCGGTGGTTCTCCAAGCCGGCGTTTTCTGCCATGGCTGTATGGGGGTTAGGCTAAATTAGCTCCGGCTTTCGGGATCTCCTCCGTGAGAGACGAGGCACGGCAGCTCCTGTGCTGCTGCTCCGGGGAGGATGGGGGACGTAACAACTCGCCGAGGGAGGAGAAAAGGAGGAGTTAACGCAACCCTCCCGCATGGGCTGTTTTCCAGGGCTTCCTCCATGCAGCCGTAATAAACTCACCTTTGAGTTATTGGCCCCAATAGAGGAAACATGTCTGGAAGTTGCGCCGATCAATAGTCATTTTGCCGCATAACAGCGAAGGTGATGCGCAAACTTCTCAACAAACGAAGGACAAAACAGGGCGATGACGAAGGCATGCCTCCAGACAGAAGGGTTTAATGAATTATCAGCAATATTTGGATTTGCTTGTACAATAACATCAGTGCAAATAAAGATACGCGTTTGAAATAGTGAACTGTCACACTCGAGCAGCGGATGTGAAATGTCAATACAAGGTTGACACTTCTAACCATGTACTTCTAATCAGAGACAGACAGCAGCAGCTCGGGTAATATTTGGATATGTAGAACAAATACATTAGGGGATAGAAGAGATTGTCTTTAGTCTGAAGTAGTTTTGAATTCCAGATGATAACTATTGATGTGGATCATTTAATAAGCACCATCATCTCATCGTACTCATTTTGAATAGTCAACCTGTCTGTCCTCATAAATGTGTATTGGACTGTGGTTAGTATTTAAACCATGTCAGTGTGTATTACAACAGTGACATGAATTTAAAAAGCGTTACAATGTCCCTACTTAAATTACATTTTCCAATTAAAGAAGGCAACATAAAACCCAATGAGATATTGTGGACTGATGTGTCAGTATTGCCAGCTGATCATTATTCAGTTGACAAACCCTGGTTTGCCAAATAAATGTTTTGTCATACCAAAAAGAATAAATCACTTTGGTCTGCGATTCAAATAAATACAAATAAATATAGGCTGTATAATCAGATGTCAGTATGGCATTCGGGGGTTAATAATCAGTAAGATGTGAATCGCGCTGTCAATAAAACATGGCTTGTCGTCCTGAAAGGAAGGGGAGCGCTTTACCATTACAGCCGCTGTCTGACATCTACACACAGACCGAGAACGTAAGCAGCAATTGAAAGTGTCGCAGTAGATACATAGCGGTCACCACGGATACAAGGTAATGGTTTGGACAGTCAAACGTCAGCATAGTCACAGCCGACCACGGATCAGAAATCCCCACTTCTTCACGGACACCCCAACGTCGATCGAGACAAATCATCAGAGGAGGAGAACCGGGGGGAAACAAAACAAAAAGGCCTTCGGGCGGCAGGTAGTGTCACAGAGGTGGCAACGAGATGTGTGGGAGGGAGACAACGTTGCAGGGCTGAGGCCGACGTGCTACTTTAGAAGATCTGTTGCTCAAAGAGGATCTTCTCAAATCCTGGTGGAGCTGTGTGATAGAAGTCACTAAACTGGCAGTCTAAGATGGCGCTGTCATCCACTGGAACAAAAGAAGGGAAAGACACAAGCACAAGCTTATACATTGTCCACATGTTCCCCTCTTAACACTGATGCAGTGAAGGAAAGAAGGAAATCCTTTGACAACATTTCAGGGAAATTACGCAAAATCAAGTAAATCAGTTTTTCTTTGAGGATAATGCAAATACAACGTTTTTTTGGTTGCACAATTACAATCAAATGCGTGTAGCTTGGTCACTTATGTGTCCATAGTCAGTGTTGTTTTTGAAGGTATGAAAGTTTACATTTCCTAGTTAAAATCATGCCTTCTATCAGCGCTCACCGGATAACGTATTGGGCACTGTTTCAGTAAACTTTAAAATCGAACTGATGACGTGGACAAGCAAACACTCCAGCATTTCGTTCTTGTTTATTATGCAAGGTTATTTGCTTTGCAGAAACCAAGCTGAAGGCCTTGTGACAGCAGCATAATCTCTCCGTATACAATGTTTGTTAAGTGACCTCCAGGCCGAACACTCTCAAAGCCAAATGGCGACTAACTGTGACCCTGTTGATGTCCAGCTGTCAACCTGGCGTGTAGTAATCTCTCTTTCCCGACCACTCATCTAAAGTCTTTCACTGACCCGGCAACTGCTGCACATACCACACATTTTTTAAACGGGTACTTTCCAGGTTTTGTAGTCTCGTATTGTTTACTCTACTCTCATTGCAGGTGATGGGAGTGTTCACTGGAGCGGTGTTGTGTCATGTACTGTATATACACACACACACACGTGTATATGTGTATACTTCCTAGAAAATAGTGAATGTGCCCTTTAAACATTACTGCACACATAGGCAAATAATTGGTTGATATTATAGAAAATATTAGCTTAAACAACTATGAGCGCCAAATAACTGTTTTTAAAATATGTACAAAGGCAGCCATCTAGTGGAAACAAATGGTAACTACATGCATTTATGCATGAAGTAGCAGTTGGGCCTGCAATGAGGTTGATACATTTTGAATAGAACAGATTGAAAAAGCCCTTGAAAAGTAACCATCATATTAGGCAATCAGATGAACTCACCATAAACGACAGGGTAAACAGTGCCTCGGATCCCTGAGGCGGGACAATGCATGTTCTTTCCATTCAGATATAAATTCAGCTCCACGTGGTCATATGTGACGCCCTGAGGAACGCAAAGAAAACTGCAATTAATCATTACATTTCGGCATGTCAATATAAAAACTCAACACATATTGTCTATTTAAAGCATCGTATTAGCCGCACAAGAGGAGGAGTAAATGTCCTGTGTACTCCCGTACAGACCATGTTAGATTAAGCTTTAATAATCCATCCATAATAATGGATAATAACCTTTAATACAATTCAGTTTTAAATTAGGTCCAGGCAATCTCTTTGTTTGAACTGTTTCATTGAAGTAACATCTACATGAACAAGCAGAAGGGTCTCAATGTTTGAGATGTAGTTTGTCAGGATTACCTTTAAAAGGTATCAAACAATATGATATGCAAAAGGGGCTCAATAAGCATCACAAATGTAGTGAAGCTGATGATGAACAGGACAGAATAGCACTGGATTTCATTCATGTACAGGATAGACATTAATAGTAGCAAAGGAAAAGCAATGAATAAACCCAAATGAGCAAGCATCACAATGTTTAGGCTGTGACTTTTTTGTCAGTTTTACCAAATGACAGATTTGACCCGATATGACTCCCTATGAAAAAACCTTGTGAGAAAAATAATTCTCTACGGAAGTTTTAAGCTGAAGTAGTAGCTTAATTTAGTGATAGCAGGACTATATTGTATGATAAAATGCTCATACCAAGAAATACATTTTATGAGTTTAAGTTTTATGTTTAGGAAATACATCTTAGTTTGTCTGCCTGTGCGAGTGCCACATGTGCGCAAACACATGTTTCTGCACAATGTCGGGGTGGAACTTCCGTGCGTGGGGTGAACAAAAAGAAAAAAGGGAATTTTTTATCTTTCCAAGATCCAGACCGCCAAGACAAATCGAGGATCGAGTAAATAAATGTTGCTCTTACCACGATGTCCCCCTCCTGAGGAAGGCTGTTTGCAGGTAGGCGATTCTTCTCTTCATTATTGTGGTACACGGACCCATCACTCCTCAGCACCAGGCTGTTCGTGTCTCGGCCCATCGGCACTTGATTAAGATTCACTTTCTGTGTCGCCACACCTATTCCCCACACACCTGGACACAAAGCACAAGACTGACTGTCTGCTCCTTTAACAACCAAGAGTGACATCATATTCATGACAAAGACCAGGTGTAATAAAAAAAACAAGTAGACACAATTTGGGTGCGTAGCATGTTTGTGACAAAAAGCTGGTATTAACAGCATGAGGGTGGTGTGGAGCTACATAGGGGGAGGAGGGGGGGCTTTTTCCTTATGTTGTAAAAAACTGTCGTAGGTGTACAGAATTCCACCAGTTGAGCAGGCGGTCACCAGACAGTGAAGACCAGAAAGTGTCCATCTGGAAAGAAAGAAGGCAACAGAGACATGGACAAAGCTGGTGATCAGACACGCGCTTACCTGTGGACTGGATCTTAAACTCAAAATAACTTTTGTTCTGGTGCAGCGGAGCGTTGGCCAGGCAGCCTCCAGTGCCACATATCCTCCGACCGCTCTTCACTATGACAACATCTGTGCCTGCAGAACAAAAGGCATTTGGACAAACTGTAAAGAAGTAATAAATTTTCAGAATAATAAATCAGGGAAAAATGTCTACAATAATTCGTATTTCTGTGACGTAAACGTAGATTCAACTCATGTTTTTTCCACCAATTGCTTCAGTTCAACAGTTCTGATCTTAAATCTCAGTTTTAAGACATCACGGTTCATTTAGACCCAATTGAGGTCCACACTTCCAGGGTACATTAAATCGAGGATGAGGCTTTTCAATGAAGGAAAAGACATGTTGAGATGATCCATACGATTTTAACGACAGATATTTCCATGCTCCTACTTTATGGTTTTTAATATTGCAGTAGAGCAAACACACGTACACAAGTCTAATCAAAGAACAGCACTTCATCACAGACCACAGCAGGAACGGATAAGTGTATATACAGAAATAGGAAATGCTAATGCAGATAGCCGTCACCGTAGTCTTCAGTTTAGATAACGGAGATGACATTTGAGTCGCATGGAAACCTCGTAGGTCAGCACCACCGCATTGAGAAGGTGTTTAAACACAACGCTTCCCCGCTCGGTGCCAACAGAATCCCGTTTAGCGTCAGCTGCTGGGGTCGCAACGCCGCGAACGTTAGCGGCGCTCCGCTAGCTAGCTAATGCTAACGGCGGAAGTAGCAAACCATCACGACGCACGCGAGCAACATCTGTATTTGAACCGCAGCCGTGACGGTCGGACATAAATCCTACTCACCCATGTGATGGGTGTCCAGCTGGACAATGGGCATTTCTTTGAGGGGAATGTGCCCCGACCCGCCGTCTGCGCAGCAGCCGAGACAACACGTAAACATCGCGGCCATTCTTGCGCCTTAACGGGTAACATCCGGAAACAGTAGCGTCTCCCCGTCACACCGCCGAGAGCCCGGCGTCAAAAAACAAAAAAACCACCTCGGGGATCAAAGCGAGAGAACAGCGACGCGCGGCGACAGAGAGCAGCGCTACACGAGCCCCACTGCTGGCCGACTGTATCCAATCACAGCGGTTACGATGAGGCAGCTGCTCCTAATGGCATGGAAACAAGGGAAGGAAAGCGAGGTCAACGTTTCCACACGTGACAACGTAACTATTGGGTATCGATGTTACGTAACGCCAAGTGAGAATAGTGCGGGGTCGGGGGGGTTTAGGTGGAGAAGTGCTGAATTGGTGGTACCCATTACAAACCGAGGAGCATCCCCAGAGGCTGAAACATGATATAATGTTGCTGATATGTGGTGTAGTTCGTATTCTTCTGCCAGGATACTGTGTCAACTAGTTGCGCCATTTGGCGTTTGCTTTGACGCGTCTTTCACTTGCACCTTTCATTTTTTCCCCCCTTAGTTAAATGTTTATAGATGCATATATCGACATACACACACACACTACCCACACACACGTGACTGAAGATGTCGAAACTCGTGATGCCAAACTAAAGTAAACCTAGTTGACAGCGTTTCACGCTGTAATGTTTTGCATAGCAACAGCCCCTCCCCCCTCAGCCTGCCAGGGACCGTCTGCAAGTTACCCAACAGGGACACCAACGCAAACAACCCAAATTACCTTAATTAAGCACCAAAAATTAACAATAAACAATTTCCCTACAGTATTTTTCCGAGTAAAACACAGAACGCGCTGCGTTCAACGTTTGCGCATTTATAGCCGAATCCGCGTGATTTGATTTTTCTGTGCGCCACCGAAGCGGTTAACTCCAACCCGAAAATGGGCGAAGTCTGCACAGCAACAAGCGCCATTATTACGTTGCGCCGTGCGTCTCAGCAGCTGGTGAGTGCTTCTTTTGGTCCAGTAGTCTTATGTTACTATGCGCTGGCGAAATCTGTCACGGCTCCACTTCAGTAGCTTGCCAACAGGAGAAACGCGAACCCGCGAACCCTCTCCGACGCTAATTCGTCGCATCGGATTGGCGTGACGGCGGTAATTTAGGGCTCATCTCAGGGAAACCTCCGCCTTGCTAATGCGTTATGTAAAGCTAGTTGCGAAATAGTTTGATGTTGGAGGCTGTAATTTATACGATCGTTTCCACTTAATCTCTTCGGGTCGCTTCTTCTTTCAACGCCCGCCGGGGTAGATGAAGACATCGCAAAAGCACGATGTTATTTAACGTTAGAAGGCCAAACGGGGTCTTTGAGATGACCCGAGGCGACCTTTTACGGGGACAGTTTCACTTTCGGGATGGGAATACTCCACACCCAGCTGGAACATGACTGCCGAACCTGTATCCTTTTGCCATTCTACAGCAATGTCGTGCGTAATGGGTTGCCCGTGCTGCCCGATTGGGCTCCATCCATCAGTGGGGGTGCGTAGCCTAGTTATACTAAAGTGCTGATTAATTGGCTTTTCTTTAGTATAACGCATCGGTGATTTGACGCCTGCATACTGTGTTTACAGGGGTGACCATGGAGGAGCTGGAAGAGGAACTGACGTGCCCAATCTGCTGCGGTCTCTTCGACGACCCGCGGGTTTTGCTGTGCTCGCACAGCTTTTGCAAGTCGTGCCTGGAGGGGCTGTTGGAAGGGAGCCGAGGTCCGGCTTTCAGAACACCCTTCAAATGCCCCACTTGCCGCAAAGAGACGCCCCACAACGGCGCAAACAGCCTGCAGATAAACTATTCTCTGCGGGGAATAGTGGAAAAATACGGCAAAATACGAGTGATGCCTAAAATGTCTGAATGTAAACAACACTGCGGTCAGCCACTCAACATATTTTGCGCTACGGACTTAAATCTCATTTGTGGGTTTTGCGCAACGACAGATGACCACCGAGGACACACATACTGCTCATTGGAGGAGGCGTACCAGCGAGAGAGGGAGGCGTTTGAAGTGCTGCTTCGCGGGGTGAAGAGCTGGCAGAGCGCAGACGTCCTGTCCTGCCTGGAGACACTGCAAGCCAGAAAGAAAAAGGCGCTTATGTCCGTGACCAAGGACGCAGAAAAGGTGTTAGAATATTTCGACAAACTCATCAGTACCATCGAATGCAAGAAAAACGAAATCCTCTCCGACTTTGAAACCCTGAAGCTGGTGGTGTTGCAAGAATACGACCCGGAGATCACCAGGCTGCGCGCAGCGATCGAGGAGCACGGGCGTGCGCTCGGCATCGCGGATTCTTTCGGGGGCGTCTCCGACCCCCTGTGCTTCCTGCAGCAGATGCAGGAGTTTCGGGCCAAGCTGAAGGTTCTTAAGGAGACCCCGTTGCCCTCTCGGAAAGACGCCCATGTCGGCCCCCTTGTGCGCAATTTCGATGTGAAAAAGTGGGATTCCCTGAGGCTCGGCGAAGTGGACAAGATCTCGGTGCCGCACGAGAACGGCTCCTACCGAACGGGGGGCTCCCGGGTGACGGTGCCACGGTGGATCGCCCTGAACACGGTTCTGTTACTGTCGACTCTGCTCCTGCTGCAGCCGCACAAACTCGCAGCTTACGTGCCCTCGCAGATTGAACCATTGCTTAGTGCCGTTTCCTCGCACGTGACCCACACCGGCGTGTACCTGCGGGAGTTGACTGGCATGTACACAAGTCTGATCGGTGCAGGTCAGGAATGTATCGGGAACTTGATCAAATCTGCTGTCAGTTTTTTCTTTAATGATGATGATTTATTTTAAGCCCATTCAACGATAGGGACAGACATGCGCATAGTTCCACAACTCACTTATGCTTGTCTTCATTTTGTTTGACCAAGCCTCAACCTCCAACGAAGCCATATAATCAAATCTTACTATGCAAAAGTTGTAGCGTCTCTTTATATCAGATAGAATTCATCGATCTCTTTGTTTAAGTACACGGCCATGGTGATCTTGATAAAATAAAACAGATTTTAGTCACATCCGTGTTATTTATTCACGTTTCTTAACAAGATGCAAAATCAAATGCACATTTAGAGACACAATCTAGGCTCTTGAATTAAGCAAGTGTGTGAAATGCCAAACGACACATACGGAGTGGTCCCCGCCACAGGGATGCTGCAACCTCCTCAAGGTTACAAAGGTTGCATAACAGGGCCCGTGTGAAATATTCACCTGGCTGCAGCGGCGGAGGGAATCAAACGAACAAGGTCCTATGCTTGTCATGTTTTCACCAAAACCCGATCTGCTGACTGCTCCTTTTCCTCCTTATCGTTGATAACAAAACTGAGGCAACGGTGCACGATAGTGACGTGTGCTTGGCATTCAGTCGATTTCCACACCAGAGCTATTCGGGGAGGTAAATGTGAGTCATTCGTTGCATGACTTGTCAATTCTATAAAGGCAAGACATCTGCAGCCCGTTGGGTAAAATACACAGTGCTATTTTCTGCTATCCATTTGAGGTCATTACTTGCAAGCCGCAAATCAAAAATAAATGTTGTGGGCGAATGGAATAGAGTTTTTAAACATTTTAAATACAGGATAGCTCAGTGAGATTTTTTGGCATATCCCCAAAAATTATTATTTTCAAAAAAATAGGTCAGAGAAAAATGACATAGTGAATTGTGCATTGAGCTTATATTTGTGTATTAATGTATTCATTCTCCCGAGTATGGTTGTATTTTGAAAATAATTAAATCCTATATCAGACCACAAAGTGAATCCGTGATGTCAGCACTGACCATAATTCAGGATGTACGTCATGGCACGCATACATATATATAGCCCTCTGTTGCCAGGCAAATATAGGGTGAAAATAAATATACCACTCTACATTAATATTTTAATTTCCACTGCACGCAAAAACCTTAAAAAGGTCAACTCACTCTAAATAAAAAAATAATATCGTGAATAACATGCATAAATAACACTCATAGGATACAATTAATGAGAGGAGAGCCAGGTTGCGCTGTCGGACTCTGAGGTTTAATAAAACAATGAAAAGCTTCAAGTGCCCATGCATGCATTGAACTACTTCAATAAATGTCCAGATATTTATTGAATAGCCGTGTGTACGTGCAGCACATCGCCGGATAATGTTCCGCACTCTTACACCATTTCACGTTGATTAAAGAAGATCGTTTTGTTACTGTGATCAAATATTTTCAATGTTATTTCCTTTTGCTATATCAATTTTACAATTTTCACGTTTTCTGAAAAATGTTCAGCCAAAGTACAAGAGAAAGTAAGAGGCATGCGTTTTTTTTTAAATTATAAGTTAAATGTAGTTAACGTAGCCACGACCAATATAAAAAAGGTAAATGTTTAAAAAAAGTGTCGAAAGTAAAAACAAAATGTGAAGCATAATCGAAGTGGGACAAACTGTAATTTCATTCCGTGCATCAGGATCGAGACCGCTTCAACACTCTGATGTGCCGTTTCACTAAATACTCTGGTCACACATCGCTTTAAGTAACTGCACGTAGAAAGAGAAATACCTTACTACAATATACATATAATTTATATTAAAGTTGGTAATAAATTACGCAGAGGTGGTTAATATTTACAAACACAGAAAATGGTTCGCATTACAGCATTGTATGGAAATTATATATAATATAAAGGCTCATCTTTTTACATAATATACGCATATATAACGATGTTTCATATTTATCCATTTGAAAAAGGAAAGCTTTTCTTTTTAGAAGAAAAAAAATACACGCAAAAAACGGACCGTTTCCTCCCATTGATAATTTCACATAAATTCACCGTTGTTAACATATCCTTCCTGCAGACATATCCATAACTGCAGATTATTTAGAATTATAGTTGCGAGAACAAATTTAAAACCATTAAGACAGGCCTGCAAGGCCAAATGTCCACATAAATGCCGCAACATGCGTTTATGGACAGTGGCGGCACACACACGCACATGGTCCTGGAATTTAGATGTTGAGAGAAAATCTGAAAAATAATGAATGTCATCAATAAATGTATCCACTGTATATTTATTCCATGTTGGCATTAAAGGAAAGTGGTCCGAGCGACTTGTAAACACGTGGGACGCTCAGGCCGGTTCTTCTCTGCGGTTATACGATTGAGGGATTTTATTCAGCACCCATGTTCACCGTACATATGTGCTCTAACTTTTTATACAACAACCAGTGTTATCTACGGCTCACATTTTAAATGAAAGGCCTGGAAAACAGAAAAACAATTCAGCCATTTATATTTAGGTAAATCCGATTTGAGATTATCGTGACCGGGTGTCGTGCTACACTATTGCGTGCGCATCCGACACCGCTTAAAATGGAGGATTTTGGCCGTGTTACGGACTACATTTGGGTCATCGCATCATTTGAAAATATCACGTCTCTGCATAACGCAGTCAAACAATAAACGGGAGTCGTAGTGAGCATTTGGTTCATATCGACCGAAAACGCGCAATCGCGGACTGTATGTCTTTAAAATATTTTCCGAAGCAAATCTCAATTTAAACACACTCTACTCATCGATGCATTCACTACGGTGTGATTTAATGCTTCTAATCTGCAGCAGCGGTTAGCGCACCGAAGCACGCGGGCCATTTTCTTCTTCGTGGACGGCGGACTAGTCAAGATGTGACGGATCTCCTAAATCAGCACCACGTTTAGTGCAGACCTCATGATCAAAACACATTACAGACAAAGGTCCATTCAGAATTTTATTTTTCTCCAAGTGTGCATACAGAACAGTGACATCTAAACCGTCCGCGTACATTATTTAACAACTAAAAGCAAAGATGTGTTAGCGGTTCACTTAGAAGCTGTGTGTAAACAAAGTACCTGGAAGCATCTCTAGAGCAAACGCAGCCCGTCACCGTTCTGCCCCACCGGCGGCGACGTGTGCGTTCCCCCGCGGCTGGTCAGTGGAGCTCGTTGTGAGTGGTCAGCTTTGCTTCAGCAGCACGATCAATATTGGAGGCTTCAGCAAGTCTTAACTCCAATATTTACGTGCTGCTACAGTAAGGAGACCCGCAAATGAGAGAAGTCGCTCCAAACGTCGCTTCTGTCGCCAGACGAGAAGATCTGCCCGTGTGGTCGTACTCAGGCGGTGGACACCCTGTCCAGTCCGCCCCAGCAGGGTTGAGGGGGCCGCCAGGCGCCGACCCGGGTCGTGTGTTCGGGCTTTACTGTGGCAGCACAGCATGGCCTGCATCTCAGTGTAACCCACAAACCATTCCGTGCTGCTACAGCATCACCAGAGCTGTCCTCATCCGCGCCATTGGTCTTCATTCTTTTGGGCCTCTAGTCCAAACAGTTGATGGATACCGACTTGTTACCTAGCATTCTTCCGGCTAAAAAGACACTCAGATGATCATCGGCCTTTTAAAAAGAGTTACATTTACTGTCCAATCCGAAAAGAGGCGGCGAGGTCCACCACCTGAAACACAGAGGGAGACATTGCAGTTGAATGCGAGCAGGACAGACGTTTAGAATTGCAGCACTATCCTAACGCATGTAGACTTGTTGAGGTAAACACAATATGGAATTCCTGTGCTAACCCGACAGCCTCCAATCCTGCAGAGAAAACTGTCCATAGTATTTTAGAAACCTGGAGATTTGCAAACATTTAGCCAAAATGTGAGGATGGGCGATGTTGGTCAATACGGCCAAACACCAATCCCAAAACCATTTGATGAGATGGAGATCAGAGGCCCCCCCCCCCCCCGACTGGAAAGATAAACACTGGCCCTTTCTTAATGCACAAGGGCACCGTCATGCTGACAAACAAAAGGGCCTAAAACGCCAGTGTGTGCTGTGACATCAGGATCCCCCTCATTGGAACCAAGCAGGGGTATTAGTGTGTACTTTAAATATGGTGGGATTTATATGACCCGTAGCAAAACACTCATTATCATAAAGACGGCTGCATGTCAAAGGGAATCTCATCCAGTGGTTGAACACTTTTGGGTTACAAGCTAATCGTTGCTTTGCCGTATTCTGCTAACTGTGCAAAAAATAGAAATTACATTACTTTACTTCCTACAAAACTTTTTTACAACTGAGAAACAGGCATCTGGTATTCAAAATGTACGTGGACCCTTTTTAAACAAAGCAAATCAGAAGATGACACAATTGACCAGTTGATCTGTCATTTGGCAAATAACTGAAGCCCTATCAGCATCACACATGTTGAATAGGTGATCAGACAGATTCGACCCTGTGGAGTTATCAATGAAGTAACCCAAACATATCAACTTTTATAGGAAGATGTTTCCGCCTGTCCATGTAAACATTTAAATCCAAGAACTAAATCTCTGAAGACATAATTTGCATACAAAGGCGCTAAAACACACCTGATTATAATCCTGAAGCAGATTGGTTCCAAACATCTTGCCACACATATTGCCACTAGAGGTCTCAATGGACCTGCAAGATTGACCTTCGTTTAAATCAGACAAGATCTGAATCTAATAACATCTCAAACATACATCCCCAAAAAATCTAAATAAAGAGTCACTGAAAAAACATCACAGACTTTACTTTCACACAGTAAAGTAAAGAAGTTGACTGAAAAAATATATACATGCAAAATAAAATGATAAAACAATGAATTTGGTGGTTTCTTGCAAAAAAATAAATAAAACCAAAATGGCATAATGCAACAAAAAAATCTGAAAAAAAGATGCATTTATTGTGATAGAATGCTCATTTCAAGCAATCTGCTCAGAACTAAATGTAATGTGTGGCAAAAGCTTCATCATCAATAGGACTTGCTTCCTATTTAGACTATTTATTCTGATGAATATGCGGCAATATATAAGGGCTTTCCCCCTGTGAAAGCTTGTGAAGATCCACAAGGCATATTTTATTAGTAATACTTTAGTAATACTTTTGATGTAGGATTTGACTCATCTCTCTATGTAAAAGGTGTAACTTGTGGTGATCCAGATGAATAACTAGTTCTTGATATTTATATAACACAAGTGAAACAATGTCAACAGAGCGAACGGCAGGAGCTTGGAAAGACAAGGTGGTGTTATTTGTTGGTTTGATTTTTCCTAAAATTGGCATGTAGCAGCCTGGCACCTGTGATGACATTTTTTGCTCAGTAGAAACAAAACGGTCCAACATTTTCACAACCTAATCTGATATTTTGAAACTGCCTGAATGTAAAAGAAAAATAATAATAATTACCTGAAAAAAAAGAGAAAATGATCCGTGTAAATTGGTTCAGAGAAGTATATGGAGAAATATTTGGTTTAGTTTAAGTATTGTAACGCTATTCAAAGAGTTAACCAATTATAATCAAGAGATTTTACACATCACAAAGTACACTGTGGTTTAAAAATCAGCCGTGTATAATTGTTAGATCTGTGAAGTATGACCATATCACCTAGAAGAAATCCTGACCTATTAGTCTCCAAATCTCCTTTCAGGGTCCACGTCCCTACTCAAAAAAGAGGAAGGACGGAACAACAACTATGGGAAGCAATTCAGTTCAGCAACAGCAAATTAGATGACTATTTCCAATGTCACATGTTCACAGCTACTTGTAAACAGTGTGTGAAAGCAACATTTTACCTCGTCCTAGATTATAAAATATATGTAATAAAAATGCAACGTTGTGCATCTCTTGTCAGCTGATCATTTCAAGTCCAAGCGGTAATTGTTCACATCAATCAATCTAACCTCCATTTTCACCCGGTCCTCTAAGGCAGCATGCCCGGACACGTCACCTTTGCTGCTCAGCCTATTCAAGCCACTCCGAAGACATTTGCTCTCCTTCAAATGGCCTCAGAGTCACCTGACCCCAAGGTCAAAGGTCAAGTAACCCCCTACACCCCGCCGGGTACAAGGACCGCAGACGACAACCCATCTCCTCACCACAAGTGGTCTGGACGGGCTTCTTGTGTGTGTCACATCTTCTGCCAGTATAAGCACAAACTGAAAAGGAGATTAACAGACGGTCTAAACTGCAACAGAAAGGGGTGATCATAAAAAGATCCATGCAAATGTTTGTTTTGCATTGGGTTCATAAAGCTTTCAATTTTCACATTCAAGGAAACTACACCACAGCCTAGTTTTAAAGCACTACATTCAATTAACTGAATTATACTAGTTATAGAAAAACATTAAATAATATTTTGAATTTTTCTTGCAAGTAATATAATTAAGAAAATCATTAGGTATAGAAATATAAGCAAAATAAACACCAAATATAAGGGCAACCAAATTAATAATTGTTTGATTAGATAATGCACACATTGCAAATATTCTGTGTTCACTGCGCAGTGTAATAAAAGTGTACCAACTGGGGCAGGATGTACACAGCAGGAGAGCCCTACAGTCGTGAATACAAATACTGAACCAATTCATCCGTAGAAACAAAAGCAACCAATGACAATACCCGAAAAATAAAACAAGCAACAAAGAAATACTTTGTTAGGGTTAATAATTCTGAAAATAAATAAATAAGGTGCTTAAGACCTTTTTTATCGCTCATTGTAGACCAGCGATGCTACCAATGAAGCGCTACTTTGTTACACAAACACTAGCACCGTAATGGTGTTAATCCTAGAAAAACCGGTTATATTTGCACAGGCAGCATAACAGCTTCAGCATAGCACGGGCAGTGACTGGGATTCTCATACGTCATGTCATATCTTATCAAATGAGTTACTGCTAACTGCAGGAACTTGTAAGAACACGTACCTGGCATCACCCAGCGGTTAAACCCATTTCACAGGGCACACCGGCCGATATGTGATCGTGACCTCTGAGTCATTCTGGTCCTTCTCAGGTAAACAACCCCCCCCCCCCCCGGTTACTGTCAGGTAAGAGTGCTCAAACCACTTGGGTTCATGAGATCACTTCCAAAGAAGGTTTTGACCCCTTTGAGTTGGTTCCATAAGGACCAACCACAGTGTCTGTCCTTCAAAACACACCCGTATGTCCACAGTGCGTCTGGTGAAATATTTAATCTGAACTAACTTCCTCTACTGTAAAAATTATTGTAGCAAAAGGAAGACCGAGCAGAAATAAACAGGATGCAGACAAAGCAGTATATTGTGTTGCAATTTGCAAAGTACGACCTACAAACATGATTTACACTTGATATTAGCAATACACCATACTTTAAAAGAAACAGAAAAACTAACCAAACATTTTTGATCATTGTGAATCACTACTTAGGTACAAAGAGCACCAGAAAGGATGAAATTAGACATTTTACATGTACATAAGTGACAGGGGGGCAAAAGAGGAAGCCAAGCTAAAGTGTGAGAGGTGGTTGGCACACCCTTACAATTGTACAAAAATACAGTTGTTTTTCTTTGCTGCATATTCCAATTCAAATGCCTAAGTTGAATTGAGATACTTAGTATTACTCCCATTTCCAATGCAAAACATATTTAACACACATCACAACCTGAAAAGCAATCTTCCCTAATATTTTTTTTTGAAAGACTTTCCAAGTTATTTTGTTACACTGCTACTAAATTACACTAAATTAAAGTACAACGTGGCTCTTGGATGCGGTAGTAAAACATTACGTGTTAATACTGGTGATGTTTTTCTTCGATTATTTACCCACATTCCTTGTTCGGCCTGACTAACCTACTTACAACATTATGCACTGCCAATTACACACCAATGGGCCGACATGAGACACAGCAGTATATTGAAAATTATGTTACAAATACGCCAAATTAGTTTCTTGGAGGGTTTGTTAAAAGCAGACTAAACAACAAACTGTTGGTCGCAATGTGTGTGAAAGTATCTGGTGTTAAATCCTGAGATTACCTGGTTATCAAGTAAGGGCATATACAAAAATAAAATAAAAAACACACAATCCAGCAACTAATAATTTAGGATCATTACAAATAGTTACAATTAAACTGCTTACTATTTAATATTGTGGGCTAACCTAGCACCCTCTGATTAAAAAAAGCCTGGTGCAGCAGGAATGATAACACCATGAGTGTGTGGTCAGGCGAGGCACACTCTTGTCATGTCAGACGTTACTGCCAGTGCTGTCGCAGATTATCATATTACTATCTGAAATGCAATTATCAAGCAGAGAATTCACAAGCACTGTAACAGCTGACATATTCCTTCTAAACATGCTGTCCAATAAAGTACTTATGCCTCTACACAAATCACAATAAAAGGGAAGGTGCAACGGCAGAGAACAAATATTCATTTCCACATCGAGATGATCTTACGTTGGCGGTCCACAAAATTCCATTAACTTTATTCTACTTACCAGATCAAATACAAACAACTGTAGAGCCCAATGCAAACCTATAGTGAGGCAGCAACTACTGCATGCAACAATCAAAAGCCAATTAAAAACATATGCTGCAACAATCAAAAGCCAATTAAAAACGTATGCTGCACTGGTGTTACCAGCCTTATGTCTAATTAAGACAATGTCTTAAACACTCGTCTAAAAAAGGAAAAGAATTTACAACTAAAATTAAAGCCTCTCTGGATGACAAAATGTTTAACTCTTAAACAATAACTGCGAGCAACGTGGCGGATGATTTTGACAGGCATAGAACTGTAGAATATTCTAGTAACAACCAGACATGTAAAAACCTCCCATCACTGCAAATTTGAATACTATAAAGTTTTTGCTGAGCGGTGCAGAAAGAGAAGGGTGGGGAACCTTTGCAGCCCGGCTGCAACACATGTGAGCAAGTACAAGAAGAGAGGCACAGTTTCACCAGGAAATGGGGGTGGGAGCCCATTTTGCCAGAGGGGTCTGAGAAGACCAAATGATGAGTCACAGAATGTCATGCTAACCGTCTGAAACATCGGACCTCCACAAAGGGAGTTCACAGGAAACTACCAGAGAACGCTGGGGAAACAGACCTGCAGCAGCATGGAACGAAAAAAACGTGGCAGAATACACCACTACTAATTTGATAATTGCATACAGGTGTTGTGCTAACAACACTAATGGCCTAAACACTAAAGAATATTGCCAGAATATTTAAATGTATTTCATCTGTAGGAGCACACCAGATAGTCATTTCAAAACTCTATAGCTGTTAATATATTACTATGTGCTCTCTTCCTTTCCAGGAATGAGATCGCACAAATTGAAATCTGTAGTTTTAATGAAAAAACATCAATGAGCTCAAAAACTGCAGCTGATATTATAAAACAAATTATATAATATCCTAAAATAAACAAAATTGAATTTGAAAGTTGAATTTGATTGGAACATTTTAAAAACTGATGTGTAATATTTTCAAAATACAAAAGTATAGTATATTATATAGATCTACACGCAAGCTTTAGTAGTATTTTATTCCCAGAAATGTATAGTATTAAGAGAAATTTCTCTTTGTATTTTTATCACTTTGGAATTCACACAACAGACTGGATAAAGGTTTGAGCATGACACAAACAGGCAAGAGTATGTGTGTGTAACACGTGTGTGTGTGTACACACACACACGCACACACGAGTATTATCATAAATACTGTAAATTAATCCTATAAAACCATATGTTTATTAGCGGTAAATATTTATTTTTATTTTTTTCAGTCCAAATTTGACAAATGTTCCATCTCGTGTTGTGAGAACCAATACTGAAAAACCATCCCCCAACTTAGATAAGTAACCTGCATAGCTTTTGTGAAGAGGGCACATAACTTGAAGAAAGAAGCTTCTGAAAATCTGAAAAACAATTGAGTCACAAATATAGAGGGATAGTTGGTAGAAGTTGCCAAACCAATTTCAATTACACCACGTGGTGTAAATATAAACTCAATATTTTATTGTTAGAGAAGTTAATTAAATGCCTGTCATATTTTAGATTATCATACAATTCATCGTGTTTCAACACTTACAAGTCATCAGATCTTATATCATAGTTGCCCCCCCCCCCCTGCAAAACGTCTCCCCTTCATATCAGATTAACTCATTTGCAATAAATGCCTCAAAAAGAAATACACAACATGGAACAATATGAAGTCGATGGTCTCACAATCAAAATGCTCTACAATAATATAAAGCGGATTCCATCTTCAGGTTCAGCAAAGAAGGCAATCAATGCACAAGACAATCGTTCTTTAGTCATTGTCATGCAGGTCCTCCCTATTTAAGGAGTGGAAACCCCTTCTAACTTTACTACAGAGGAATATCTATGACAGAATAAAAATATATAAAAAAGGTAATAGTAAGCAGGCTGGCATATGAAGGAGGGGTGGGGGGGGGGGCATCGGATGAGAAACGGACAGAGGTGACTACTCCCTATTCATGATGCCAACGCAGTTAATTTAAATAAGGAAAAAAACAAACAATAATCCGACATTCAAGTGGCATATTTATCGATCTGGACACGCATTTGTTTAAAGAACTGCAACACTGCAACTGATAGCGAGGCCTCGCATTATGTAACACGCGAGCCGATCTCTACTTAGAAGGAAGTACAAGGGGCGGGTTTAGGCGCACAATTCTATGGAGCCGCTCTTCTGCTTTACTACACAAGTAGGTTAGCCATGTTCATTATTGGAAGCATAAAGCAGGATCAAATGCCTTCCATGGGACACCTCTCGTAATTAATTAGGTTCGTTTTGTCGCTCTTTACTAAACAGATTACAACAAGCCCCTTTTTCTGTGTCTGCACCGTAACTCGAAGTGAATCAGTCCAGAAAGTGCCAGGAAAATAAGCCAAAAGGGAGAAAGCAATGACTATAAAACCTCAGCGTCAAATTACGAGCCCCCCCCCCCCCCATCCCAAAAAAAATAACGCAAATAACCACACGAGATGTATCCTCAATAACTAATGAATTGAAGTTCACTGACAGCCTCCTTCTCCTGACGTCTCACGGAGCGATCACAGTCAAACCCCCCCCCCCAAGAAACGACCCAGGGTCGCTGTCAGCTGGCTGAGAGCCACCTGGAGGACGGACAGGTGAGACATTCATATCGATGAGCAGACGCGGACACACACGCAGATCAGGACGCGGTGATCGAAGTGACCGTCTTACGACCAGAGACAACGTTATAACCGCTTCACCACGCCGATACAAGCGAACTCCGCCAATCGTACGAAAGTCACGATTGAGTGTTTGGTCATACAGTAATATAATGACAAAAGTACCCCCCCCCCCCCTCTTCTCCTCCTCCTTCCACCCCCCTCCACCCCCCTGAAAAACCCGACTGCAACAACACACGCAATTCATCAGCTCGGACAAACGAGTCGTCCTCGGCGTCAGTAAAGGCATTCTCCCGGTGCGTCGTGTGGGTGTTTTCCCTCCCGGCCCGGCGCGGGTCCCGTGCGTGTGACCGGGCTTCTCCTCCGCTCGAGCCCGGCTGCTTTTGCACCTCCCGCTCAAAAGCCGATGCTCCAATGCGAGGAAAAAAAAAAAAAAAAAAACTCCATTATAGTTCAACTTTCAATCATAATGCCCAGAGTTAACTGTATATTCCTCGCAAAAATAATGCCCGATCTATACGGTTTCAAAATTATGCATATTTTTATATAACCCTCTCACCTCCTGGATAAAACGGACCGCTGAACGAGCGCATATTTTCCGGGGCTTCAGCGCAGCAAAGTCCGACACCCCCCGTGTGCTAGCAGGCTAAGCTAGCAGGCTAGTTGCTGGAAGAAGTAACGTTACAAGCTGGCAAAGCTGGCCAAACGGCTAACGTCTCCCCGCCACGGTCGGTCGGCTCATCTTTTCCACGCATTCCTCTCCCTCAGTCCACTTATGCTGTCCGACTGAAATGTATTGAAATACTTTGCGGCGTCAATTTACCTGCGTTTCCTTTTTGAAATTACGCGAGTCCGCTCTCTAAAGGCGCAGTTGTCATTTTTGAGCGCTCGGGTTTTTTTCTCGCCCGCCTCAGCGACAGCTTTCTCTGTTCGCAGCATCCTCTCCCCGCAGCTGCCGAGGCGATCGCTGCTCACTCGAAAATGGCGCCGAAAGATACACTCCTCATTCAAATTCGATAGAGCCTCCCACCCTCCCCATTGGCTGGATGCGGAGCGGAATCCGCGCCGCTGATTGGACGCTGAAAATGCACTCTGGCGGCCCACGCAGCGCCCAACGGAGGGAGAGAGAGAGAGAGAGAGAGAGAGAGGGAGAGAGAGAGAGAGAGAGAGAGAGAGAGAGGGAGAGAGAGAGACGTTAACTCTTTAGATCCCAAACAACGGTCGCCGGAGGTAAAGTATTTGTCGCGTTGAAACTTGATCAAGCCATTTTTTATATGAAGTGAATGCTCGTGACTAAACACCTTTCAAAAACTTCTTGCATCTTTTACAAGGCATAAGATGTACCACAAAAACGGTATTACAACGTGAGATGAAGAGAAAGCGAAATAAAGTCAACCCTAGTATCATAAATACACTACATGCATTGCCCAGAATAAACATGGCCTCTAAGGAAGAAAATAGTGTGTTTGCATACGCTTCCTTGTTTGTTTTATACTAAGCATTGCCATTTCTCAACTTTCTCACCGCTGGTGAATGTAGATGTTTTACTAATAATATAATGAAGATCCTCGGTACCAACTGAACTGGGTAAATTAAAAAACTCATACCATAATGATCAACAACAAAACAACAGTGACTGAGTGTTGTAATTGGCTTTGTAGTAAAGTTCTTTAGATGACCTAGATAAAAAAAGTGTCAGCTGTATTGCACTTTAACTCACTAATTACTCCAGGTCAGAGATGTCATATATAAAACCAAAACCAAATGCTTATGGTCATACACACACCGTTTGAACTGTTGATATGTAAAACACTATTTAGACTACAAACATTTTTAAAAACCTTTGGTACTGCATTTCCATTGCTGAATCGTGGTGCAATACTTAACTTATTTTATTTGTGCGCCATTGTTGTGAAAAGGTCTTCCATATTCACAGAATGTTTACTTATCTGCAATAAAGCACAATGGTGCATGTCTTGAAGTAACAGGCCTATAAAAACAATTAAGAAATAGTCAAATAAAACACATTGCAGCAATATGACATGAGAGCCACATCTGGTAAATGCGTCTTGTCAATTCTAGAGGTAAAGGAAACAATGAGATCGCTGCGAGGACCAAGGAGATGCAAACCAAAGCATGATGGATGTGGAAAAAGCAGGAATAAAACGCAAGAAAAGCCTTAACTTTGAAGTAAAGGGTAAAGGGTCTGCTATAGATGCTCTGTCAGCAGTTATGTTATCCCGCCATGCTCTTGGGTTGGGTTTTGAAGACATGTCCTAGTTTATTTGCAACAGTTCAAATGAGGACTTTTCTCTCCGATATCTAAAACTGCTGTCACATCATAAGTTTCCCTTCCAACTTCCCCCTTTCTTAAACTTTGGACTGATATATTTTCCACGTCTTTCAGAGAAACACACTCTTCGAGTAGCCTACATTGCATGGGTCAACCACTATTCAATCTAAGATGAGCCTGGCAACACCTCACGAGTACACACACCACTGGCCAAAGCAGGCATGGGTTGGGCTGTGCCTCAATAACCCTGCTGTTATCACATCTGGTGTAGGATAGTGTACCTTAGGGAAGATGAACAGAGACAGCCATTTCATCCCAATGCACACATAATAACAATACATAACATCTACCTGCTATGTCAGTATCTTGCTCCACCGTGCATCTGAAAAAGAATTAGCCGCAACCTGCTATTAGTTTCTCGTGAGTAAAGGCCCATCTTTGAGTAAGTTCAAAATTATATTTGCTTTTCTGAAAATGTTCTCACAGTCTAAATATACCCTTTACTCTTTTAACGTAGTGTAATTGCATTTTAAACCTCTTATGTATTCCTTTGGTCCAAAACATGTCTTTTTGTTGTATTGCTGTGTGCAGTTGTACAAACATTAAAACAGTTTTACTTTGGAGGTCAAAAGCTGACTAGGAGAGAGAAGGCACCCATTGTGTGTGCATTCTAGTGTGGTGTGGACAATGGTGTGGAGAGGAAAAAAACACACTTGTTTACAGATAAACTGGTTTGGACAGGAAGCCAGTAAGGAGGAGCTCTGTGTTGTTAAACAGGCATGTGGAGAGGCTGGGATGAGCCAGCAAAAACACCAATGTGACCATAGGGGAGATTATGATGCAGTGTAGACATCACACACGCACGTATGCAGTCCTATCTGCATATGCAGTACTACATATACTGTTGGAAACTTCTCCGTTTTTGTTACGAAAACCCTTCAGTGACACAAACAGAAATTGTGGTTGATTTAGTTCCACAATGACAAAATTGAACGAGATAAAAAGGGGCCTGTGGGTTCCTTTAGCTGTGCCAAACAGCAGCCAAACTGAGCTCAGGGTGAGTACTACACAGTTCATCCTGAATTGTGTCACCGTCACATGACACACACTGCCTTCCATTAGGCAGGAGATCCTTGACTCACAAAAACACAAGTCACATGTCAGTACACAAATGAACCATGCTCCTCAGACAGCTCTGTTTTTCCACAACAGCTTTTCTGCAGGCCTAAATGAAATCACATCATAATGCATCTCTTCATTAGGAGCGTTGAGACAAGAGTGGGGCTCTCTCTTGTCCTCCGCTAGACAAGCTTAACAAGAGCCACAGTGTCATGCATTGCAGCGTCTGGCCACAGGAGGCTAGCCCGGCTGCAAAGTTACCATGCCGGGGCAGTTTTAGTTCAATGTAATTTGATTTCATGTTAGATGACATGCATGCATGGTCGGCTGTTACACTCAGCTGCTTCTCATTCAAGGAGGAGGAGTGTACCTCTTTTTTCAACCCCCCCCCCATGTGACTAAAATATGTCTTTTCATACCACCAGCAGGCATGGGGCTACATCACATCTGACGATGAGGGAAGTAGATAATGGCAGCGTTGGAGTTCAAAAGATAATTTCTTTGGTTTAGTGAAGAATTATTAACCGCAGAATGAATGAAACCAATTAAGGTCAGGGGTGACACCGAACCAGGGATGGGCACAGTTGCCAGCTATAATGTCAGCGTAACGCACCAGCAGGTGACTGACCCTCGTTGAAGGAGCACAAATCACCTTGAAAGGGCCTTGCACGGGTGCATTAGGTGTCGGCTGACATGTGAGTGTGCACGGCTCACTGTGCCCATCCTTAAGTTAAACTTGGCGTTAACAAATGAACAGGGTGTGAAGATTATTTCTCCTCGTTTCACCGTAGAAGTGATTCAAGATTGTCATCATTTTAAACGTATAGTTAAAAATCACAGGGAGAAAAATAGTTTCTTTGAATGGAGAATAAAAATACCCCGAATCCTTTTTTCTTCATTGTAAATATCAACCCGTATCAATGGAGTCTAAATTCGAGGACATGTTGCAGTGTATTGGAGGCAATTCCCGGTGAAAATAATACATGCAGCAGACAAAATGAGCAGCACCCTGAAACAAAGTACAAGGGGTTACATAGGCATACTATATTAACGTAGCCCGTTCCCTCGTCTTGCTCCTTTGAGAACACAATGAGCCCCACTGAGAACTCCATACTAGAGAGAGACTCTCCATTGATGTCTCCCCGGCTCCCCTCCCCCTCTCTCTATGAGACATCTGTAGCAGCTGCCCCCTTGTGCTCCTGTCAGCAGGGCAGAGTGTGTGTGTTTGCGTGTGTGTAAGCACTGGTTGAGGTGGGGAGGTTAGCGTGGGGCGTGTTATGACACCTCCCCCTTTAGAGGGGTCCGGCCCGCACACTTATGGGACATCACATTTATCAATGGCCAATAGTCACTCGCAGGTCACCCTGAAAACATAACAGAGACCTCTGACCTCTATTGTGCACAAAGGCTGCGAGGTGCTCACGTTAAAAATGCACGCAGACTTTTTGTTTTTTCGTCTAAACTGGCTGCAGAAATCGTAGTGAAAGTAAAAGTAAAAGTATAGTTTCTTCTAAAATAAAACAGTCTCAAGCTCAAAACAGACTTTTATAGTCGGCCTTGTTAAACACTATCACATGCTTGGCCAGCAAGTACAGATATTACAGCATGAGAAGCCCTTTTTATCTCAACATGATCTAACAGACATTCTCACGCATAGCAATCAAATTAAGTGAGTATGGTTCATTGAGTAGTCTAAAATGACATCACAGTAGCACAATCAAGGCGAAGAACTCGGAAAGCTGCGAGGGTAACATTGGGATGATACCCACGATGCTCCATTAAGATATTCTTTACTTCTACTCCCATATGTATCAAATACAATGTTTTCCACACATAATGTGGGGTCTTGTGCCAAACAGATGACACAAGCCTGAAAAAAAGGCATTTCAATATGACTAATACCCTCAGAGACACGCGTCATTGTATCAGGAGTCAAACGTCCAGGTGCTCGGACCCGATGAGGGGGTTTTACCATTCAAGTTTTTTTGGCCAAGTTGAAATTGCCCTGCAAAACATTTCGATTTAGAATGACTTCCTGGTCTAGTAGTACATTCTTTAATTATCTTGACGATTGTCCACACCCTTCTGTATTTTTTTCTTTCTTTTTGGAGGCAGACTGCTGAGAGGGATTACGGAGGAGGCTAAACACAAGCAAACCTAATCCTAGGCATGCAGGGTTACAAAAAGGACTCAATGAATAAGTTTTGGAAGTCCGATATTTTTTGCAGGAAGCTGTGGATTTGAGATATTCAGTGGTGTATTTTTTTTTATCTCTACGAAGATGATTGTGCAAAAAATAAAGCCCAAGTACAGTGGGAGCAGTGACTTCCCAATGTGAGGACTCTCCCCCGAGACACAACCGGGATTGATTAAAATAAAGGATTAGTGCAATTTTATCAAAAGAAAAAAGAAAATGTGGTGACAGACACTGCAGGTATACCTCTAAAACATAAACATATCTCACAGCACTGTTCAGTATCTGCAAGGCCAATCGACTGACAATGTGCCGCTTGCTATTTACACTCAAGAAGAAAGCAATGACTCAAATAACAAAAGCACCCAACCAGACTGTGCGTGACCTTTAATGGACAATATTTTTTCTTTCACACATGTTTTGCGATTTATTATTTTATCTCTTACATTCAGCACGATGACGATTTGTGTGGTGTTTAGTGCACATAATGCATTATTAGTGCACATAATACACATCCAGATCCATTAGATTTCTCAAATAGCATTGTTCAATGTTGTGCAGCATACTGCATTGATATCAACAAGCTGGCGTTTGGTATTCGTGTTAACATTACAGACAAAGTTTGACCGCGTAGCCTGTTGTTTTGTGAAAGGCTGTGAACTGATTGATTTGACTAAGTGCAAAGTGATTGCAAGAGTAACAAGATGAAGTTTTCAAGCATATTGAGCTAATCAAAGCCATCAATCACAACATTAAACCAATGTTTACAAGAAAGGGATAGATAATGCTTGTATTTAAAGATCTTGTGCCTCGGCTCTAGTGTCCACAATGAAAGTGTCTCTTTACTTACAGTATATTAGGGTTGGGCAATACCTTACATTTTAGTCAAGTCATTTCTGAGAAGTTATCTCCTAATATCACCAATACTTTTAATTGATACACATGTCAAATGCCATTTTTATAGAAGTTAGATGAAAGCTCATGCATTAAATTACACTTGTCATTATTTTACTGTCTAATACACTGCAACTGTAATAATTAAGAAGCAGTACCGTATATCTGGCATTTGATTGCAATATTTCCAAGGAAAGACTCTCTATGCAGCAGATCTAAAGAGACTCTCCACGTCTGTCCCTCACAATGACTTTGGACATAATGTCGCTTCGTTGGAGTTTTATTGTCTCTTTCTCACGTTTAACTTGGATGCATTGTTGTGTGTGAGCAAATCTTTAGTGCTGGAGCCGGGCATCTCTGAACATTTAGCATACTTCTAATTTGTGGTGTGGGGCTATGAAAATAGAATTGACTTGATGAGACATCTTGGGGGATCGGTAAACACTTATGGAACTTTGTGTATGTATGAAAATGAAACAGCAGCCTCCTAAGTGTTCCACAGCCGAGTATTTTTAGTACGGAAACTGTGAGCCCGCCATCGACAGAATGAAGAGTGGAGCCCTACCTATTCACTATGGAGTATATCCAATTATTGGCGAAGTTACCTGAGCATGACTGCATTGTAATGACTTAGACATAAGGGTCATAAGTGCCGTCAATTATTATTCAAAAAATTGAATTTCCCTCGGTGGGATCATTTCTAGTGGTAAAGGTGAAGAAGTGATTCAAGAATAAACTGCAGACGTAACAATGCCATATACATAATTACAAGAATAAGATGACTAAAATGATCTTGGCTGTATGAGTGTGTGAACAGCTTCTGTAAAATGTTTGATAACCTTTCAAAATCCAGACTTCAAGCTTCAAAAGACAAAACTAATCCACTCATTGTCCTGCTTCTGGACTACAAATTGAAAATCCTCGCGGAAGTCCCTCCCCCCAACGTCCGCCGGTGCGCCTCGATGATGTAACCGCTTTCCAAATATAGCGTGTTGCTGATGGCCACGCCGCCGCCCCATTGGCCGAGCCGGCTGTCGGTCGCGTGACGTCACCGCGAGATCGCGTTATTATTGTAAACAGCCCGCCTGCTCTCCACCGACGCTCTGCGCGGAGCCGACTACTCCGTCCGGTCCTTTGTTCGTGCAGCGAAAACACCGACGCGGCAAAGCGCGGCGACCGTCCGCCCCGAGCCGGGGACCGAAGCCCAAAAGCGCAGTGAGACACACAACCCCCCCGCCAAAAAAAAATGAAGACGCGACGTCTAATTTCAACCAAAGCGTCGCACCGCCGCTGATGTTCGGGGACGTGTTTTGTTGACCCGCGGGAGCTTCGCGCGACCGGCGACGGCTCGTAAGGGCTGCGGCATTAGAATAACAGCGATAAACTGGTGTAGCCGGTCACTGCACGCAGCCGGTTAACGATGAAGCCTTTTCCTCATTCACCTCATGCCAACTGTTTTCCACATCACATGCACACAATCCACACACCGCGTATTTTACACTGTCAGCCTCTTTGTCACACGCTCCTCGACAGGCAGCTTTTTGTTTTTTAGAGAGTACACACTTGTTATTGTGGAAACATCTCTCTTACATACACACACACACACACCGACGTCCCCCACAATGACAGTAAAGGCCGATAACTTACACTCTACCTTGTCAATCCGAGCGCTTTCCATTAAAGGGACTTCTACTTTGGGTCCCGCGTCGCGGAGAATCGCCCAAAGGAGGGAGGAGGGGGGAGGTGGGGGAGACAACTGAACGGCACACTGAACTACTCGACAGGTCACACAGCAAAAGTTGAAATGACTCCACTGAATGTTTAATGGCACTTACTCGAGCGCCTGGATGCGCCCCCCCCCCGCCTCCCCCTACCTACCCGGGTTTGGAGCGATCGACTGCACGTCCCTCGCTGCCAGCCCGGCCGACTGGTGACACACTCACCCCGACATCTCCACCCGGGCAAGTTGACGTTCTCCGGCTAAGTGCAGCTCCAGTGAAGCTTCAAGGAAGTTGTTTCTTTTGTTCCAGCGCTTTTTGGTTGCGTCAATGTTGCGAAAAGGGGGGAGGCGGAGCGGTGGATACTGAGAGCGACCGGGAGAGAGAAAGAAAAACACACACGCACACACGCGCGCACACGCACATCTGAGCGCACCATAGCCGTGTTTGCACGGCTGGCCATTAACGCACAGAAGAAGAAGAACAAATGAAAAAGCCTCATCCAAAATCCGCGATCGACTGGTCTCATCTGCTCAGCTGACGTGTCTGGGACGAGCAGCATCCCTTCAGACCGCGCAGCAGACGGGAGGCTTCGCGCCGCCCGGGTCTGATAGGCTGCCCGCGATCAGGCTACTACAGGTCGGTGCGCCCCGTGGCGCGCCTACAGAGAGAGACGCGCGCGCTCCTGCACAGCCCGGGCTCGACCACTAGAACCTTTTTTTTATTTCCCACAACTACATAGTCCGAGTTGTTTACGGGCTGCAGTTTCGGTCTCCCTCTGCGTAAAGGCTTTTTTTTAGGGGAGGGGGGGCTTTGTCGAGCCAGCTCCTTCCGATCGAGAGCGCGTACGCACGCCTTTCGACTCCGAACTGGTGCTGGTTCCCGTACAGTGTAGGCAGGGCGGTAACGGGATGCGCAGCAACGCGTTACTACCAACTAGGAGGAGAGACTAACGCCCCTCCACACACACACACGCGGGCACACACGAACACACGCACACACACACACACACACACACACACACACACACACACACACACACACACACACACACACACACACACACACACACACACCAAGAAACTTTCAACTTGTATTCAGCCTAGACGCAGTAAAGAGGTTGCCCCTTTCATCCATTCACCTTCTTGATAGGTAAAATCAAGCATTCACTTTGTCCCTGTGCAAGAATGTTTTTACCGAACAAAACGTATGTTAACATCATTTCTAACAAGTTATTACTCATGACGCCATGCGGCAACGCAACAAGTAGAGGAACTAACAAACTGCAGCAAACCGCGGCTCAAACCAACCGGCCGACGCTGAGGTTAACGAGCCCGTCGCTGTTCTTGGAGCCACCGGGGGAGGAGGGGGAAGGAAGGGGTGAGGGAGGGGGGCTGAGGCGGCTTATATGCAGAAATAGGATCATGTTGGTTCATCGGATGAAAAGGTGAGCGCTCTGTTTCCGCGTCGCTGTTACAGTTGCGTTGCGTCAGGAAGTTGTTGGCGTCGTTAAAGTCAGCAACCAAGACGCCCTCCCTCTCCTCCTCTCCCATCCGCGCGGGCACGTGTGCTGCGTGGATCCTTGACAAAATGTTCGCGACACAATACGAAAGTAAAAAAACAAACAGGCTGTAGATTTCAGTTTCAAAGGCTGCAGAATATTTCGGACAAGCCAAGGCGAGCAACACAAACACCCATCTCATGTGTGTGCAAGCTTTATGAACCAAGAGGATTTGTAGAATGAGCTCACCAGAGATGTTCCTGGTGCACAAATATAGGCACGCGGTTTCAGGCCTGATGATTATAGCCGCGGGCTTAACCAAGCTCTTTAGAAGCTTTGTGAAATTGAATAGGTAACACAAAAAACAACAAGTGCAGCATAATTGGGCCATTTGAAAACTTAGCCGTCCCGCAGAGAGTGTAAATAAAGAAGTGTTGCTTTGAGCGTGCACGTCCTGATCTGTCAACATATATATATATATATATATATTTTTTAACTTTTAGTCGAGATCATGCATGTTGCATGAGTGTATCAATTACCCACCACTTGTCTTTTCAAAGGGTACAAAGGGAAGGGGCGAAGCAATGAAGAAGCGCTCCGTGTCATCAGAAGCATTAATGCAAAAGAGAAAATGAACCATATACCTTTTAATTTATGCGTGTTTCATGCTTTCTCCCTATAAAAGCAGGTGCACGGCAGCCGCCGTGCGTCACTGGACATCTGTTATACGGACTGGTCAACAAATGCTCTTATTGTTTGTGCTGCAGTTTTACGGGGAAACAATAAAACAAAAGGCACAATTAAATGCGTGTGCCATATTTGTCCATTTCGCACGCACCAAATGTTCATAGTGTTATTAGGTAGGCATTATTGTGCGTTTACACACACATATTACAATTAAATATATGCAGTCCTTATCGCGCACGTGGACTGATATGGATACGCTTGTGGAAAACCGAAGGAATTACATTTTTACTTAGACTTTTTTAAATTTTTTTTACCAATTGACATTATGACCCTTCGATATCTCCAAGAACTACAAATACAAACATTTTCATAAGCATATTTGAACCGACATATTCTGTTTGGGGGTCTGACACACTTTAGTGCACAGCTTAAAACAAATGAATAATTGACACCTGAAGCGGAAAAACCAAACTAACAAGTCAGAACACCACCTATTAATATGTCTACATACCCTAACGTTTTTTTCGTGTGCACTAAATGAAAGTGACCAAGCGGTAAAAGCCATCCAGCGCGCTCACTCTCTCTGTGCGTGTGTGAGTTTTGGGGGAGTGTTACGCTCCATGCGGTATTTGAATATTCGCCCGACGTGTGGGCTGATGCACAGTCAGAATGCAAAGAAGAAACAGTAAACAAGCCCAATAATCTGATGGGATGCGGTTCCTCTTAAAGGTCATCGATCAAGAACGAGACTGCAACGAGAGCGCAAAAATAGATGGAGGCAACCTTTTTTCTTCTAAACAAACTCAAGATTGCGCTCTCTCGCTCTCTCTCTGTCTCTCTCTCTCTCTCTTCTCGCTTCGCTTTTGACTTTCTGAAACGTGTTGAACGTGATCGACAAGGCGCAGAACTGTTAAAAAACGACACCTTTAGCTTTTCTAGGTTGAGATATTTCAAATATGATGAGCAACTGAAAGGTCATATTGTGTGGGAGGAATCCATGCATATGACTCAAAACGAAAAAGTCAGTTTTTTTGTGTGCGTATGTTTGTTTGTGTGGTGTGTGAGCGTGTGTGGATGTGAGAAAGAGACATATGCCACACTCATACAAATCATCTCTGCATCTCAACATTTTTGCAACTTTTCAGACTTTAAAGTGGTTTTCAGGTTGTGTGGAAAATTGAAAAAAAGCTACTTCCTTAAATAATCAGTTACACTGAATTGGTGTACTATTAATTGTCACATAAACAGCTGTAGTGTGCATATGTGCTTCAAAGTTAAATTCAATTTCTCATATGTTGAATTACACATTTTGTTCTGTTGCACAATTGCAGAGTGCACTTCATGTTTTCCTCTCATGCTACAGACTGAAAATGCACCGGCGGCACGCAAACACGGTCAGTGTTACTTTGTATCCTTGTCAGCTGCACGGGACGCAACCAAGATCAATGATGTTCACTCAATTAACCTAATGGGTAAAATGCCAGGGTGGGGTAATGGAAGCCACTGCGTGAATCTCTGAATCTCTTTTCTTCGAGTAACTACGATTACGAGCCAGATAGACTGCGGTCTCTGCGGGCCCAGAAAGGAGACAGTGGGTGAGGCCTGTCCCTTCTAAAGCACCCTGTGTCCAGAGCAGAACTAGGTCAACGGAGACCGCTGGTTGGTGAGTTGGAACGATGCTGCTCGCTGACACACGCAGGAATGAAAAGGAGGGGAAAAAAGCAGGAAAAGAAAATCCTCGCCTTCGATTGAAGGATAATTAGAGACTGTTTGACCTATTTGTCCCCTTAAATAAACCGTTGGCCATTTAGTTGCGAGAGGGTTGAGCCCTTGGACCCACTGAACCCCTCCAATTATGCTTTTTAATGGCAAATTTCCTGATAAAGTTCAAAGGTCTCCCCATTTCCTAGACTTCCTTTTCTCTGTCACAACTCACATTCATATGTTAGGTCAGCAAACGCAGTATAACCCACCCAACAGAAAGGTGCTGGGTGTTGTCAATGGTCCAGCACAATACATAATACATCAAACTACAGATCATCTTATCACACCAGCCAAACGGTACCGGCTTTGCTGCCATGTTAAGTGCTCTAAACGGCTTGTGTTGTACTTACCGGGCGTCTCCAGGACCACATTTTGCCATGATGACACACGAGTTTAAATAATGACAAATATCGCTGCTGCGGCTGGTAAAGATGTCATTTTTTTAACAGTTAAAGCAGTGTTACAAGCTGTTTTTAAAGGACGTGTTCAAAGGTTTGTATTTAAAACCCCACTTAGATGCCCAGACGTGTATTGAACAGTTACTAGACGCTGTAATTCTTTAATACTTTGTCGGAACAACACGTACGCCTCCGACAGAGATCCTTGGCTTGTCAATGAAGGTCATATTTCATTGTGTCTTAAAAGCCGTCAGTAAAATCCTAACGGCAAAGCTCACATTCAACCCCACAGAAGCAGATTGAATCGCAGCACAGATGCAATGTTATTGAGCTGTGATCAAATAAATCCATTACCTTCACATACATTGACCCACTTGTTATGCACTGTGTTGTGTGTACGGTTGTATGATGTAAATAGATGAAGTTGACATGAGCCGACAGGACGTCACACACATGAAGACCCTCAATATAACATGACTGAATGCACAGAAGGTGTCCCATATTCACAGAGTGTGCTTCTGGGCCGGTGTCCACAGGGACGCTGCTCAGTCTGTCAGCACAATGGGCATCAACAGGTAACTTAGCGACCCGGGCCAAACACGTTTTCCACAGAAAACCTAATAACAACAGTATACTGTATGTCTCCGCATATGTATATCCATCTATGTAGTACATCTAGTTATGGATGTACTGAAAAAATGAACAGTGCCCTGTAAAATGAACCCGGTTCCTCTTTATTCCCGGTTGGAGAGCTGGACTCCGGCGCCATTTGCATGCGTACAGTATGTGTCTGTGCCGGAGTGATAAAGGCGGCCGAGAGAAAACCCACGGAAGTGACCAAACATATCAACTGTTGGAGGGCTTCAGCTGGTGCCTCATGAGTGCGGCTTATGACTAAGATGGGAAGAGAGTAGGAGTGTGCCAATGTTGCCATACCAATACTGCAGAAGGAAAACAAATGGAGGTTGGCTACACCAGATACGACCAAAAATAGGCTGTGTGTGTGTGTGTGTGTGTGTGTGTGTGTGTGTGTGTGTGTGTGTGTGTTGCTAGTGGAATTCCCCCTCATTCATACAAACATTTACATTTTTATGAATGATTTGACCTCACAGGTAGAATTATAAGTATGTTGTCTGCTTTTCACACATTATGTACAGTATGTGTGCGTGTGTGTGTGTTTGTGGTGTGGTTGCAAAGGGTCGTCTGTTAGACATGCAGTCACGGATGGGATAGCATGTAAACATTACTTCCAATGAAACACAACACAGCGTTAGGGATTTAAAGGGGAAGTAAACTTGCTTCCTTCCTCTTCTCTGTATCTCTCTTGTTAACTTAGTTGGACACGTTATTGCACGGAAGCAAATGTTTTTTAAGGAGGAACTTGATGAGGCTCTGAAGGGCCATTGAATGTATGATGTGATGAAATGAACCCTAACCCTGCCTCACAGTTCTGCTGTTGTTTATTGATACGTGGTCGTGAGTAATATCCCTTCCAAGAAAAGATTAAAGGTCTTCGGAGCAAAAAGAGAAATTCACAGCTTAGCTCATCTTATTCAATTTAATCATCCCCGAACCAGATTTCTCCTCCATTGTGTGGCCTCACACCCTCACATCACGACGAGTCCTCCCTCATTCCCTCCATATCTCTCATCCCTGCTCCTCTCTGTCCCACACTACATGCCTCTCTATTTATACAGTTGAGTCAGTTTGCCACAGACAGGGAGGGATAAGGAAGATTGAATCAGCAACACCAAGCCTTCCCCACATCAATGTACTCTCTTAAAAGGAAACACTGAGTGTCGCTGGCACTCGGTGCAAACAAAAGAGGCTCACAATCATAAACGGGATATCCAATAAGTAGAGTTTTTTTTACATATATATATTTTTTAATGAATAACGCATCACTATGGACCAAGTGGAATGTCCTCAGCATCAGCAGAGGCTCCAGAGATGGAAGAGGCGTTTCACTCCAGCAGCATACTGGTCCATAGGTGTCTGGTTTCAGATGGCCGGCATGCTGGGAGCACAGTGTGGAGCACAGCACAGCCAAGTGGACAACAATGGGAAACACGCAGAGACACAGGTGTTTGGATGGGAAGCCAACGCGCGAGAGCGTGCGTTCATTTCCCCCACGTGTGAACATGTCGCAGTGCACGGGACATATGTTCATACATGTGCTCTCTGTGTGTGTGGTACCCGGTAGATAATATGGCTGTGTGCTCAATGTGTTTATGAGTATGTGTCGGGTATTCGCTCACTGGTATTGATTCACTTGCACTCTAACTGCACTTTAGCTGCACTCACGCATCCCTCCCTCAGGAGGGTAACACCTGCAAATGGAATCCCTAAAAGAGAGGCGTGCGCTCCTGTGAAGTCCGCGCAAGCAAGAGGCGAGTGGCGTAAAAAAGAAATGGTGGAAATTCTGATCACAGTCATCGCCTCCCTCACGTTATCCAGTCCCCCCTCTGACTGTCTCCACCTCCTCCTCCTCCTCCTCCTTCATCTCTCCCTTTAACTCACTGGAGGATGCTAACCCATCAGGTCCCTTGGCTCCCCTCCACGGGATGATGTCATTTTAGATGACATCACCATGCAGCGTACGTGTGCTTGTGCTGTGTGCGTGTGAGCGTGTTTGCGTGTGTGTGCGCCCCCTCCTCCTCCTCCTCCTCCTCCTCCTCCTCCTGCAGCCACCCCTCTGTTTCTCTCTTCTTGAGTGGAAGGTGCTGTTTGACACACACCCGCTATGCCCAGACCATCCGCCAAACTGCTGTGCTAGCACAAGTACACTCGCAGAGAGCACGGCGGCGATCACAAGGAAGGGAAGGCCCCAGGAAAGACAAAGAGAGAGACGAGCTGGTCTTTGGAGGAGCCGTGGTGTGATGTGAGGGCAGAGGCGGAGGAGTGGAGGTGTGGCAAAGACTTTGAGGGGGCAAGTCGGTTTAATTACACAACATCGCTGCTGCCATAACACCAAACCGCCCAGATGTAGACTGTTATTAGGTTTAAAACTAGTGCGCGGCGGAGTGCCGCAGACGGTCTGAACCCGTTTGGCTCTATTGTCTGTATTTAACACTGATATATTTAACACTTCACTGTATGATGTGAAATTCGGATACACAAAAGGCTTTTAAAGAAATGATTCATCTTCTTGCTGAGAGTTAGTCGGGAGGATCGACACCTTTGTTCGTGAGGCACATTTGAGTCCACAGCAAGCAGCCAGTTAGTTTAGCTGAGCACAAAGAGCGGAAACAGCTTGGACTTACTGCCAATAAATATAGTCCTGCACACGACCCACCTGAAACCACACCTTCTCATTTGCACTTAAACAAGTTAATTAGGTAATAGTTACCTTTGGACAGAGCCAGCTGTTTGCGCCTATACTTTCTCTTTATGCTGAGCTGTGCTAACCTCCAGCTGGCTGTAACTTCATGTTTATCCTACAAGGCTAATATACTTTGGAAATGTACAATGCCAGTACGTGCAAGACAAGCAGCAGGAAATCTGTTGAATGGACTGCAATCATAATTTGAAAAAGATCCTGTCTTTTGTAGAACGGTCTCAAATTAAGAACTTATCTATCATCAAACCAAATACGCGCTTTATTTTATTTTTAATTAGAACCCACCGTTATACAATAGAATCCATCACCAAGGATCGGTTTACCTCTCTGAGCTCGGCTACACACACGGTGACTCCCACAGGAGACGGGAAATAATACTGTTGTAATGATTCGGATTCTCTACAACCAGTGAATCCTGGTGACAAGCCCTTCCCTCCAATTTTTGCCATGACTAATTTAGAACAAATATCATCTCACTCACGTCTTCCGTACGAGTCTCAGTGCAGCGGAGGCACTCTCCCACCAAACACGCCTCGGCTTTATTGAGCACAGTTGGCACGGTCTGAGCCGATGATGTCATCCTGCTCAATGGGCCAGCAACATGGGGATCAGCAACTTTCTGAACAGAGTAACGGGCGGAAAGATCGCAGCATTTTAGTGTGTTTTTATTTTCCTTCTCTTTGTACGGAGGGGACAATAGTGAGCTTCGGTGACTGCACGCTTACAAAAGCTAGTTTCAAATTACATGTTGCAAGTCTCAAAATATTGAGGCATGGTTGGAGGTTTTCATGTGGTGGTGCTGAGGAGTTTTGATAAATGGTTTTGGAGTCTGCCAGTGATGTCGTGTTGTTTTTCAGCCCGGGATTGTAACATGGGATGAGGAAGATTATAACCATGAGTTTGAGGCAACATCAGGCTCATTTTTAGAGGTGTGTGTGTGTGTGTGTGTGTGTGTGTTCGCCGAGGTCGGGGTATCATTATCAGTTCTATAACTAGATTGTGAGGTCCGGGGCTTTGGTCATGGGGTTCACCCATCTGTCCTGAGAGTACAGGCCAGGGCCCCCGTCACCTCCACCTGCCGCAGCCTCCAGAGGGGACCACCGCTAAATTTAGAACAACGAGCAGGCTTGCCTTTGGACACAAGGCAGGAGCAAGGGGGGGGGGTCCTCTAGGTTGTCGAAACACTGGAGCCCTCATCTTTATGGAAAAAGTACATTCCCTTGAGACAACCGTGTTTTAAATATAAACAAATAATATGTGAGACATTATTTACATTTTGGAGAAGCTTGTGTTCGGTAATGCTCTAGGGAGCAATTCTGCAAGCCTTCCCTAAGCACAAGCACATGTGCACTCCTGCCTTGCTTGCACCTGTTGTCCTGCCCGGAGCATGGAGCGCTCCCTCGAACAGAAGGTAGAGCGCAAAGAATTTCCACCCGCGCATGGGACGTGTGTGCGTGTGCTCGTGCGTGTGGCCGTGTGGCAGATGAAGAGATGGTAAAAGAGGGAGCAGGGTGATAGTGTTGTTTTTAGTGACGGATGCCTTAAATGAATGTGCCCCTTTTAAACGCACCCTCTCGCTCCTCTACTACTTCGAGCCCCCCCTCCCTCCTTCCACCCCGTGGGCCTAAATGTCACCCCAACATTGACATGCTTTGGGTCATTTCATCTGATGGGATCTCCTGGGAGGAATTAGCATGTGCAAAAGAAAAGTCCATAGTTTTAAAAGCTCAGTGTTTCCAATTTGCCGCCACATGCTTCAAATTAGCCACGTATTTACTAAGGTCAGGCGCTGGGCACACAGCCCTTGGGGGAGCCTGTGTAGTATGGGTTTGAGAGGGAGAGAGGGAAGCAAGTTAGGTTTTAATGGCAATCCACCACTGCCGTCGGAATACCACACGACTCTTTTTCAACTAAACGAATGCACAGAAGCATAACCGTTTTAACAAACCGTGAAGAAATGTCTACACAGATCCAGATCATTTCATAAATGAAATATTTAGACTCCACACATACATGTTCAGAAAAGACACCTGGCTCTGTTGAAATATTCTTTCTAAACACACATGGCTCTTTTCAGGTCCTGTGTAACTGACAGTTATATTTTCCTTGTATGCAGAAAATTAACAGAGTAGTTAACAATACTATATTTTGGGTAATTTCAAGGTAGGCTAGAGAGGCAGCCTTTCTTTTCATGACAAGAAGCAGCGGCCTGGATTCTGTCATAAAACTGAAGGTTCACAAGTTTAATATTAGACATTTTTACTTCTGGAGACATGCTTTTTTTGTTGCGAGGTCGAATGACATCCTTATCGCATCTGTTGTGTGCTTGTCTTGTTTATATCACGACTCAGTCCTGGGTAAGACTCCCGGAGTGTTCTCTATGTGTGTGTGTGCAGAAGCATGTAAACAGGCACACACTTTAGTGTGTGTGTGTGAGTGTGTGTGTGTGTGTGTGTGTGAGAGTGCAGCCAAGCCTAAAAGCATTTAAACAGGAATGGGAGAGGGTCTGGAATCCTGGGATGACATCATTATCCATGATGTCATTTCTGCAGGGTGACTTTGGCACATGTGATCGTTCGATGAGGTCACACTTTCACCTCTAACTCACTGTAATTGACAATGAAACAGCAGGTCACCGCTGCACATGGAGCTATGGCAAATTTAGTAGTCAATTAGTCAGATTTTATAGACTTAAATGCAATTAATCATTTACTTTGTCTAAAAAACAGGATTCGTTTTTGGAAAACCCTCAGCTCTTGAAATAATTGAACGAGACCCGGAATTAGATTTTTGTACGGCATTATTGATTTGATCATAAAGATTGTTTTGATAGGCTCCATGTAGCCGCCTGATTGTACAGTTGTTGCCAACACTTTCTCCATATGCATTCATAGAATGAGTTTGAATGAAAATCATTATAGAAAAAGACAAATGGATCTTTTAATAAAGAGGCCAAAATACATGTAATGTTGAGAAATTAACAGACTGATCTTCTGTAGTGACCAATCACTTTGTGGAGTCTTTGTTTGACTGCAAGTAGTCCGTGTGGAGTTCAAAAAGGGCGGACGTAATGGTAATACGGGAAGACAGCTACAGTCTAACAACAATCTGTTTATTTCTTCAAAGAATCTGCTAGTGCAAGTCCACTCTGGTATCTAAAGTTGCTTATCAGACTGCTTCTACTGAGCGGCACACAGAAGAGGAGTTCTCGGCCCAGATATCCGCTGGCTACGGCGCAACCCAGGAAATAAAGATCCTTGCCTCCCGCTGGGAGAGAGTCGTCAGGGGCATCATTTCCTTCACAAAATACAACGCCCTCCGTCCTTCAACCAATAATTTCGGATAAGGATGAACTCTCCAAAGATAATTAAGAGCAATAGAATTATCTGGTTGCCCTCAGTACACCTAAAGCCTGTTTAGGTTGAAAATCAGGTGTAGCTCCTTCAGGCTCCCCTTTAACACACTCGGCAAATGCTCACGCTGCAGAAGGCGATGTTCCTTGTGACTCGGGCGGGAGTTAACTTGAGCTAAAAATGTACTTTGTACTTTGAAACTTAAAAGTTGCTTTTTATCCCCAGGAACCTGGTTACAGTAGAGAACCTAAAGAATAGCAACTGAGTAAGGATCCCCCTTTCAGGACAGACGGACGGGCATAGATTAGATGCCTTATGAGTCAATAGAAATGACAATATACAGGAGGAAAATAAGGTTATGTGTGTTTGAACTGTAATGTGCTGCTTCCCGCTAAACAATTTGGATTCACAATTTATTGACTCGGCTTATTCTCTCGTTCAGATTGAGTAACGAGTTCAAGAGTCGTAGAATTTATCATCAGCAACCAGAAATCAAGACAACAAACACATTAAAGCTCAAGAAAAAGCTGATGGATTATGTGCGAGGAGTTGCAGCCGCTTGGGTCGCAAAAAGTAAATCTGGAAACACGCCCGACCTTTGGTCATCCTTTTGTTCATTCTGATCACAATGATACTCATCTGATGAGGTGCTTTGGGTTGTCTGAATCTTTCCTTCATGAGACAGTGTAAAAAAAAAAAAAAAAGTAGACTATGTGTCAGCGGTAAAACTGAATCAGATTCAAGTAGAACCTGTTGGCTTCAAAACGTGCATGCTTTCCTCGTGTGTCCTCCTCTGGCGTGTGGCTGCTTTTGCATCTACCCCTTTCTGCCAATAACCATCAATTTATCAAAGCATGAACATGTGCACTCTGTGTGTGTGTGTGTGTGTCGCGCGCACACAGAGGCACACATGGAGAGCTCGAGGCGGGCCATCCATTCTCATTAGTACCCCGTTGCAGTCGGCTGACGGTAAACTGAGCGTGTGCCAAAGTCGTAAACCTACACACCCCTCCCGCCATTACCTCATAATTATGATATCACACAAGTGTCTCATTGTGATGACATCACACAACCAGATTCGAGGCCTTGCCTTTTTTTGATTACATTACGCTCGGGCCAGTACATGCCACGGCTCCTATCCCCGAAAAGCCAAGGACAAAGTGCAGACTGTAAGACGGAGTCCAGCCTGCAGAGTAATTACCTGCTTTACTGTTGAGATGAAAGTGTCTGGTTTGTTGTCCAGTCAGATGAGCTTATAGCCGTAATTCTCGTTCACACTCTGAGATGATGGTAGCAGTTCAGCTGTATTTCCCGTGAATAACATTTTGTTCCTTCCGGTCACGAATAATGAAGTCAGTGGGCTAACCGTCATTCGTGACCCCATATAAATATTTGCTGACATACACCATTTCATGCATCACTTAAGAATGATTGTGTATAAAATGCGTTTATTGAGCTGCATCAGATGAGGAAATTCTTTGCCGTTCTAAGGTGAGCACATGAAAAATTGACGAGAGTCGTTTTGGTTGAGTGGAAAAATGACAGTTCTGACATAAAGGACAGATCCTTCATTGGAACAATTTCGCTAAAAGACTTACTAGTTATTTCATGAAGCGGCCCGGCTCGATCCATCTTGTGAGGTAAGTTAAAGGCTACACACGCCGAGCTCTCAGCCATCCAGTACCTGTCACTGCACAAACGCCTTCATCTGTTTGCATTCCTGTCCGTCCTCCGCTGTCGTCCAACATCTGCTTTTCCCCCTCAGTGATGACTCTCAGGTTATGGAGTGTGACGGGGCTGACAAAGTTTGAAGATCACCCAAATAAAAAGCCGCACCTAAACACCCCAAACCTCGTGGTTATACCACTTAACATCCTCGATAAGAGATGATGCACAATGCATAATGACAGCAGTTTGGTATCTGACTCAAACGTGTCCTTCAAAGCTGAGAATGTCGCTAAACACTGGAGATTTTATTTGCCTTAAGGGGGAATGTAAAATGACCACAGATGTGCCGCAGCTGTGCTTTAACATACACACGCATGCACACGTGTGTGTACCTGTGACACACATAGACAGCGTGTCACCCTCCAACCTGTGGATTTATTTGGCATGAATATAATGACTTTGCTCCCAATTTATCCCAGCGTGCCTGTGAAAGATCCAGATAATCTTTTAATGGCCCGAGTGGTCGACCGCCTGATTGCGGAGCCCATAAATCTGGGTGAGAAATGGCCCCTCCTCACCTCCGGGTCCCCTTTGTGAGTCTGAGTTTAAAACCGCAGCCCCTATCAGGGCAGAAGAGGAAATCTTCGCTTTGTCTGAGATATTCAGTGATCTTCGAACGTAGCACCAGTGGACTCAATGAAGAAACATCAACAACATCAACAATGAGGTACTGAAAACGCAATTATGTTGGGAAGGCTTGAGGAAAGAGTTTGACATACAGGCTGCACGGCTCTCACAGCTTTACGGGGCCATTTAGCCGGAGCCGGCAGGTGGTTAACATAACAAGTAGAAACAGTCTGGCTATGTAACAAAATTCACCCTATTATGTCCAGGTTATTTAGTTTAAATAGGCCGTTGTCATAAAGAGTCAACGTGTTAATTAGATGACATTGAGGTTTTTGTTAGCCTTTGTGTAAAAGCTGTGCGGCTGCTGGCATCAACGTCATATTTAGCGTGCAATCACGAGAATGGTATCCATCAATTAAACCTCAGCACAAATGTCAAACTATTCATTAAACTTAAACAGTAGCACCACTGTAGCGTGTCTTTAAGCTAGCTAACTGACTCAACCAAGTTTCCAAAAAGAAACCCGGGAGTATTTCCTCAAATACGTTTTTGAGTCAAACTTTTAATTTGGACACCAATACATACGCTGCTGCTTGAGAGGAAAGCCAGCACAGCTGCATTGTCTCATCTGGTTCTGGTGCAAATCCCCCCCCCGACGCGACCCGACCTTCAACAGTAGAGACGTAGAGAAAGGGGCCTGGAATTATGAGGTCACATGAATAAACAAATAAACACATTTCATTCACAGCGCTCATTCTAATTACAGCCCTGGACATGTGCGGAGCAGTCTCTAATTTCTCCCGGAGCAGAGAGACTGGCGGAGCCGTCTGCGGCAGACCTGCAGTCGGCAGATGTAATTACAGAATAATTCCTGGTCCCTGGTACAGCGAGCGAGAGGGAGGCAGCGAGCGAGAGATTGATCCTAGTAAACAATAATTAGGGTTGGGCATGGTGTATTGTGGGACGTCTGCTCGGTGAGACAGAGTAAAGAGAGGGAAAGAGGAGACGAGCAGGGATCATGGGTTGATAGAAGCCTAGACTGAGGATACACGCAGCATGGGGGGCTACAAATAAGGCAACTGTATTGTAGATATCACAGCCGATAACTTCTCTGCAAATTCCAGCTCCATGATTAATAAACTTTGAGTTGCTCAAAAACAGATGCCACTAAAAAGCCGTGACAGCCCAATTGAGAAATGTATTTGCTCCTTTCAGTAAAATGTTTTACAAAACAGAGTTCTTGGTATCGTGCTCCCGACTGAAAACTGCTGTAAAAAACAGAAAGGTGACGATTTCTCATGAAGAAATGAAGTTGAACTGTTGCATAGTAACGTCTTTTAAGACAAATCTATGTATTTTTATCACATTGTCACACCAAACATACAGATTATCTTCAAGCCGTTGCGTTTAGGGAGAGGGGAATCACCACATTAAATCAGAGGCCTCCCACAGAGCAACGGATGCTGGGAACAACGAGTCACCATGTCACGGAGTAAGGAGGAACAATACGGGAAGGAATAGCTCCCCGATGAGAGGACTGGACGAAGAACAACGTGTGTGTGCGCGTGTGTGTGTGCGGCATGTGTGCTAAAACCCAGACTTTACAAACACACACGCAGGAATAGCATTTTGGTGATTCTTGCATTCCCGACATTCCTTCCCGTGAATTTCCAGTCAGCATGAGGCTCACTGTTCCACAGCTCTGACATCACAAGGGGGTTCCACACTGAGTCTCCACATTCTGCCTCCTCTCTCGCAATCCCACCCATATTTGGAAGCGAGAGGAAGGGAATCCCAGATGATGACTCAGGGGCTTCCGCTGTTAAGCGGAATTCTCTCCACATCTGTTTTTTTGTGTGTTCTTGTCTAGCGTTAATGTGTGCATTACCTCCCTGAGCTAATGCTCATCCGCGGGGGAATTTAAAATGTGGCCTGAACAGCTGCACATGAAGCCTGTGACTGAATCTATACAGAAAATGCATCACGTTGTCTTTCTATTTATAACCTGCTCCCCTCGGCAGCCGTGGCAGTTGAAGGAAGCGTACGTTTGCTCTTACAATCAGCTCGTTTTACCCTGTCAAACCTGAAGATGACGAAGAAGATCCAAGAAAAACACTACAGCACATGGTGGTGCCGTTACAGCTCGAAGGCTGAGTCGATATGTAAGCTGTGACCAGTCACCCCGATTTGGTCCCACCACAAATGAGGCCACAGAGATAGAAAGGACCGTGGCGCTGTTCAATGCGCTCAGTAGAGTGTAACCGGCCGCCTGCCGCCTGCTGGCTGCAATAAACTCCTACCTCCACAGAGAAGTTTATTGGAATCATCTTATTTCCAACAAGAAATATCCAGCTGAAATGGGAATTTCGTAGGGAAGAGCTGTGTATGTAGCAGAGCTTCAGGGCGAGACGGACAAACAGATGTGTCTTCTTTTTGTTGGATGTTTAATGTATGAGGATTTGGGTTTGGGAGAGGATGGAGAGGTTTAAGGGTCTGGGTCTACGAAGCCATATCGGGGCCTAAATTTAGCGCTTTGTTCTAGGCTGCATGCTGGTGACAGAGGACTGGGCTCTCTGGGGATGTCTGCGGTCCAGCGTATCAGAAAGGCCGCTGTTGTTCTCCCTGGCAGTCAGAAACATAGCCGTTCCCGTCAAGTAGCCCAAAAAGAAAGAAAGCTTTCATGGAATATTCTGGTTAGCCGCACAGACAGTTGCGTACGGTACCCTCGGGACCCATAAAACTAGTAATTCACAGACAATATCTCACCCACGCTCTCTTTGCCACGGTCCAGCCACATAAATCCAGCAGATTTTAAGGAGGAGACGACGTCCAAAGGGTTTGGACTAGATCACGTGTTGATCAAATCTGGGCATGTCGGCCTGCAGGGCCAGATATTAAAACGGGTGAAAGAAAAAGTGATACAAGACACATTGAAGTGAAATGGCAGAAAGAAAGATGAAAGTTAATTCTAGCTAGTTGGGGGAACATGAACCCATTCATCACCTTGCGAAGGTTCCAGAGTTTTTCTTCATCACGCTGCTCCACCGTCCCCAGCAAGGCGATCACCCAGGACTCAAACCCCTCACTCCTTGATAACCAAATCAAGTGGATTAAAAACGATTTAATGTGTTGTGCAGTGGGTGTCTCAGGGTAGGAGGGTAATAAACAGCTCAAAAATGCTATAAAACATATCACAGGGACCCCCAAACCGTTTAACAAAGATGACACGGCCAGTCATCCAATGGAGAAGACAACACACACAAGCACCCTTCACATCGTCATTTGAGCATGAACATACAAAGCAAACAAAACAAAAAAAGCAAGTGACTCACTGAAAACCAACTGGGACACACAGTGTCATATCCTGAGAGAGAGATCCTCCTCTCACTGAAGACAGATGGATGCTCCAATCTGCCGCGTGTCACTGTGCCAGAGGACAACTAGTCACCGAAAAACCTGCAGCAGAGACCGGAGACCTTCATCATCATAATTCATGAAATATCACGATACTGTCGAGGAGGAAACCTGTTTGTTTGTGCTCACCGCCGATGTTACCATAATACTGTCATGGTTCTCGAGCGCACCCTAGCGGCTGTATTGCGGGACTGCATGTGGATATGACGTCACTGCGGAATGTTCCACGTCATTAAAAACAGGGGTGAATGGGGTGAAATACAATAATATAACGTTGTGTTTCTAGTCTCCCTCTAAGCTAATTTTATTGAGGAAGTGTGAATTTGGTTTTGAAAGCGTGTTAAAAGAAGATTGTTGTAAAAAACTATTTAAAAAACGATCTGTAGGCGTAATAGTGAAAGTGTGGTTTTCTCCCGTGAGACGGGCGCAGATCGTCCGCCGCGAGGCGCCTTTTCTGAGCTCATGTTGTCAGGCAGAAACTAGCCTCCGCTAAACATTCAACATTCACCAAGTTAAACTCAATCCTACAACATGGCAACCAAAAAGAAGCGAACTCCAAATGCGCACACTAGCAGTCGAGTTGTCATTGCTGCAGGTAGGTGAGCTAGCGGCAACCAAGCTAGCGTTAGCTCGCTATTTAACGCTAACTACGCAACTTAACGTTAGCAAAGTTATAAACATTAGTCCTTGGTAACTGTCATCCCTTAAATGAGGTAATTTACCCTAAAGGTAACCGTAGACGTGTTTGCCATTTGGCCACCACGCGTCCAGCTTCAGGAAATAAAGTGTTACTTACGAGTCAAATGTCATCATTAGTTATTTAGCGTTTCTTTGTTGCACGCTCACTCATGACGTCACTTTAGCTCTCAGACTGATGTGACGGTGACGCTCCGCGGCGCATCTTACCTCACATCTGCTCTGGTGTCCGCAGACTCTGCCATCGACACCCAGAAACACGACAGTGACCCGGCTTTCGTGAGACTAAGGAATCCTGCCACAGGTCAATCTTTATTTATATATTATTTTATTATCAGAAGATTAGGAAAAATTCCAATGGACTGAGATCCAGAATGTTCTCTTCAACTACTGCATTAAAATGTCATATCTAAAGTTGTCTCCAATAACAGAAGGTTAAATATTTAGCATTTGTTAGACCTCAAGGGTACCCGCAATACGTTTTGGAGAGTGTCACATAAATGTAAATGTAAACATAGTAAATGTAAACATAACTATTGTTTTTTAGTTGTATTCCTAACAGGACTCTATTAACACGTCAGAATGTGATAGAAGGCCAACATGAGGTTGTGAACAGAATGAAAAAAGTTTTTCCAGCAGTTCATTTCTGTATCTTGTCGAAGACATTTGAAGATAACGCAGTTCCCTCTTTTTTTTCCATCCTGCAGATGCAACATCTCTGTACATGCTGAGTGGTGGTGATTTACAGCTGTTTGAGGTCAAAGCGTTTGAAGAAGATTTCCACTCCTGGTTTATTGGCCAGACTGTACAGAGAGGTCGGTCTCTTTCCTCTTCACATTGCTCTCTTTCAAGCCACCTAGACATGATCACAAACACACAAATCACATTAAATGTTTCCAAACAGATGGGCGACTTCTCTTTGTCACGCCGATGGATCCTCTCTATCTAATCCTGCCCTATTTGATCAAATCTGGCAAAGAGGTAAGATACTGAAATCTGCATTTATCTGACAGCTGTGGTCTCCGTTGTGTTTTTGGGCTGATCGCTGTGGTCTAACTTCTCTGCAGAGGGTGGTAAGACTCCATAATCTAAATTACTCCATAATCTAATATACATAAACACATAGCAAACTAAGTAAATGTTGGGCCTTTAACACGATAATGAATTCACTGCTTTATCAGAATATTTGACCTCATCACAAATTAAAATAAACCAAATATCTGGTTTATCTGTTAATTATTTTTGATGTCCTTTGCGGCTCAGGGGAAGTTCCAGCCTGTGGATCAAGTCGTTATGGATGATGAATTCCCAGCTTGCTCCAGGCTGCTGAGCTGCACGCGTTCTCTGGCCTCTCTACACCACATTACAGAGGAAAAAGGTGACGTTTAATTTTTCTAAGCCAATAACCGCTCCGGTATTATGCTGATTGCATTGTTTGAATGCTGCGTTCCATTTATCCAGAAGTGGGAACACAGAGGTTCCACCGATACAGTCAGGAGAGGACGATGAACTGGCTGAAGAAAAAGGTATTCTGAAGACTTCAATGCCACTGCTTTTTATATGGAATTCAACAGTTGGAATTGCATAATTTAGTTGAATGTGTTTGTGAAGGTGGAGAGGACAGTCAGCGTGCTCAAGGCGAGAAACATCTCTGTGGGAGAACGAGTCCAATCCACAACATACATCACAATGAAGTCCGAGTCGGACTACCGTGACGGTACGCCGTTTAAGACCAATAGATGGCAGTAACACTGCACCGTTTGCATCTAATAGGAGTTGTAATCTTAAAATATCATTTTCTAAATCTAAAACCTTTACCAAAGTTAAAGTATGATTATGTTATGTTATGCTAATTACCGGCCCTTCTTGGTGCTGCAGAGGACTACCTACGCTATGCTCATGGCCTGGTATCCGAGTACCTCAGCCAACACCTCAGCAAAGACCTCCTCACGCACTTGCAGTAGGTCCAGACTTTAAAACACGCGTGCGACATGGTGGTTAACACTGCGGTAAAGCAGTGATCAAGCATTCCTCCTCTCGTTTCACCCCCACAGGTTACCCGAGCTCAAAAGCCCAAAGGAGACAGAACCTCCTTCCAAGGTAAGATCCCGTCTCCCCCCCTTCCTCCCCTATACGTGATGTCAGCCGAGATCGTAGCCGTGTGTGTTTCTGTGGTTAAAAAAAAAAACACGTTGGTGCTCTTTGTCCATGAAAAGCTTGTCTCACTTCCTTGTTTTGTCAGAAACGGAAACTTACGGACAAACCGGTGGAGGCCGAGGAGGACTACACCAAATTCAACAGTGCAGAGTTTGCGCGGAAAGTGAGTGAACACGAAGCAGTCGGCCTGAAAGGACCCAAACATTGATTCGCTCCGAGCGCCGTTGCTTTGTGGATATTGTAATTACTAATAGTCGTCTCTTTGCTTTCATCGGGGACCTTGAGTGATTGTCAGTGTAGCTCTTGTTTGTTGCACGTTTTCTTTTGCATTCACGTATGTTATTTTCTCAAATAGAAACGATGTACACGATGTATAATGAAAGTTATAGAATTGTATTGATTTTAATCTTTCTCCCTCATTCCAGCCGCCCAAGAAGATGACTGCGGCTCAGAAATCCCTGGCTAAGGGGGACAAGACCGGCATGAAGACGATGTCCTCCTTCTTCAGTCCCAAGGTCAAAGCAGAGAAGAAATAAGCTTTGTGTACTTTCTGGTTCTGGACATGAAACATTTGTAATAAAGAAAGGAAAAATCTATTTGACATATGATGTTCATTGTACACTATGGTTTGAGTGGGATTAGAATAAGAACGGAAAGATAAAATGGCAAGTTAATTGGTGTTATTATTTTAACAGAATATATATTTGCATGTCGCAAAGTAGTACTCAAAAATATGGCTTTAAGGGACATTTTACCAGTGCTGGAATATAAATTAATTTTAGTACTTTTTAATGGGGAGTATATTCAACTCCTAGCTACATTTTACATACACATTTATTTATAATATTATAATATTTGCTTAGACTACAGTATTTCTACTCTGAATACTTCTATCACTGCAGATAACCCAAACTTAACTTGAGGGAACTCACCTTGCGAAGCTGAATCACAGAGTTTCACCTTGTGGCCAGTCTTATCGCCGCGAAGGACGTTGTAGCAATTAACCGCTTGCTTCAATAATGCATGAAAGACTGCAGTCAGGTCTGATCCATAAACCGCTAAACCCAAATTCCATCCCGCTATTTAATGTTATTAAATTTATAACGGTTCTGGTGATCTTGAGACGTTAAAAGGATTTTTTATTAAACCATGCTGTAAAAATCATCCATTTAATGTTCTCTTATTTAATGTGAATTAATTTATAATAACTAGATATTGAAGGTTATATTTATCGAGGTTTGATCTGAAACAAATTAAAGCAGAAAGGCCTGTTTGGAGGCATTTTGTCAAAGCAGAAATATTTTGCCTTGTCTTACTGGGACTTGAGGGTAGGTTATTCTTCTATGAGAAGTCAACATGTTCACTCTGAAACACCAGGAATTAACTTTATCACCTGGATGGATTTTCTTTTGTTTCTTTTGCAATTTCTTTATTAAAATTCCTCTTGAATATTTCATAGTGCCGATTGTCTGGACGCAGCTTTAGCAGATCATACAAACTGGGTGGGACTCAACAGAGCTGGTGGTTCCAAATGTCCTATCGAGCTTCACGGCTTTTTTAATTTGGGCTTGAAGCGCAGCGTCTGGAAGGCGCTCTCCACCACTTTGGGCAGATGGATCGGGTTCCTCTGCAGACGCAGGCGGCTGCTCGTGGATCCGCTCTGGCTTTTCTTCTTCGGGGCGCGTTCATTGGGGCGGTCGCGAACCGCTTTCTGCCCGCAGTCGCCTGCGACCCGAGGGACCCGCAGCACCCAGTTGGAGTGGAGGTCGTGCTCGGCCGAGCTGGAGGCCACTGTTGAGGAGGGAAGAGCACGGAGGGGTAGAACCCGAGCCGAGGCCGTTACTGTGAGACTACTACTCAGCGACCACCTGGGGTTCATGAATAAACAAGTACCTTACGAATGTCTTGGTTATAACCACACTTTGAACTTTACCGGTCGAAACACGCGGTGGAAGGAGAATAACGAGACACATTGTGATGTTTATCGGGGTTAACTTTGGTGTAATCAATAGCACTAATAAAGGCTTCACAGAGATAATCGTTTTAACCCGGGCTGCCTACTTTTGAAAAATATAAGTAAAAGTATAACCAAGTAGGAATATTTCATCACACAGTTTGGATGTAATTGCACTTCTTCAGTATCACCAGTATGACTAGCTGTAAGGGGGGTGGAGGATCCACTGCAGGATGCACGGGTGTATCTGGGCCATTAGCTCAGTACCTGAGTGAACGAGCCCTCTCGATGTACTTAAAGGGACAGTTCACACCAAAATAAAAAAAACATGTTTTATCTTACCAGCAGAACTTTTTACCGACATAGATCAGTTCCCTCTTTGGAGACGTCTGCCTTTGCTTCTGTCTATTAGCACTTTACTATCGTGGTGCTCAGCAATGTGTCTTTCCTGGTTTCCACCCAACACCCTAAAACCAGCTGACATCACAGCTTAAACGCAGTTATTGACAGAGACTGTTGTTGCTGTTGAATGTAATTTGTTGGGGTTTTGAGTCGAGTGCCATTGTACTGGAGAGGAGGGAACATCTCAGGGACCGATATCCTCAAAACTAAGTTTAAACCTAAATGTAGAGGCCTAGAGGTCGTAGACAATAGAAATACCCAGGTTAAGTGCAATACTGTTCTTAAGTAAATAATTACAGGTAGTAAATTCTACCCGGAAACCAATGCCAAAAATATCTAATCCAAAGCCCCACAATTATGCAATACTAACAGATGCTATGGATTTATTGGTCATTATTATTAATGTACATACTAACGCACATGGGACCATACAAACGATTGAACCACTTTACCGTCGAGGCTCGAAGGTCCTCAACGGCAGCATCATTTCATCCAAAGAGAGGCCTTTTACACCCACCTATGAAGTCCACATCTGCGTGTCCATCATCCACATACGGCTTGCGCAGAGGTTCGCCGTCGCAGCCCGCGATCACCGCATCGAAGAACCGCAACGTGGCCTCCTCGCTGGGCACCGGCGGCGCGGAGGGTTTGGCTCTCGGTGTCTGCGGTGGGAGTAAAACGTTCAGAATGTCGGTGCGTGACGTGGCCCCATGCACCGCCACGTGCCCGAGGGTAGTCGAGTCAAGCTTACCGGTCGCTCCTCCGCAGGCGGCGGGGGCGCGGCCCCCTTCGCCGGGGACACCGCGGCCTCGGACCGGTTACTTTTCAAGTCGCTCACGCTCTTCGTGTATTGCCGCCTCAGGGTCACGAGTGCTTCCAGGTACTCCAGGCAGTTCTGATTCTGAGAGTGGAGCCATATCCGGTCCTCTTGTCTGTGACAATAGTACAAGGTCGACTCAATGCTCACGGTGCTCTTGCTCCGTTTTAAGGTGGAGCCGAGAGTTTTCTCTCCCACCACGAGCATGGAGGTGCTGCGGACCAGCCTGACGGTGCAGGCGCTGTGGTAGTCCTGCTCCGACCGGACCCCTCCTGCGCCGCGCTGCCCTCTGGGCCCGTGATGGTTGGGACGGAACGCGTTATTGATCTTCTTGAACATCCCCCCCCCCCGCCCCCTTTAAGTGGAGTCTTTCGGGGCTACGGCCTCAACTTCTTCGCATCTATCCATCTCCGTCCCGTGGAGCAGACCGATGGGTCATAAAAACAAACGGCACAGGGGCCCGTCCGCCGGGACCGGGTCGCTGTCCAGGGTGCTGAAAAGTGCAAAGCGGCTGCTCCCCAAAACCAGGCCCGAGTCTCTGTCGTCGGTCCTGATCTCCCCACGTCGCCGCTGTTATCGGGTGTTGCTCAGCAACGTCGGGTCGGTAACTCGACACGTTGTGCTGCTATTACGGCGTGTGTCAGATACCCGGACTCACACAAGATATCAACACGCAACAAATCGACAAATATGGATCTAGTTTCTCTGCTTGTGCTGATTAATCCACCTATTAATAAACCACGTGTTCTTAAAAAAAAGAGATATTAGAAAAGAATATTTATGATAGTTTGAATTGCAGGTGAGTTAAGGTGTTCACATTTCCACGGTTTAAATGAAAAGGCTGTAAAGACCAAAATAAATAATTATGTTGTATGAATGAGCAGGATATTGTAATAAACTCTTTGCAGTTATATGATGGGGACTTATTACTTTCCGCTCCTGATTAATAATGAAACATGTTCTCTCGTGTTTCGTTCCTGTCTGTGGCTGAGGTGCTGCAAACAAAGGAAGTCTGAATACAAGTCTCAACGAAAGAGAGTCATACATGCAAACAAAGTACTTTCATGTTGGGAAAATCGGTGGCTGTGAATGCAGCCTGAAAGGCTTCCACCACTTTCACCAGATATAAGATTTAATCAAAAAGTTGCAAAACTAAAAACAACGACTAATTTACAGAGGGATCAGATGAACGCAAAAAAAGATGAAATGCTGCAGAAGAGCAGGCCCGGTTTCAAGGAGGAACTGATGCATTGTGGGTACATGAACGAGCCGCAGGTCACACTTCTGCTTTTGGTGGCGGACGAGTAAAGCTACGAGCTACAAGAAGCAGCTGTTTGACCACAAAGATGCAAGCCTTGTGTGACTCGAAGGAAAGCGAAAACAGGAATCAGTTGATTGTGATCATATTAACGCCAACTTTCTTCTTCGGCTTTTCCCTTTGCACACCTGCTTCTCTTAAAAAGAATCACAACCTCTCTGCTGGCTTTTTACAGCGTATGTTGCCTTGTTGGTGGTACTAATGCAGACGTAGATGCATCCTTTTGTGAGGATGTAAATAGAATTTACAACCAACTAACCAGGGACAGCTGGCCATGTCTGTTACAATTGTATGAGAATAAAACATATAGTGGCAAAATGGTGAATTGTAAAATACTCTGATTAATCCAGGTGCAACATTAAGTTTGCAGAAATGAGAAGACAGAGATGATCTCTCTATTTCCACTTCCTCTTCAGGTGGTATAAAGACAACCCTCATGCAAAAAAAGGTCTGCACATCGAGGGTGCCTCGATCGAGAATGCAATGTTCGCAAGAAGTGCGTTTCTCTAATGTGCCGAAGGCTGTGATTCTGGCCCGAAGGAGGTAAGATGTTTGTTTCAGAGGAATGTGACATCTTTTGAGAGTTAAATAAGAAAAAGTGCCTTTTGGGAAATATTCTTTTGGAAAGATGTCTTCGGGAAGTTTATTAAAAAGATGTCATTCACATAAATGATATCTCAAGTTTTGTTGTGATTTCATCGTGTTGTTGGTTTTGTGCTGTTTAATGTGAATGGTTTTTATATCCGTTTTACAAACAAGCTGTCTAGAGTCCGTAAATACTTTGTGGGGCAATGAACGTCAACAAAAGAATAAACGTTAAATGAAGAGATAGTTCTACGAGTTGAATACTGGCTGCCATGTGGTGTTCCTTTAATCACTTCCTAACAGCCTCTGCCAATGTGCTCTTTGTTGCAGCCATGCTTTGTGAAGCCAGACTGTTCAGCATGACGTGTGGTGAATTGGAGGAGCTGGATTCCCCCCTTCCTCAGAAAGCTCCCCGGGGTACTTTCGGGCTGCCGAGAGCAGCTGCCACCCTGGTGCCAGCCTCCGTCAGACACGCGCCACTCGTTCATCACAACTCCCCCGAGCTGACAGGTTGTTTGCTCAACAGGAGCGATTCAGCCGAGTTGTACATTTCCCCGCTGCAGTCCTTGGATGGCAGACAGATCTCCCCGCAGATAGAGATCCCGGCTCAGGCTCGCTCAGTTGGCGACGCCCCTTTCCTGGTTCCCTCCTCCTGTCAGAGCATCTGCCAAAATTACAGCGACCTCCACATCGGCGGCGACCAGGTGCTGCCGCTCTCGACTAACGATGGAGAGCTCCGGCTCTGCGCCGCCCCCCAGGCCGTGGGCCCTTTCCTCCAGTCCTGCGATGTCCCCCTGGCTGTGGAGGATTCTCCCCCACGAAAGACATCTAATGGAGGGCTTCTGCTCCCACCAAGGGGAGGATCACACCGCTGGAGACTGGGGAGCGCTCGTGATCGGAGCTTTTTGTTCCAGGGCGGCGAGGGTCCCTTCTCCAACTCTCTGCTTAATCACTACCTGGAGCAGAAACTGTTGGATTTGTACCAGCAATACATGATGGAGAACATGGCCAGGGAAGGGGCCCCAGGCGTGGGTTCTGACCATGGCGCCATTTGCCCTCTGCTGGGCTCAGAGCTGGTGCTGACCAGCCTGGACCAGATCACTTTGCAGCTGAGTCGGGAAGGGAACCTGGAGGCCGGCCTGGCCAAGGACATGGTCCTCAGCTGCCTTCTGCGGGTGGCGGGTGACATGCAGTCAAGTGAGATCAGCACTCCTTTTTTGCAGATATCCAACGAGGCATCCAGGGAGCATCCCACAGGGAACAAAGGGGAGTAACCCCAGTGTCAAAAAAATACCCCAAAATACCCCAATACCCCATTTCTATTTGTATCATCCTCAAAATAAAATGAAACTGTATCATTTGTTTTATTTTCATGATATGATTACGTTATATCAAATGGTGACCAATTGTGTGTGTCCCCTTTCTAAAAGCACAATAAAAACAGGATCTGAATATTGAAACCAACCTTTCACTTTCCTGCGCATCGCGACAACATAACTTTCCTACTTTTTGTACTGCTTGGCACTTCTCTGAGCAACGTCTGCTCATTGTGTCTTCATTTGAAATGAAGGTCTCTCTCTGGTGAATTGCAGACGAACATCTTGTTCAGGCATATAAGACATAAATAATAGTTTAAAATGTGTGTCCATTATTGTTTTATTTCAGTGGAATAGAAGTCATGCTTTCTTCATCTGTTCTCCAATTCATCCCCAACGACGGAGAGCGAGCAGAACCCGCTGTTAATAGTGTGGAAAAAAACAGAGTATTGACAAGGCTGTTGAAGTGAAATTCTGAAGCTGTCATCTACTGGTGACGCAAAGTCTGCAGTTTAATAAACGGTCACAAGGGGGAAGCATTATCACCAAATAACTTGCCCCCCCCCCCCCGCCCCATACACTCTAATTTCTTATATTTGTCCCCCTTTGCTGTCAATCCGGCTCCCTTACACAACATCCATCCATCTAGCTAAGGTTTCACCTGCTCCCTGCTAAACTATGATGTCACCCAGACTGGGTTATAAATCTGTGTCAAGCCGGCAGTCGGGCGCTAACACCAAATTTAACACAGTGTTTTATATACCGGCTTCCTCCACCGTGTTAACAAAATACAAGCCTGAGATACGGTTATCTACACTGCATCATTTATTTGAGGAAAATATTGCACAATCACAAATGAGAAACTCAGCATGGCTGAGAACCAATGGATTTGTGCACCATAAGTGACATATTCTTTTTTTGACGTTTCCCCCTATTTAAAGTGCTTTGAAAGACCTGCGTCTCCATTCCAGCTCAGTGCAGCTGTGGCCTTCTGAGTCAGTGTTTGATCAGCTTCCTGGTTTCCTGTCCAAACAGAGAGCCACAGGAGGAAGCTGTGTTTACCGAGCGGAGCGCCGCAGTCTCAAGGCCGCAGAGACACATGTTTCGGTGTTTCTGCTTCCATCCGCGTTGCACTGTACAGGTACACGTTAAAGCAACCCAATCCTTACAGACCCGAACAAACACACGCTAACATGCAATCAACCCAGCAGGGTGAGCAGGACTGATTTCCACACGCCCGGGAAAAATGTTGCAGAAGAGGTTTATTAAGAATTGTTTCATAAGCTGCGCACTGCAGTCTCTAAAACACACACACAACATTTACTCACAAACCCTTGATTTAATCAATTTGCACAAATTATTAACATCTCCCCGTCAAAAGCTAAACAACCAGCTCACTAGGTTTTACTTCTTTGATTTCAGTCATTTACTGCAATTAGTAGTAGTTTTTCTCTTTTAGAAAAAGTAAGCAAAGGTCAAATAATGAAAGAGAAGCCAGGAAATTAATGCAGGGTCATAAAACAAACAATGAGCTACAGCGTTTGAAAAAGAACCCACACTTCTTTCACGGTCGAGCAATGAAATCAACCGGGAGGTTGGAGCGTCTTTCAGAGGTTCATAAAGTAATTTCTTTGTCACAAAGAGCTTTTAACATGGAGGGCGGTTAAGGCAAGGCCACAAGATTTCATATCAAAGCCAAGGTCCTCGATACACTCTCACCATTGTGGCTTTAATGCTGTGCAGCACACTGTGGGCTGCCTTCGTTTTAAAAGCCTTTAGTACGTAGCCTTGTTAATTGGAACAGTCATATACTCTTTGCTTATTTTTTTTTCTCCCGCTTTGTGACTTGTAGGATTTAAGAACTTCTATCACAACCGTTTCAAGGCCTATTGATGGCCAAGATCCTTTGAGCGCTTTACAGCAACATGTACACACACACACACACACACACACACACACACACACACACACACACACACACACACACACACACACACACACACACACACACACACACACACTCACACACATTCCCATTTGTTTTGCTTAGATTGAAACACAGGAATTAGTTGGCAGATAATATTTTTATGTATTGCTGTGGTAAATAATCACTAACAGGTGTAAGACTGCGGTTGGTGTGTGAAGCCACTTAATTCAATTAAGGCCAGAAGCTCTTTTTTCTTTCTTGGATGGCCTTGGGCAAACATGTTTTTTTTTTTTGTACAAAGTTACATCTACCGGAGCGACCCTATGTCCAAGTGTAAAGCGCGACGACAGCTCCTGCTCTGTATGTGGCAGCTTGACACTGGGACACGTAGGTGGTGGAAGGGGAGAACACACATTTCCCGCTCAGTTAGCCGCTGAAGGCTGCAGGAGCTGTGGCAGCACGGCTGACCTTGGCTAAGCGGGAGCAGACAGAGAGACCTTGGGGGACGGAGGGGCAGCAGGATCTGGCTGGGGGACATGATGCGGTGATGCATGGCGGCCTATCACAGCACACAGCGCTCGTGTGACTCTAGACGGAAACAGTAGGGAGAATTGATGAATAATCTTTTTAGACGTTTAGTCAAATATACGGCCTAATGTTG